>NC_051234.1:6707129-7024629 GCF_015220715.1 Pygocentrus nattereri | reverse complement strand
ATTAAACTAAGATAATACAATGTTAATCGTCATTTTTAATGGAGAAAATTCTCACATTTGTGGGTTTCTTTGGTCGCCCAGCCATCTCGCCGACCTTTCTTATTATCTCATAACTTTCTGTTTGGAGTGTGGTCTCTGAAAAACCTCTGTTTGGAGGACCATGTAGCCCTAGCACCTCGCCCTGCCCCTCTATCTCAACAAAATCGGGACAACCTACCCTTTCCAAAACAAAAAAACCTCGCAAAACAGAGGGCTAAGGGCAAAGTTTTAGGGGTGAGGGGTGAAATGGGATTGGGCCTTAGAGTAATAATCATTAGTGGCACCCCTACAGGAGAGCAACACTAAGGAAGAGTGGGGCACTGGGTAATAAACATTAAAGAGAGAGAGACAAAAGAAAGTGGGGGGTGGGACATAACTAAGGATAAGCACTCCTTGGGGACCTCTCTGACAGACAGCTGGGGGATCCATCAGGTTGGAATCTATGTGGGTGGGTGTGTGTTATATATTTCCTACACTGCAGATTCAGTGGTGGATGGGATGGTGGTGTGTCCATGCATAAATATGTTATGTGTTGGAAAGCACAGAGTGGTCTGCAGGCACTCTGCCAGTCTTTACGGCACCATCCCTCTAATTAGTTTAGGGATGTATTATCTGTTTATGGGAATCTATTTAAGGCCACCCCAAATAATGTGAATAGTATTAGTTTCTCTCTTTAATGCTCAAACTTGTTGTCTTATAAGGCTACCAATTTTATAGCCTGAAATAAATTGGTTAAGCAGCCAATATAGGGAAAGTCAAATCACTGCTGCTTTACTTAAATGTTAAAATAAATGAATTGCAGCCACATTAGTTTTGAATACATCATTAATTCCTGCCAGTTACCCGCATCACCTCGCTTCTGAGCACAACTGTTCCACATGGCTTTGGAAGCTAGAAGAGCAAAGATGGCTCAGAATCCCAACTGGGGGCACTTTAAATTATTGGTTGATCAGTGTAAAATTTACAGTAAGAGTTAAGTATACCATAGAGACTCAAAAGGCCTGATGAATTTTCTGAAATAAGAAAAAAATACCCATTTGCCAAGTAAATGCATGTTTTTCAAAATATGCATCAAGGTGATATTCTGTATATGTTTGAAATATATGTTAATATAAATCACTGCTGTTATTGCATACACTTAATTCATATATGTACTGATATTTCAGTACTTTCCCGTATTTTTGTGTGCATCCTGTTCACGCTGCCTTACATTGCTGTTTTCAGTGGGGATGACGACAAGAGTCTCACATCATTAGTACAACTAAGGAGCTGCATTGCAAGTACAACACTAACAAGGCCATCAAATTGAAATATAGTTAAGAAAGTATGCGCACTAGGTGAACTTTTAAATAGATAGATAGATAAATAAAGAAAGATTATTGTGCCTCCGTACATTTTTGATGCATAAGTAGGTGATAAAAATCATCTATTATCTGGTCTCGGGCCCCAAAAACATAATAATACATAATATATTCACCTATAAGAAGGAGGACTTTCCATGAAATGAGTACGAACTGACTTTATGTACAGCATGTAGCGGTGTTGTTCTGCTGTTTTTTGGGGGTTTTTTTTAAGCAGACAGTGGGTGTAGAAGACGTTTATAGTGGGATGGGAAGTGGGGGGACTATAGCTCGTGTCATGTCTGTGGAATGCAGACTCCCCACAATGGAAACTTGATGACATCACCACTCTCTAGAGAGCCATACAGGACTGCCTAGACTCAATCATGTAGTGACCTACTCGAGAGAGAGAGAGAGAGAGAGAGAGAGAGAGAGAGAGAGAGAGAAAGAAAGCTTTAGAGGGAGAGGAGGATGGAGAGAAAGAGTTGAAGGAAAAGATTAAGTTAAAGTAATATTATTTGACAACAAAAACTAATTTATGGTTTTTCCTGTACCCCAAACGTAGCTGAGAAGCCAAGACGTTTTGTGGCTGAAGGTTACTTCTGTTTTGCATTGGAGCTACGTAGCTGATGTGGTTAAGAAGCAGTGGAAGTTAATACCCACAAATGAGCAAACTGCATGCCTAAACCATCACACACTTGCCCCAAATTGCATCATGTTTTTAAGTAATCATAGATGCAAATGATGAACACGTTGTTCATGTGCGGTGTGTAGGGTTGAGGAGTTATAAACGCAAAGCAGTTTATAGGTTACAGAGAATTCTGAATCGGGCATCTTAACTCTCACCCAAACATGTCACTGCAGCCTACCCGCTGATATGCTATGGTGATAGGCCAAACACAGCTAAGATAACCTAACGGAAATGTGCACAGAATTATTGCAGGTTTTTTTTTTCAGTAGCTTTCAAAGAGTGCATGTTGGTTTACATGTGTAAATTATTATTTTTGCAACCAAGACAGTCAGTTTTCTGACATTTTGTCTGAATTTCATGCGGAACATGTTTATTACTGTGTTGTATGTGCAAAATGTGCAAAGAATTATTGCAATTTTTTTTATTCGGTAGCTTTCAAAGAGTTGGTGAAAAAGGTTTGTGTGTATAATAATAATAATAATAATAATAATAATAATTTTGGAACCAAGACAGTCAGCTTTCATTTACTTTTTTGTCTGAATTTGATTTACAACAGGTTGATTTCTTTGAACTGTTTTAACCGCTATGAGGGCTTAGCGGCCATCTACAAATACAGCACAGATGCCAATCATCTGGACCCAAGTATGCTTATGAAAACTGTAGAACATAAATGATTATTAACAATCTGATTATAGTAGATGTGGGGTCTCAAAAGAAGATGTCAGCCAAATTTTGTATTGGTGTTTAGACTGTGTTATGGGAAGTGCAGATTTCTAATTACCTGAATTTGCGTAGATAGTAAAGTGCCCCAGAATTTTCATGTTCAAATGACTAACATTTTGTCATAGCAAGGATGCTGTTGGACCTCTCTACAGGAGATTGGTTTCTGAACTTCTCACATTTTTTGCTGCTCATGTCTTACTATGTTTGGTAATGTAAATTAAACCGTCTGATGTGGTTCCTGATATTGTATGACATTCTGTTATCTGTGTAAATGCTGTTTCTTTTTGTTGATTGATGGGGAATAAGCTCTCATTCATTGTCAACTACATTATGTGTAAATGTAAAGTAGCAAAAATCTGACACCAAACATGCTTGGCTGATTGACTACAGTTAGAATTTGTTACTATAAGGAATAAAGACAAATAGAAACAGAGTTTGGCAGGAAAGGTTATGCTTATTTTTAGTTTTGAATTTGCAGAGTAAACGAGGCCATTTGACTGTATATTGTAACCAACTCTGTGTGTGTGTGTGTGTGTGTGTGTGTGTGTGTGTGTGTGTGTGTGTGTGTGTGTGTGTGTGTGTGTGTGTGTGTGTGTTTAGGATCGAAGCTCCAGCCGTGGGTTCACTTCCAGAGAAGAGCGCTGAGTCTTCCTCCAAATGCCACCTACACCAACCTGACCGCCTTTCTGACTGTCAGTCACTCAGGGCAAGACACACAGCACTTCCCCTACCTGCAGGGTTTCCGTTCCAACAGCACAGGTAATAAATGTCTACTTTTATGTTATAACATCACAAAACACACACGCACATATATACACATGGGGGGGGTGACAAAAATCACTGGATCACATAGTAGAATAACCAAAACAATGTAATCTGATTTTATCCATTGTTGTAAACTATCATGTAAATACTTAACTAAGCTTTGAGTGAGGTGTGTTACAACTAGGACTGTCAATGAATATTCTGAATTCAACCAAATAATTGAATTGTTCAACAAAACAGTCTGCTCTCTCGCAAGTTCTTACGTGCGCCTGCCTTAAATGTACTGCGTGATGCACAGGAGTCACAGTGTCACTTTCATGATTTTAAATTGAAATGTTGGTCCAACAAGAACAAGTGAATAATAATAATAATAATAATGTTTATTTGTATAGCACCTTTCATATGTTACAAATGCAGCTCAAAGCGCTGCACAGTACAAAATAAAAACAACAGAGAAAGAAGATAATGAAGAATAAAAACAAAATATAATAAAGAAATGGCAGAAAATTGATATGATAATAAATACAATTAAAAGCCCTGGATAAAAGTATAAATAAAAAGATAAAAAGACAATAAAATGCAATTAACAAGATCATAACCATACTTGTAATATTCCAGTAAAAACAAAGGAAACAATAGGAAGCTAGTTAAACGTAAATAAATAAAATAAACGAATAAGTTAAAAAAAAAAAAATTTTTTAAACATGGATAGAAGGAGCCTGACAGATGTTTATTGGTAATATGTTCCAGATCTGTGGTGTATAAAAACAAAATGCTGCCTCTCCGCTCCTTTTTAAGTTTCAAATGTGGAATATGGAGCAGACTCGCACTGGATGATCAACAACAATTGTGTGGAAATGAGGGCAGAGAGTTTCAAACCCAGCTCAGCCACAAAGAGTGATCTGCACTCTGAGCAATCTAAAAAGGCCCCTGTTTGGAAATACTTCAGAGCAAAACATAAAGGCCAGTAGATGGCAAAATTGGGGGACCTATATAAAGTTGTATGCAGGCTTTGCAAGCTACAGTTAGCCTACCATTACAGCACTAGAAACGTGAGGGCACATCTTGAAAATAGGGATGAAAATGCCTCAAATTGATAATCCAGTTGGCGCAAAAGCGATGATTTACACAGCGCATGTAATCAGGTAGAATAGCCTAGAGTTTGTTGTGAGTGCTTTAACATGCCATAGCTACCATGCTATGTTTCACTGTACATTTTATACTGGAAGTGCTATTATTTATGTTAAGTTATATAAATTATGGTTTACATTGTAACTTGTTTTTGCTGTCGTTGAGATATGGGCTCCATTGAGTGCTGAAATGTTTGAACTTTGCTGACCAATCAAAAATACTGCTAAAAGTTCTCTGTGTGGAAACAGCTTACATAAAAAGAAGCAGCAATATTGCATAACTGAGTTATATCATGGACTGTGTTCTTCCTCTAGAGGTGACTATTTGTATCCCAGTTTGAATGTGACGTTATATAGATGGCTAGGTTAAGTTAACTAATGTATTATTAACAGCTTTGTTGTTTAAAGCCTGGCATTAAAGCCAGAAATCTTGTTCTTTGGTGACACTCACCGTACGGTTGAATCGCCCATCGTGTGCAGCCAAGGCCTGTGATTTATGCTCACACTGTATGAAAACACTCCGTATCCGACTGACATGGCGCAACATGGGTGCTCACGCTGCACATGAAACGCAGCCCCTACAGACGCTCTGTCTACAATAAAGCTGATTCCTTCAGAACAACACGCTGCGCCTCGGAGTCCCAATCAAAACACTGGCTGAATCTCAAATGGCTCCCTGCTCCCATATAGTGTACCACATATTAAAATAGTGGCTCCTGCACCCATAAAGTGCATCGCATGTCTGATAAACAGCCTTCTGAGGTTCAGCCATGTGTTCACAGTTCCATACTGGACAAACTGCTCTGTTTTGGTGTAGAACCCAGATTCAGCCATTTGTAAACAGTTACAGCTTTGCTAACTGGTGTCACACTGTGCACTGAAGCTGAAGAGCAGGCGGTCTACAGACAGACGGAAAACACTGTATTTATTTATACCTCGCAATTCAACTCAGTTAAATGGAGCAATGTCATCATATACAGACGCTGGTGCCACAATTGTGAAATCACTTGGTGAGGCTGCTCACACTGTGAGACAATCGACTGAAATTTCTGTCAGAAATCCATCCGATCATCCGGCTGCTCAGTTGGAGCTCGTTCGGGCAGTTAATCGAGCATCGTTACCCCTCTCTCCCTGCACGGGAAACGATGGCTGATGAAGCTAATATTCGACCCGATCATGAAATTCATTCGGCTCAGACCAAATGGGACTTTAGAATGGGCTAAAAAGGCTCAAGAGAGGGAAAAAAAACAGATTAGTATCTGTGTCAGCGGATACTAAAGGTTACCAGTATCGGGCATGAAAAAATATCAAACCACCTCTACTTTAAAGTCAGTATGATCCATTCTACTGCCAGTGTTGGTCTGGGGAGATTGCATGGCTATGTGCTTGATTTTATACTCCTGTCAGCAGTGGGTGTTGCTGACACCTCAACTAAAAATCTAGGAGCTGTGTCCGTATACTTTTAGCCATATTCTTACTGAAGAAAACAGGCATGACATGATGAGTAATCTGTACACTTCCGCTTTACGTTTTTGAAGAACTCTTCTGTCGCGTTATCACTAAGAGGGGGGTGTGTTTTTTGCAGTGATTAAAATGTATGTTGTATGCGTTCATATAAGTCCAGTTTTTTCACTCATTCTACACAGCATTGTTAACAAAGAACAATTTGCTTCTTCTGCCTTCTTAAGACCTACAAACTGTAAAATATTATGGGCAGGTTAATATTGACCCCTGAAATTTCCCACAAGGGAATAAAGTTTTTCCACTTGCTTTTGTCAAATTCTCCTCCTGTCAACAAATCAACACACTGGATTGCACAGGTTTGTTAGGTATGGGATATGCTTGCATAAGAAAGTGAATGCACACGGTATCAAGTAAGGTTGTTCCTGTCAAAACTACCCTGTGGCTGAAAATCAGCTTTCTCAACCAGGCAAGTGATTTCCAATAATGTCCCAAATTAATATTTTATCTGCCCTGGGCTTTCGAACCAGTCAGCAATACGTGTGTTTCAAACAGTGAAACATTATGTAAGGTTAGAATAAATGCAAGTCAACATAAAAACAGTAAAAAAGTTTTCAAAAAGTGTTTGAGATTGTGAGCTAGTGTGAAGAACACAGGTAAATTCCTAGCTTTCCTCGATGCCCCCAGCCATCACCAACACCTTTACTTTAATGAAGCATTAATTAGCCAAACTATATTTTAGATCATGACTACAATGAATACTTTATAATAATATAATATAATATAGTTATAATAATAATGTTGGTGTTTTTCTGAGCAAATAAATGTTTCTCTAATCCCACAAATGGGGAAATTCCACCTCTGCATTTAACCCATCCATGAAGTGAAACACCGCATACACACTAGTGAATATACACACTAGGGGGCAGTGAGCACACTTGCCCGGAGCGGTGGGCAGCCCTATCCACGGCGCCCGGGGAGCAATTGGGGGTTAGGTGTCCTGCTCAAGGTACTGGGGATCAAACCAGCAACCTTCTGGTCACAGGGCCAGATCCCTAACCTCCAGCCCATGACTGCCCCAATGTAATATAATAATATAATATAATGCCCCAATCTTAATATAATTTTCTCAAATTTTGTCAAAATGTGGCACAAAAAAGGGAAATGTTCTTAGACCTGTGCATATTTTAAACATCAGCAGTTTTATAAACAGTGTTCCTGCCCTCCATCTGCCCAATACATACATGTTTTTCATTGTAATTCTGCAAAATGTAAGGAGAAAATCAGCATTTTACAAAGTCTGGACCATTTGGTTAGCCTTGTAGATTTGAAATGTTCTTCTTTTATGGGTCAGTTTGTCCTTAACATTTATGAAAACAAACAAACACAGACAAAGCTTGAACACCACAAGTGAAAGAGGGGCAATCCTGGGTTTTGTTTTTTGAGTAAGAGATTTTTCAAAAAGAGATTTCAAGCTAAGGAATGAATAGAGATGAATAGAGATATATTGTAATGTACAGCCTTTTTAATGGCCTGGAGTCATGTTCATTGCTAACATCAGCCTTTATTTTCATGACTGGCCATCAATAAGACAACCATGGTCATTGTAGATAACGCTCATCAACATTTCTAGTGGAAATGCGGGTCTCTGCCGGAGTTACAGAAACTCATACATTTTTAAATGTTAGCAGGTGTGGCACATTTAGTGATGGAGATGCACTGACCCTCTTAACAGTAGTCTTTTTCTTGGTGGATTTGCTTTGCCATTTAAATTTATCATTTAGATTGTGCCATTATCTAAATCAATACATCGTGTTGAACTACAGACGGCTGTATTTCCTTGTGGATTATTCAGTTGAACTCTGTTGTGCAAATGTGTCTTGCCTGATTTTTTTTTTTTTTTTAGCTTGATTAATCTTTTATTTGACCCTTTTTCCCTCTCCTCCCTCTTCTTTGTCCCTCCCTCCTTTCATACCCCTTTGTTTCTCTCTCTCTCTCTCTCTCTCTCTCTCAGGCAATGATCATAGGTTTGAGCTGACCCCTGTAGCTGCCATTAGTGTCCATCTTCTGGGAAGTGATGGGGTGGAGCTTCATGTCAATGAGCCAATCAGTGTGAGCATTCCCCTGCCTGCCAATAGTGGACTAAAGGAGAATGACCACATACCCGCCTGGAGGTTCGATCCCAAACTCGGTAAGTTAATACATACATACATACATGTATATCGCAGTTGTCAGAACAAAACCTAGTATCTCCCAAATGGTAACTTTACAGAAAAAGGAAAAAACATACTTTCATTTTAATGTACATCAGTGGTACCAGAATTTTTCCAAGTCGTTTTAAGTTTTTTTTGTTGTTGTTGTTGCTGTTGGGTTTTTTTTTTTTTTTTTTTTTTTTTTTTTTTTTTTGTCCATTCATCATGAAATTTACTCACAATGTAAAGGACAATAGATACTTTTAACTTAGGTCAAAAACTCCATGTTATGTTCTAATAATTTTTTAAATTTGAAAAAATAATGTTTTTGCTGTGTTTTTTGGGGAGTTTTTGTTTTTTTGTTTTTTTTTCTCACCTCTATGCAATAAAGTGCCCCATATTAGTTACCAAAAATACCTAATAATAAATATTTATAGCTGTGCCCTTTCATAAATAAAGCTCATAATAAAGCTGAAAAAAGCGCTTTACAATCTCAGGACCCTTTTGTTGGTGTTCATAATGTAGGTTAGGATTGTTTTTCGTTTATCTGTGTTTTTGTGATTGTTTTTTGTTTTTAATAAATCAGGACTGAAAATACATGAAAACAAACTCAAACAAGCAGTGGTGACAACATGGCAGGAGTATTATTGTGGTTTGCTACCATACTGAGGTTTTTCCGAGTCGGGGGCAGGTTTCCTGTATTTGTGTGTGTGTGTGGTTGTGTGTATGTGAAAGGGGGAAACAGAGAGAGTGCAGAAGCACTTCAGTGGTCTCCAGATTTCCTGCTCGCCTTGATCTCCTAATCAGATGGATATGCTGAATCGGTTTAGGTTGGAGCGAGTGGGAGCGCCAGTGGAATGTTTTCAGAGCGTTTGGTTGAGAAGTTGCGGTGATGTTCTGACTGAGGAACCAACAGGTCAGTCAGGTCATGAGGGAATGTACTAAACGTCATTTAAATGGAGAGTTGGAGCCGAAATGTGTGTGTCTCTCTCTCTTCTTGCTTCTTTCCCTTTCTTTCTGTCTCTCAGTGTTTCTGTCTGTTTTTCTTTCCCACATCTCTCTTTTTGGTTCTCTCTCTGTTCCTCTTCCGCTCTATCCTTTCTCATATTCTTATGCTCTTTTTCTCTTTCTTTATCTCACTATCTCTGAGAAGAATCAGTTCTTTGGAAAAGATCATCATGCTTGGAACACTTGAAGGTAAAAGAGGAAGAGGGCGACCAGCTACAAGATGGATACAATCAGAGAAATCATGAACCAGCCATTCAGAAGCCTGAAGACCCAAACAGAAGATATGGAGAAATACTATCCATATGTTTGGCAGAAGTTAACTGCACTTAATCAATAATAAATCTCTTGAAAGGAATTTTTTCTAGGAAACCGAAGGTGGTGCTTTAAAGACTGCAAAGAACCTTTTTTTTAAGTGGTCTAATGCAAATTGAATCTGATGCAAATTGCAAGTTGAGTCAGAACGATAGCGACTGCAGTTAGAGGTGGTCTTTTGGACCTTGTATGTTAAGAGCGGAGATCTTTAGTGTGTCTCGGCAGGCATGTCTTCTTCAAAAGAAATTAAGAAATTAAATTAATTCTAATACTCAATAATCAAAGTACAGAGACACAGAAACACTGCACCTAATCGTATCCAAGTCACAAGGGGGTTTCATGTTTAATCCGTGGCAGATTTGACTCAAATCTGGGTCTGACCGGCCTGGTACAGAACGACTGATCCTTGTATTTACTTTTGATTCTTCACAAGATGCATTTTAATGTAATATGTCAATGTATGATTATAGTCTGAAGATAAGGTCAATACCAGTTAAAGCAGTTTGAGCAGACAAAGGCTATTTGTGTTTTTGTTTTTTTATGACAAAGTCTTTGTATATCACTGTGTCAGAATGCATAGTGGACTGTGTACGGAAGCTTGTTTAATGTTTGAGCTGTCAGAGCTTGACAGCATTCGCTCCGGTCCGTCTGACCACAATCACAGCCCAACGAAAAGCCGAAGACATTTGGCCATCCTGTCTTTTCACAGCGGTTGAGCAGCGGTCTCTGGGTTATAGCCCTGAGCATCGGGCCACACGTCTTAATTCCTCTGTTTTGTTTCACCCTCCCTCTCTTTTTTTTTTTTTTTTTTTTTTTCTTGCCCGCTTTTCCTCTGCTGGCATTTCTGAGCTGCTGGTGGAAACTGATCAACAGCGTGAGGGATTTAAGGCCGTAATTTCATTCTCTTAGGCCGTGTGACTAGCACAGGGCCGTCATGAAGTTAAGAGGTTCGTTCAGTAACAACAGTGCTACTCTGTGAGGAAGAGCCCTCTAATCAGGCCCTTTCCTCTAGCTAGATGTTCAGATAACAAAAGAAAATCAAGTTAGTTTAAGAATATTTTTTAGAGCCCCTGTTGGAAGTTTTCCAGTATTTCAGCTCAGTTTATTTCAGAATTGTTTTATTTACTATCTCTTGGGGTTTTTTTTTTTTTTTTGTTCACAAGACTTGAGGATTTTTTTTTTTTAGGATGTTATAATCAGTCAATATTAACAGCTAAGTAGTATATCGGTTGGGCCTGCATATTCATATAAGACTGTTAATTATTTCTTATTTTCTGTAGTTTTCTTTTTTTTCAGTCGTGTGTCAATTTCAGCTGTTATTAGTTTAGCCTTTGTTTATGAGACTTTGGTTTATTAGATTTTGTTTTATTTATTTTTCTTTCTTTTTTTTTGTCGTTGTGTGTCAGTTTAGGTTAATGTCAACCAGTGTTGGTCCTGACTTTGTTTGCAACAGACATCAACATAGAAGGGCTTTCCAGAGTTGGAAATATATATTTTCATTTTGCTGCATTATAACAGCACATGGATACTTTTATTTGTTTGTATTTTATTTTGCTTGTTGTTCTGTGTTTTGTATTGGGGGCAGTTGTTGGCTGGAGGTTAGGGGACCAGCCTTGTGACCTTGTGACCGGAAGGTCGCCGGTTTGTTCCCCTTACAAAAGTGCCCTTGAGCAAGGACCTAACCCCCAACTGCTCCCCAGGCGCCGTGGATAAGGCTGCCCACCACTTTGTGCAAGCGTGCTCACTGTCCCCTAGTGTGTGTGTTTACTAGCGTGTATGTGGTGTTTCACTGCACGGATGGGTAAAATGCAGAGGTGAAATTTCCCCATTGTGGGACTAATAAGGGAACTTAACTCTACCAGCATCCAAAGCCCATTGGGTGGTCTAAGTAAAATCTGTGGCCCACATTCAGTATAGAGTTCAAGTGAACGTTCATGTTTCAGTGAGACTGTAACGCCAAATACTGAAATGCAACACTGGCTGGGTGACTTAAGGAAAAAATACCTCACTGGGTGACTTCATTGTTCTGTTTCAACTTGACTGAACTTTCTTGCACAACTTGAAAGTCGCAAGTTGATGAACTAGAGCCATGATGGGTTGCGAAAGCCACATCTGCAGACAGTCCGAAGATGACGCACATTTACCCAGATAAACCAACGGTTAGAGGTTTTAATGTGACAGAATTGCCCTTTACTATGACTGTGAAGGTGTTCATTACTGAGGAGTGATTTGCTTCATATGCAAATTCACCCTTTAGATCTTATGCTGTCTTTGTATGAATTCTAGTATATTCAATGGTTGAACCATGGTATTTGCATTTTATTGTATATTTTGCATAGACAAATTATTGAGCTATGTGCAGGTGTCTGTGAATGTAATGTAATGTACGCTGCTCAAAAAATAAAGGGAACACTCAAATAACACATCCTAGATCTGAATTAATTAAATATTCTCATTGAATACTTTGTTCTGTACAAAGTTGAATGTGCTGACAACAAAATCAAACAAAAATCAATGGAAATCAAACTTATTAGCCAATGGAGGCCTGGATTTGGAGTCACACACAAAATTAAAGTGGAAAAACACACGACAGGCTGATCCAACTTTGATGTGATGTCCTTAAAACAAGTCAAAATGAGGCTCAGTATTGTGTGTGGCCTCCACGTGCCTGTATGACCTCCCAACAATGCCTGGGCATGCTCCTGATGAGGTGGCGGAGGGTCTCCTGAGGGATCTCCTCCAAGACCTGGACTAAAGCATCCGCCAACTCCTGGACAGTCTGGTGCAACGTGGCGTTGGTGGATGGAGCGAGACATGATGAAAGGAATGCCACCCCACACCATTACTGACCCACTGCCAAACTGGTCATGCTGAAGGATGTTGCAGACAGCAGATCGCTCTCCACGGCGTCTCCAGACTCTGTAACGTCTGTCACATGTGCTCAGTGTGAACCTGCTTTCATCTGTGAAGAGCACAGGGCGCCAGTGGCGAATTTGCCAATCCTGGTGTTCTCTGGCAAATGCCAAGCGTCCTGCACGGTGTTGGGCTGTGAGCACAACCCCCATCTGTGGACGTCGGGCCCTCATACCATCCCCATGGAGACATGTGCACATTTGTGGTCTGCTGGAGGTCATTTTGCAGGGCTCTGGCAGTGCTCCTCCTGTTCCTCCTTGCACAAAGGCGGAGGTAGCGGTCCTGCTGCTGGGTTGTTGCCCTCCTACGGCCTCCTCCACGTCTCCTGGTGTACTGGCCTGTCTCCTGGTAGCGCCTCCAGCCTCTGGACACTACGCTGACAGACACAACAAACCTTCTTGCCACAGCTCACATTGATGTGCCATCCTGGATGAGCTGCACTACCTGAGCCACTTGTGTGGGTTGTAGAGTCCGTCTCCTGCTACCAACGTGTGTGAAAGCACCACCAACATTCAAAAGTGACCAAAACATCAGCCAGAAAGCAGAAAGGTACTGAGAAGTGGGTCCCCACCTGCAGAACCACTCCTTTATTGAGTGTGTCTTGCTGATTGCCAATAATTTCCACCTGTTGTCTGTTCCATTTGCACAACAGCAGTGAAATTGATTGTCAATCAGTGTTGCTTCCTAAGTGGACAGTTTGATTTCAAAGAAGTTTGATTTACTTGGAGTTATATTGTGTTGTTTAAGTGTTCCCTTTATATATATGAAGGCTAAATCTTGTGTTTAAACTACACAGTGAGAGTGCTTACTAAAGAAGGCTGGCTCATTCATCCAGTTAAGGGATTTACCATTACAGATGGTAGTTTGTCTGATTCGCTGTATATATATTTTTTGTCCTTTTCTTCATGTCAGGAAGCCCACAGAGAAGGTATTATTTGGGCAGTGGATTATTCTCAGCACTGCAGTGACACTGACGTGGTGGTGGTGAGTTGTATTATGGAGTGTGGTTTTGAACTTCAGTATCACTGCTAGACTAAGAATAGTCCACCTGACAAAAACGTCAAGCCAACAGTATCCTGTGGCCAGCATCCTGTGCCCACTGATGAAGGAAAAGAGGGTGAGCAACACATATAGGGCAGTAAAAGATGAGCCACTAGTCCAAGTTTTCTCCATTTGTGGTTAATGGTGCTCACTGTGGTTCGCTGGAGTCTTAGAGCCTCAGCAATGGCTTTGTAACCTTTTCCAGACTGATAGATTTCAATTATTTTAATCTCATTTTTTATACTTATGTTATGTAGTATACTTTATATACTGTACCTTTTTATATAGTATAGTCTATCATCTTCCTTTGATTGTTTACTTGCTGTAACAGCCTATGCTCTTCTGGGAAGGCTTTACACTAGATGTTGGAACATTGCTGGGAGAATTTGATTGCATTCAGCTGTGCATTCAGCTGCAAGAGCACTAGTGAGGTCAGGTACTGAAGTTTGGTTAATGGTTCTGGATCCAGAGATGAGGTGGAGCTCCATCACTCCAGGGAATGCAGTACCTCTGGACATCAGATATGGTGACCTTAGGCTTGTGTGTTGTTGCTCTGGAGTGTCCCATTCTTTTATACCAGTTGTTATGCAGTTACTGTGCATATAGTCCGTCTAAGGGCTCTTAAATTGTGTGCAAGCCTGAGCTGAAGAGCAGGCTTTAATAGACATTAGAGTCGACCTGAAATCAAAATGGACTTTTTATTATTTCTAAGTGGATTTCTGATTTATTTTGACCTTAAGAATGTTGTGTTTTCCCTATACTCTAAATGCACCCACCTCCACACACACTGACAAAAACTTTAGAGATTGCCGCATCAGATCAGCAACAAGACATGTTTCAGCTGGTGTTACAAAACCGGCCACACACACTTTTCCCACAGTATAAAACGCTTCTAAAAACACTCACTGGTTGGCTGGATTTGGATACTTTGCTGTCACAGGTGCAGTTTAAATATTGAATTTAATGTGAAGAACATTGCAAGCCACAACGAGCCCCAGCAATGCAGGCAGTATCAGGAGCACTGAAGCAGCAGGAAACATAGAACTCTTTAAAGTACTGGCAAATACTTTAACCGTTGTATTGTTTCAGAGTGTAGTACTTCTTGTCTAAGGCCCAATCCCATTTCACCCCTTGCTCCTACCACTTAGCCCTTAGCCCTCTGTTTTTCATATTCACATCTAGGGGGTAGGGTGTCCCAATTATTGTTGAGATAGAGGGGTAGGGCCAAGTGTTGGGGCTACATGGCCTTCCAAACGGAGGTTTTTCAGAGGCAACACCCTAAACAGTTATGAGGGGGGAAAATCGGCAAGATGTCTGCACGAGCAACCACAGAAACCCACAAATGTGAGAATTTTCTCTGTTAAAAATTACAATAACCATTGTATTATCGTAGTTTAGTTTCAGTGTATTAGTTATGTTCCTTTTCTTCGTAACAAGCATAAAAAATTGCTAATAGTATGCTAATGTTTCAGTAGCTAGTTAGCTAAAATTCCTGTTCCACCTTAAATAGTCCAGCAGTTCTGATGCCTGAAGAGCCAAAATAACTGTTGCACCATTTAAGGTGGAACAGGAAATTTTGAATAAGAAGCTGGTGAATATCTGACTTCAGCTTTGTATTACTGAAGAATTAGTGGTGGGTGATAATAAATAATTGCCCCCCTCCTCCTTTGAAAGCATATGATGCCCTAAATGTAAGTAAAGCCCAGCAGTGAGGAGCTGATCTTTACCCTTTTCTGCTATCACTGAAGACGGGCCAGGTCGCCTGTTAATGAAGTAATGATTCTTTTTTTTTTGAGGGTCCTATTTCGGAGGGCAAGATTTCAACCACTACCCCTTACTTCAGTTTCAAGAGGTTACAGTGACACATGAAAACAAGGGGTAGGGGTAAAAAGAAGAAATAGCAGCCTGCTCACGAAGCTTGTGTGCCCACTAGCCCTGTCTGTGGTGTGCCACTATCTATCAGCTGCATCACACAGCAGCATGGTTTTGTAGCCTGATGCCTTACTCAGTCCAGTGAATCCTCGAAAAGCTGCTGCTACTATTCGTGGGAAGAACTGTGATATTTACTAAAGCAGAGTCTGAGCACAAGTGTATGGCGTGCATGTACAGGACAAATGATGTAAGATATTCAGACATGAAACAACATTCATTACCATTTTGACTGAGCCAAAAAAGTAGCTGTGTGCTTACATCTACACAGACAGCATAGGTTTATGTATACAGTGTTCAGTTTCATTTTTACATATACACATATCAGTTTTGTATACACACACACACACAGATCAGGCATAACATGACCACCTCCTTGTTTCTTGGCTCATTGTCCAATTTATCAGCTCCACTAACTATATAGCTGCACTTTGTAGTTCTACAGTTACAGACTGTAGTCCATCTGTTTCTCTGATACTTTGTTAGCCCCCTTTTTACCCTGTTCTTCAGGGGTCAGGACCTCCATGGCCCCTCACAGAGCAGGTACTATTTGGGTGGTGGATCATTCTCAGCACTGCAGTAACACTGATGTAGTGGTGGTGTGTTAGTGTGTGTTGTGCTGGTGCAAGTGGATTAGACACAGCAGTGCTGCTGGAGTTTTTAAAAACTGTCCACTCACTGTTCACGCTATTAGACACTCCTACCTTGTCAGTCCACCTTGTAAAGTCAGAAATGATAGCACATCTGGATAATTATTGTTTTTTTTTTTTATCTTGTACGTCCTGCTTTCTTTGTTTTCCTCTGTGTTACAGTGAATGGGCTAAAGTTTGAGTTGAAAACAGACGGTTAAATTAGTGCAAAGGCAAAGGGACAGCAGGGAAAAGTAAAAGCCTGTGGACACACAAAGTGGACAACAGGCCTTTTCTGAAGTCTGGACTGCTTTGTTATCAGGGCTGTCTCTTAGCAACCAGGAATAAACAGCAGAGAGAGTGAGATGGAGGGGGTGGGAAACGGCTGCACTAACTCGATTTCTCCTCCAAGGCCTTGGCGATGTCGGCCAGCTGTACTACACGAGCATGCAAATTTGACATTTTATCCAAAGGATTTTGCGAAAAATGAAAAATGTAATGTAACACTATAAAAGGTTTTAGCCTACAGAAACTAAAACTGCCAGTAATGTGTTACGAATTTTGACAAAACCTTTTCTGTTCACGCAAAAAAGATGTTTATTGATTGTTCAAATGGTTTATTCATTTTTTATTTATATGCATGTTGGTGTTTCCTTCTTGGCCTTTTGCCCAGATGTTTTTGTGGAAAACAAATGTCACGAGTGTTCAGTTACAGTCTTTTTATTTTTTTAACACTAGATGCTGACATGCTGACAACTTAAGTAAACAATAGGAAGCCTACAAAACACTACAAATACAACCCCGTTAATAAAAACGAAATGCAATGATTACAGATCATTTAAAGCAAAGAAGAAACTTTACATAAACAGGATCCATTCTCTTTTAATAAGAAACAACCAATCTAAATCTTAAACATTTTTAATATGCAAAACATTATATAGATAAAACAATGTGTTGTTTTTCAGCACTAGCTCCCTGGGCCCAGCAAAAACAGTGCTAAATGTTGTTTCAGTTCTAAATTTCTACAAGGCTAAAGTTGGCTTATTATTTTGCAGCTTTTTCCTCCTATTTTCTGTTCCACCTTAAAGCAGTAGATACATGCTGGCACCTGTACAGACACCTGAATGTCACTCCTGTACCATTTTAGGTGGAATGGGAAATTTGGATAAGAAGCCAGCTTCAGCTTGGTCAGTCATTTATATCATACATGCATCCCATACATGCTTCCAGCTGTCTGACATTGCTAAAATGTGGAAAACCAAAGTCATTCGCACTTCAGTACCAGCTGATCTTTGGCTTGTTGCATAGACAAGGCCGTGAGATTGTGGCCTCATCTGCTGCAGCTGAGATAGGCAGCTTCCCTGGTGGCAAGAGAGGAAACAGAATCACGGAATTTGGTTTGGTGTCCATGTTGAACTAATGACATCCATGACATGACTACCTAAAGAGGCTAGCATTAGCATGGTTTGCACTGTTTGTGTGTTGCGTTATTTGCGCTTTTTTGTGACATACTTGTGTAATGGTTTTGTCAAAACTCATACCTGAGGATACCACTTCGCTATTATTCACTGTTAATAATTACAAATTAACACTATTGCCCAGTGTTGCCTCAGGGCAACAAACTTGTTTTCCTCACTTTACAATAACATCCATACAAATGTATTTAAAGATGATGACAGCATTAAAAATAAAGGGAACAGTTTGAGTGTTAATAATAACCATGTTCTTGGTCACACCGTCTCTTAGAGGCCACTTCTAAACCTTTTTTTATAACATTCAATATCATTTTTTTTTTGTTATGAGAATTTGCAGAAATATGTTGACTAGAAGCAGCATTGTGTGACAGTGGAATGGATTTGACCAGCCACAAGCCACTTCAAGGAACACGACTCTATATCATTTGTTCTCATTGTTGCCCAATGTTGCCTCAAGGCAGCATACCCCAAAATGACCCCTGCACACATTATTTAAAAAAAAAAGTTTTGATGTTGTAATAATCAGGTCCATTTTATGCAAGAAAAGTGAGTACATTTTTTTAAATTGCTTTCATAACACTTGCAGTGGAGGGTTAACTGGCTGTTTTGTTACTGAAAACTGAAATATACTGGGTGATTCAAAACAATATATCCAAATTCAAAGCACCATATTTTTACAACCATGAGGCAGTATAGGAACCAATCACATACCAAGAAAGACGGGGTCATAGAGTTTCTGACTGTCAGTATGGCAGTGAACCTCCAACAGCTTAGAGTTTTCATACCTGGTACCAACAATTCCAAGAAAAATGTCTTCAGCATTACCAGATCCCACACCGTGTGACTTTTTTCATTTACAATTTACTGTAGTATTCTGTTTTCCGGTTTCCTCCCACAGTCCAAAGACATGCAGTCAGGCCAATTGGACATGCTAAATTGCCTCTAGGGGTGTGTGTGTGTGTGTGTGTGTGTGTGTGTGTGTGTGTGTGTGTGTGTGTGTCTGCCCTGCGTTGGACTGGTGACCTGTCCGGGGTGTATCCTGCCTTCTGCCCAATGACTGCTGGGATAGGCTCCATCACCCCCCGTGACCCTAAGGGAGAAGCGGCTTAGAAAATGTGTGTGTGTGTGTGTGTTGTTCTGTAATGATGTACAAGTGAAATGAATCATTTTGAAATCAGATGAATCTTTTTGAATCACCCTGTATAATGACCACTCTTCCGAATGGCTCATTTGGGCCTCATTCAAAAAGAGCCTGGGCTGAAACACTCCTTATAATTTCAACTAAGATGGGTGAGGCTAAACTACTGTATCCCGAATAGGGGAGTATATGTAAATGCACTGGTTTTCATGTCCTCACAAAAACAATGAATTCTAACAGGTTGTTTTGTAAGCTTGACCTTAGCTTAGTTGCAACAAAGCAAGGGATATTAGATTTTCCGTGTACGTACGCTGCTGTTTTGACCTCAGTGAATGACGACATTGTGGTGTGAGTTTTTGAAGGGCCTGTATAATGGCACATGTGTACTCAGGCATTAGAATGACCATGTTTGATGTTTTAAATGGTAACACTAGGAGTAGGAACATATATATATATATATATATATATATATATATATATATAGAGAGAGAGAGAGAGAGAGAGAGAGAGAGAGAGAGAGAGAGAAACTATGTGTGTGGGGGAGGGTTGCGTGTGTCCTCTGTTCTGGCCTTTTCCTTGTGATTTATTCACAGTTCAGCTGAATTATTTCAGTGGTGTAGCTGTTTGCGCTTTGTTATGCTGTGTTATGCAGTGTCATTGTGTGTATGTGCTTGTGTATCTGTGGAGAGGTTGCTGAGTAGGTCAGGTCAGGTGGCGATCAATAGGAGCTCTGGATGTGGTAGAGAAACACAGGGGACAAAATATGCTGTGTCACTTAAGGGGGGGGTCTTTCAGATGCCTTTTCAAACTCATGCGAGCTTCATTGCTATCTATAGAGCAACCGAAAAGCACTCCTTTAGCTTCCACAACACGGTTTGCATTTCAAACCACATGTTTAAGTGGCAAATCTGCCAGCTTCTGTGAGTGCTTAGGAAAAAGTGCCATATGGCATCCACAGCTGACCAATGTCGAAGATGCCTCCTCTTGAGTCTCCAACTTGGAGGAAGAGCTAGTTTTGGTCAATGAGAAGGGCTAATTAATTTTTTTTAGGATAGGTATGCAAATTCTTTTGGTTGGGTTGCATCAGAATATCAGTTATAAAACTGGTATTTCTAGGTCTGGAATGTGTTTGGCTGAGCTGCATTTAAAGCTACTGTAAAAGACCTGATATATGCACACATTAAGACCTCATCCCACTTCTTATTTTTACACCTACCCCTTGTTCTTGCGTGTCACCTTGATCTTTGGAGCCAAGTCACAAGGGGTAGTGGTTGAAATCCTCTCCTATGAAATAAGACAACCCTGAAAAAAAGGAGAACATGACTTACAGGCTGCTAGCCCTGCTCTGTAGGCAACTCCGCCAGTCTGCAGTCATAGCAGAGGAGGGTAAAGTTCAGCTCCTCAATGCTGGACTTTAGTTACATTTAGGGCATCATACGCCTTCAAAGAGAGGGACGAGACATTTATTTACTATCACCCATCCCTAAATCTTCAGCGATATGAAGCTGAAGTCAGATATTCTCCAGGTTCTCTTTTGAATTGTGCCGTTCCATTTTAAATGGAGCAGCAGTTACATTCTGGTGCTTCAAGCGTCAGAACTGCTGGACTATTTAAGGTGGAACGAGAAATTTAGCTAGCTAGCTACCAAGAACGCTGCCCTCGTTTATTGGAAATGAATGAACCTTTAAAAAAAACTGCATTGTTAGCAATGGTCATGCAATGGTGTATTTGTCAGTTAACCCTTAATGGGTTAATTATTTCTTTCCCTGCATTAACCCACCCATAAAAAGCACATCCTGTTTCTTCGTCGCCTGAAGGCCCCCAAAAGCTTTAGTTCAGTGGAAAAAATAAATTGCTCAAAGCAAATGGAAGTGATTTGCTAAGCGTTAGTTTCATGCTAATTGGCAGCAGCTTGCTTCCAACCATTTTTATCAATGGTTTGCTTGGTCAAGTTATTCCTGTAAACCACCTGCCTCCTCTGTCTCTCTCTCTCTCTCTCTCTCTCTCTTTCACTTCTGTCCTCCCACACACTCAATCTCTACCAAACACAAACTGTTTCAGCTTTGTTTCTCCCATTTCCTTCTCCTCTTCTTTCCTTTGATCTATAATTACAAACCAGTCAGAAAAAGACTGACCATTGTGTATAATCCTCTGTGTATACTGCCATCTAGTGGTTGCAGTAAAAAAAACACAGAACCAATTTAGGGATATATTGCATGATTGTAAACCAAACAATAAAGTCTGTGCAGTAATGGAGAACTTCCAGTGGCGAATTTCCACACCACCGTCTTTTAAAGATCGGAGCATAAACTTCGTCTCTTCTGCAGACCAGTTTCTGCTCCCGCCATATTAAACATTTAAAACTTCCGCTATGACGTGACTCACATGCAGGACGTACTTGAACTTTCCGCTTGGGAATGTAATCAGATACAGGCGTTTATACGGCTGTTATTCTTTTATTCAACTGATTATTTACAGGGTTACCCACCTCAATCAACCTGAAATTGTTTTCTGAATGGCCTCAATCGGAACAGACTAGTGTGTACATGGATGTATTCTGTTCGGATTGAGGTATTAGTCAGATTATTAACAGATTATTAGGCTGCATGTAAACGTGGCTAGTAGTAGCAGTAGCTACTAGCAATTCTGCCACTTTTTTTAACAGCACACTCAACTGCAGTACAGTGATATTCTTTTGTATTTCTTGTGGTCTAGTTGTTTTCCTCTGTTGCCATAGGAGCACAATGGCACATCAGATACCGTTAGTGCAGTACCAGCAGATATCTGCTTAAAATCAGCGTCATGTCTCTTGTACAGTGATACATGAAAGTTAATGCTAGTCGTTTATTTTCTGGTGTGTATTTGTAGGGGCCTGGTTGAAGAGCAGTTTGGGGTACATACAGAGAGAAGGAGGTGAACTCACCCTTACGTACTTCGCCCCTCAGCTGGGATACTGGGTGGCAGCCATGTCTCCTGTAAACACAGGTAACAGTTTGTCTCTCTCGCGCTCTCTCTCTCTTTCTCTCTCTCTCTCTCTCTCTTTCTCTCCCTCTCTCTCTCTCTCTCTCTCTTTTTTTCTCTCTCTTTCTCTGTCTCACTTTTTGTTCTCCGTGTGAAATTTAAAAATCAGCATTTGATACGACAAAAACACCCCTAAAATGCTATTTGATAGATGAAGAAGTAGTTTTGAAGTTGATGGACCATTATATCGATCAAATTTTAGCCCCACAGTTACCATATATATATGTATGTATGTATGTATGTCTCACTTTATTTGGATAGTCCCTCTAGATTATCTACAGATGTTTAAATTTTTAACAAACTATCTGTTGAAACTCAGTTAGTTCTAAATAGTGGTGGGGTTAGGGTTAGGATGGTTGAGTTTAGGTTTTGGGTTGAGGTTAGGGTCAGGATTAGAGCAGGTTCAGAGTTAAAGATAATTATGGTCAATTAAGTAGATAATTAGTTGAATGTAACTCAAAAGTAAATTAGGTTTCTACAAAGTATCTAAAGTGAACTATCCAACTAAAGTATTAGGACCTTTGATAAGGATTATGGTGTGGTCTGTTAAAACCCAAGACATAAGTAAAATAGTGATAAGCTGCAGCTATATAAAATCATCATTCATATGGTTCTTCCTGTTAAGAGATCAGGCATAACATTACGACCACCTCCTTGTTTCTACGCTCATTGTCCATTTTATCATCTCCACTGACTATATAGGGTCACTTTGTAGTTCTACAGTTACAGACTGTAGTCCATCTGTTTCTCTGATACTTTTTAGCCCCCTTTTACCCTGTTCTTCAGTGGTCAGGACCCCCACAGGCCCACCACACAGCAGGTATTATTTGGGTGGTGGATCATTCTCAGCAGGGAACTGTGATGGTTAGTGTGTGTTAGAGTGTGTTGCGTTGGTACGAGTGGATTAGACACAGCAGTACTGCTGGTGTTTTTAAACAATGTAGCCGAATGTAACTAGACAGCAAATCAATATTGCCCACAATTTCTTTTTAGAACAAACAGTACAAAAATCCAACAGCCATGTACAAAATTTATTTGAGGGTGACAATAATTCCTGACTAGAAATTTAGTTTGGATTTGTATAATCTGAACATTATAACACACAGTAAACAAAACCTCATTCAGTTCTCAACAACAGTCCTCAATAAGATCTCAAAGAGAGTTCAGGTATGTCTTGTACACTCTATCATTCTCAGCAATGTAGTAACACTGACATGGTGGTGGTGGTGTGTTAGTGTGCGTTGTGCTGGTACGAGTGGATCAGACATAGCAATGCTGCTGGAGTTTTTAAACACTGTGACCACTGATGAAGGTCTAGAGGATGACCAACACAAACGTTGCAGCAGAAGTTGACTCTGACTTTACATCTACAAGGTGGACTGACAAGGTAGGAGTGATTTAATAGAGTGGACAGTGAGGGGACACAGTATTTAAAAACTCCAGCAGCACTACTGCGTATGATCCACTCGTACCAGCACAATATACATTAACACACATCCACCATCTATCTCAGTGTTACTACACTGCTGAGAATGATCCACCACCCAAATAGTACCTGCTCTGTGAGGATCCATGGGGGTCCTGACCACTGGAGAACAGGGTAAAAGGGGGGTAACAAAGTATCAGAGAAACAGATGGACTACAGTCTGTAACTGTAGAACTACAAAGTGCAGCTATACAGTAAGTGGAGCTGATAAGATGGACAATGAGTGTAGAAACAAGGAGGTGGTCATAATGTTACGTCTGATCTGTGTATGTCTCCTGTTGTATTTATAACCTTGAAGATAATGAAGAATTACTTAATGGTTTTTTCCCAATCAAAAACTTATGCCAGGGAGGAATTAGTAATCAAGCATGGGAACATTATGGATGTTAGCTTCTCGTCTACACTGCACAGCTGACTGGCTATGAGAAAGCAAACCTGACATAACCTAACTGTGCTCTGCCATTATTGCAGGGTGCCTACAGGCACATTGCCACATTAGCACATTTCAGCATGGCCGATATTGTCAGATGTATTTGATGATGTGTTTATTTTGCTATTTATATCCATCAGCTGAAAGGATAATGCAGTTTGTGGGTGGATGAATCACATCCAGAGCAGAAGTGAGGGATAATGTTGGACGTTAATGGATGCAGAGTAGGATTCTTTGGTGTAACATTATGTGAGTTTGTGATGAAATAGTGGGAAAAAATGTTCCTTTTCTAATACTTGGAATATTGTGTGTGTGCATGCATTACAGGTCCTGTGGTTGCAAAAGACATCAGCACATACCACACTGTTTTCCTGTTAGCCATACTGGGAGGCATGGCCCTAATCTTGCTCTTCCTCCTCTGCCTTCTGCTGTATTACTGCAGGTATATGTGTATTATGAATGGCATTTCAGTCTAATTTGATTTAAGAATCTATATGGCATTATTTGAATAATATTCAAATACCCTGACTCACCCACCCAGGAAAAAATGTAGCAAAATTCAGTGTTTGAGGGGTGTCATTCAAGTGGGTTCACGTGAGAATGTCATTCACATGAATCATGTAGATTTGATTTTTGTTGGTTAGTTTTTGGCAAGGAGGGTGGGGTCTGCTGCCAGACAATTCAGGGAGAAAACCCCTCCTTGTGCAGCATCAGTTCACAAGCATTATTCAGCTAACACACAAATATAGTATGCAATTTTTATTGGCCTGTTAACAACCGAAAAGTGAAATGAGAACTACAATTCGTGAGCAGTAGGTTTCATTTTTCTGTGTTTTCATGTTCAGATTCCTTTCTTCAGTAGCCTTTAAAGTGATTTTATTGTCATTCATCAATGCAATGTTTATACATATTAATGAAAGGTTTTTCAGCAGGACATTACACCAGACTTCATTAAGTGGGAACAGTGAGAAACCATAATTTTGAAAACAAAGCCACAGATTACACTAAATAAAAATTATAGCTCTTTGTTTTCAGAAAATAAAAACAAGCTGGTACTGATGCACTCTTACTAACTAAAACTAAACTGTAATTAAAAACCAACATAAACAAATAACTTGCAAGCAAATGAAAATTCTAATGAAATCTAAAAATCTCTCTGGTGGTCCCTGAAGACTGGCTTGGGAAATATGGCACTAACGTGTGTTTATAGCTGTTTAGGTGGTATACCATCAGATGCAATCTTGCATTTCATCTGAGTTTTCTATGTCACTTTTCTGTGTTACCAGAAGGAAGTGTGTGCGCTCTCGGCGAGCCCACCAGAAATTTGCTCTGTCCTCGGCTCTAGACGGCTCCAAACGGGACCAGGCCACATCCATGTCGCACCTGAACCTAATCAGCGAGACGCACCTGGACCAAGTAGGGGCAGAGCCAGACCAGCACACGCCTATGCTGAAACCTCGCCCCTATGACTCGTCTACCAATGAGATGGCAGTGTCTCAGGACGAGCTCCGGAGCCGCGGCTCCACCAGCAATGCTTACCGGCGCTCGGCTGAGACGTTTGCCCTCAAATCGGCCTCAGAGGGCTACGACTCCCCAGCAGCTCGCGGCGAATATCGACGGAGCTACACCTCCATCGTCTCTTCTTCTGTTCATCCCCTCCACACCTCTGTTTCTTCCTCCTCCCCCCATCCGCTGCACCACACCGCATCAACTGGTCGTTTGTCCTCAGATAGCAAGGCCAGTGTGCGCGATCCCCGGCTCTCTCCAGTCACAGCCACACCTGTTGCCATGGGAACACCTCTGGCCACACCCACAGGCCCTGCCATTTCACCTGAGAGAGAGCTGGGCATGATAGAGCGCAGGCCGGCTGACTACTTGCTTTCACGGTCAGTGGATCATCTGGAGCGCCCTGCTGCTTTTCCCCGCCCGGGAGCTCTGCTGTGCTGCACCTCTGAACTCCAGGTAAGCCAGGGTGGCGCCACCTATCAAAAAGCTCGCCCCACCCTGCTAATCCCTGCCCACTACATGCGACTGCCTGGGACACACCCCCTGTCAGGCCAGGCACTTCTGCTCCAGTCAGATGAACAGAGCGAGCTGGAGAACATCCGCGCGGAGCTTAACGCCTCCCATCAGTCCCAGGGGGAGGTGGGGCAAGGGGACAAAGAGGTAGGGCTGGAGGAGCGGAGAGAGGGAGCAGGAGGGGATGGGGGTGGGCCCGGGCCGGCAGAGGAGTGGACATTACAGACTGCGGCACTGCCTGAAGCTCTGTCCATCCCCAACTCACTCAGTCAGGCGGGGTTAGGGGTGGTACAAATGAACGGAGAGGATCAGCTATTGGCCGAAAAGACACTTATGGAGCTGAGGGGTGGGAAGCCCCTCGCACACCCTCGAGCCTGGTTTGTGTCATTGGATGGACGCTCAAACGCCCATATTCGCCATTCCTATATTGATTTGCAGAAGGCAGGGCACAATGCTAGTTGTGCAGGAAGCAATGATGCTAGCCTGGACTCTGGTGTGGACATGAGTGACCTCACGCCAGGCCGCAAGGGCCGAGGTCAAGAAAGAGCCCGGCCCACATCGCCTGCTGTAGCATTTACACAGCTGGTGTTTGTTGAAAACTCTAAATCTAGCAGTGATGCCAATGCAAATTCTAACTCCAAAGTCAGCCCCACTCCAGCCTGCAGCCCCGAGGACCACTCGCTTGAGCCCTTGCTGCCTGAGAGAGCTGGTCAGGAGGCAGAGGAAGAGACTTTAATGACCCCATCACCTCCTTTGCTGCCCTCTCCGCCGCTCCATTCACCTCCTCCCCTCCCTGAGCCCTTGGTGGTAGGGGAGGAGGATGAGAGAGGAGACAAAGAGCTGATCCTCAGGACTGAGACCAAGGACAACCTGGCTGCACCTGATGACAGCGGCGAGGACGAGAACAAGAAGAGTCCATGGCAAAAGCGCGAGGAGCGACCACTGCTTGCCTTTAATCTCAAATGACCCCCAGACCATCAAACTCTTTACCTTCTGTCCTGTCCTAATGATGGGAATTGCCTTCTATGAAGCGGTAGTTTAGCAAAAAATCTGATTTACACAGTTTCCCCATTATTATCCCAAATGTAGTTGATTAATAAGATGTTTGGTGTCTAAAGTTTGCTTCTTTAGTTTTCCACTGAAGCTAGAAGTAAATCACACCCATGCTCTGTACAATGAATTAAGTACTTTTTATTATTATGTGTATTAAAGACCATGGGTGCCCAAACATTTTGTGATGAAAGTGTAATGTTTGTGGTGGGCTAAGGACCAAAAAGACCAAATATCTAGCTACCTTGTTAGCCTATATAAGACAACTGTCCTGAACTTATGTCTTATGTACGTATCATGTAGCCTAAATAATTAAATGGAAATGTTTGTTCTCTCATTGGGTGTTGGCCAGCAGGCCTCACTTTGGGCAGCCCGGTCATTAGCCTCATAGCTCTGTTGTAGAACAAACTTCACATACCAAGCATGTCTCGAACCCAGACTTATGTTTGGATGTAAGGGGAAAACTGCATAGATTAGATTTTTGTCTAAACTGTCGTATAAATACAGGCTTTGGGTTTGCCTATATTTTTTGTTGTACCTGTGAAAGCGGAAAACAGGAGCATCACAACCTGAATTGACACAGGAAAATGCTCCAAGCAGCGCTTCCGAGCTCATGATGCAGGAACTTGCTTATGTATGAACAAACTGAAATTCAAAAGCAAGAAAAAAGCACTCCTTTTGAACACATTTATGCACAACAGCTATGCCTTTATTATTGTTTGTTTTTTTTGTTATACAAACTGAGCAAAAAAGAGAGCCATTGTGTGACGGTGAGATGTCTAGCTTTATGAACTGCTGCTGCTGTTCAGGTTGGCAATATGATCTTTGGTTGGTGGCATATGGGCACTGCAGTTTGATAGCAGTAAATTTGCACCTGTTCATTGTACCTTAGCACTTAGCTGAGAACAGTGAGGTGTATTAAGTACAGTCTTCCATGTTTGAGTCTGTAATTCTATTGTAATTCTAGATCTACTATGGTTCTTAGGCTTTCATGGTAAGATATTGTCAGTATTTCCATTGTTTCTTTATTTAATCTGATAAGGAGTCATATAAAGTGCTAGAGCAAAAAAATTGGACAGTACTGGCATAATTATTAGCTGATTATGCTAGTGCTGCCTGATCTTTATGATCTTTATATTACCACCATCAAATAATATGAAAAAAGCAAACAGCACTAGTATTTTGTTTAACAAATTTTGCTGATGCTGTATGATTTTATATCGTATCATTTACGTAATTTGTTAAATATTAGTTTATTATGCTAGCGTTGTACAGTCTTTTCTATATTATTTGATAAACAATTCAACAAATCAAATCAGAGCCGTTTCTTCATCAACAGGCAGTTCCTCTGTAGTCAAAACGTATTTGTGAGCTGATGTGCTTCACACTTGCAGGCCCATAATGCCGACTAGAAAGCCATAGCTATGCATTGCTTTAATACTGAAGATTTGGAAGCTTAATATGCCTTTTTTGACATTTTATTCACTACTTTGTGGTTTAAATGCGATATTTTAGTGACCATTTTATCCAGCAAGTCGTTATTTCTGTCTTTGCTTGATTTTTGTCTTTATGTAAGGAAGGACACACATATACAACTGCTTGTGACCTGCTTTCTCATTCCAAAACTGCTGCAAAAGTGCCTCAAGCAAATACGCTGAATTCACCACCATCGCTTCATTTTCCTGGTCAGATCACATACCATTAGGGCTGGGATGGTAGCAATTAGGAAAAATTGAAAAATCAAGAGCAGTAACTCAAAATTAGTATTAAACATTTCCAGTAAATCTAGGACAGTTTCAATTTGCACCAGAGGGGGGCGATAAAGTCTTAAGGCCTTTTCACACTGAGTCTGTGTTTCATGTCGGAGTTCATGGTTGGTTTTCACATTCAGCTGCTTGGAGTTCCGAGCAGACGCAGACACACCTTCACCCACAGTTGTGAGATGGCATTTATTAGCAGAACGGATCGTTCCCCGTTGTCTGTTTTAGAGTCTGTGTCTACCTTTCATTCCCACTCAATGAATTGATTTTTGATTAGTCTTTATCATCTGCGCATGGGTGATGAACAGCGTTTAGTGTTGTGTTTGTAATTACATGAAAAAAAGAATTACAAGTACCTAATTACGTCTTCCAAATTGAATGAGATGTTACTACCTGGAAAAAGGATAACTTTATATTGCTGCTGTTGAAACAAGCTTCCTTTACTTATAATGTAAGGCAATGGAACCAGACTTTTTTCCAAGTAATTTTGGGCCATTTCTTTTAGTCCATGCATCATGACATTTACACACAATGTAAAGGACAACAGGTCTTTTCAAATTATAGAAAAATGGAAAAATGGAGATACAAAGTTTTGTCCCTACAACAGCTATATTATATATATATTATATATTATATAACAGTACAGTTTTACTGTCCTCTGAAAAGAACTCAACACACAGCCATTAATGTCTAAATAGCTGCCAACACAAGTGAGTCCACCTCACAGTGAACATGTCGATATTTTGTGTGACCACCGTTATCTAACACTGCATTATCTAACCCTCTATGGCATGGAATTCACCAGAGCTGCACAGGGTGCTACTGGAATCCTCTTCCACTCCTCCATGATGACATCACGGAGCTGATGGATGTTGGACACCTTGTGCTCCTCCTCTTTCCACTTGAGCATGCCCCACAGGTGCTCAATTTGGTTTAAGTCTGGAGACATACTTGGCCAGTCCATTACTTTTACCTTCAGCAAGGCATTTGTCATCTTGGAAGTGTGTTTGGGATCATTATCGAGTTGGAAAACTGCCGTGTGGCACAGTTTCTGAAGGGAGAGGATCATGCTCTGCTTCAGAATGTCACAGTACCTGTTGGAACAGCACTCATGCAGCTCCAGACCATGATGCTACCACCAACATGCTTGACTGTAGGCAAGAGACAGCTATCTTGGTACTCCTCACCAGTGTGCCATCACACATGCTGGACACCATCTGAGCCAAACAAGTTTATCTTGGTCTCATCAGACCACAGGACATGGTTTGAGTAATCCATGTTCTTGGACTGCTTGTCTTCAGCCAACTGTTTGCAGGCTTTCTTGTGTGCCAGCTTCAGAAGAGGCTTCCTTCTGGGATGACGGCCATGCAGACCGAGTTGATGCATTGTGCAGTGTATAGTCTGAGCACTGACAGGCTGACCTCACACTTCTTCAAGCTCTGCAGCAATGCCAGCAGCACTCATGCGTCAGTTTTTCAAAGCCAACCTCTGGATATGACGCTGAACACGTGGACTCAACTTCTTTGGCCAACCCCTTCCGAGTGGAACCTGTCCTGGAAAACCGCTGTATGACCTTGGCCATCATGCTATAGCTCAGTTTCAGGGTGTTAGCAATCTTCTTATAGTCTAGGCCGCCTTTGTGGATACTATTTCTCACATCCTCAGTGTTCTTTGCCATGAGGTGCCATGTTGAATATCCAGCAGCCAGTATGAGCGAATTGTACCCAAAACACCAAATTTAACAGCCCTGCTCCCCATTCACACCTAGAACCTTGTAACTCGAAAGAGTCACATGACGCCAGGGAGGGACAACGACATAATTGGGCACAATATTTTCATAGGACAATAAATCTATATAGCTGTACAAGCTGTACACTGACTACTTTAAGTTATATGCAAGTTTCATTTCTATAGTGTTGTCCCATGAAAAGAGATATTTTGCGGAAATGTGAGGGGTGTACTCACTTTTGTAAGAGAGTGTGTGTGTGTGCGTGTGTGTGTGTGTGTGTAATTTACTTTTTGCCACATTACTATTATGCAATATTATGTACTGTTATCCCATCTACCATGTTTAATAAGAATTCACTCAGTTTGCAAAGTCCTCATGACAGCCACACATTAAGCTGACCTTCAGAATGAAAAATACAACTTATGACTGTGCTGCTAAATGAGCAAACACCCTGTGGCTCATAAGACAACTCATTCCTGCATGTGTAAATGGTAACAGATCAGAGTGCAGAAAGCTCATGCTTGCAAAATAGAAAGAAAAAAATACATCTACCTATTGATTTCATGGCCGTTGTAATTGTAAAGTGGTTCCAGCCCTACATCACACACCTGGATCTGACAGTCATTTCTGAAATGTAGTATTTAAACCCTGCTCACTGTTGTTGCGTGTATGTAAGCGGCCGTGAGCTGAAGGAGTGCTGTGTTTCTGCTGAAACGTGTATTTTTCCGCTGTGTCTACATGTGTATATATATACTTCTCTGGTTGTGAGCGCAGGTGTGTATTTCAAAGCGTTGATCTGAACGATTGGGAGTGTATATGATTGCGTATGTCTTCTGTAGACATGCTACGCCTCTCGCAGATGTAGCTGTTGTCTAACCAAATGCAGTGTATATGAAGCTGTATGAATATTAAAGCTGTGTGATAGCATTTATAACTGGGAGAGAACCACTTTGGAGTCAATATGTACATCACTCTCCACCACTATTTTGAATGTCTGAACTTGTTGCTTGTGTTATAATTAAGGCCTATTATCCATTAAAAAATCTAAAAAAAAATCAAACAGCCACTTTTTCCACAGTTTGTAAACTAATCCGGGTTTGGTGCTCACAAATGGATCAGGTCCACAAACTGGAGGCTTAATTAGTGATTTTGGAGACGTAAACACCATTGCATATCTGGAGGGTTCAGCTGATTGGGAATAGTGTACGTCTATACAGCTTTTTGATAGGCTGTAGGGTTTTTGTACAGTGATTGTTAAATGATATTTATTTTTTCTCTTTAGAAATGAATGTAGGGAAAATGCACCCAAATTATACAATGATGATACAACCCCATTGGTAACATCCAGTTAATAATGGTTGATAGCTTAGCAAGGGGTCTAGCAACAACCCAGGAATCACCTGGAATACCACCTAGGATTGCACAGCAACGATCTACAATACCTTAGCAAGCGCCTTGCGAAACCCTGCCAACCACCTGGAATACCGTAGCTACACACTAGAACCAACTGGGATACATCATCAACCATTTACAATACCTAAACCAACACCATGCAAAACAATACCAATCACCTGGGATACATCATGAACCACCTAGCTACACTATAGCAACCATCTACAGCACCTTAGCCAACACCATGCAAAACCCTACCGACCACCTGGAATACCATAGCAACACCCTATCAATCACTTGGGATACATCATCAACCACCTAGCAACACCATAGCAACCATCTACAGTACCTTAGCCAACACCATGCAAAACCCTACCAACCACATGGAATACCATAGCAACACCCTCTCAATCACCTGGGATACATCATCAATCACTTAGCAACACCCCAGCAATGACCTGGAAACACCTTAGTAACGATGTGGGATACCATAGCAACTTAGCAACACCCTACCATAACACTGATTGCACACTAGTACAACATGGTACTACACACAACTTTAAATATCTGCTAAACCAAATGAGGCTCTAAATCCAAATAATCTTAAAGAATGTGTTAATACCAAAAGCTGGATGACTAACAATTTCCTTCTTCTTAATTCTAGTACTTGGACCCAAAGCAGAGAGATCTCAACTCTCCAGTTTTTAACTAAATTTAGACGGCCACGTGGTCATTCTGAGCACGACTGTAAAACATCTAGGCGTCATCTTCAATTTCAGGCTCTGTTTTGATACACAAACCGCATTCTTTCACTTGTGTAACATCGCTGACCTGCGCAATATTGTAGCACTAAACGATGAGGAAAAACCTGTGCATGACTTTATGACCTCCAGGCTGGACTACGGTAACATCGTTTTAGCTGGATGCTCCAACACTTTAATGGTCCAGAATGCAGCTGCTAGAGTCCTTACATGGACAAAAGGTTTGTCCATATATCCCCAAACCTGTCGTCACTACACTGGCTACCTGTTAAACTTCGACTATAAGATCCTTCTCTCGATGTATAAATGATTAAATGGCCCGCGGTATCTTTCAGCAATAGAACACTTGAGGTCAGGTGTTTTCACGTAAAAACATCACGGCTGCGATTTGGTTATTCGCGATAACACACGACCTCGAACCAGACCAGCTGACAGCGTAGTCTCATCTTCAGAGTCTGACCACCTGTTTCCCCGTTTTGTATTCTAATGTTATACACTAACGCTGTTTGCTATCCTGCGTGGCCACGCCTTATTAACGTGTGGGAACAAGATCCTAATGCGTGGCGACGACTTAGTAAGGCGTGGGAATGAGATCGTGGCTTACTAAGTCATGGCCACGCATTAGGATCTCATTCCCACGCTTTACTAATTTGTGGCCACGACTTAAGGTTCCTCTCAAGGTTTCTTTCTCTGGCTCTTAGACAGTTTTTCCTTGCCACTGTCGCCCAGAGTTTTCTGTAAAGCTGTTTTGTGACAACGCCTGTTGCAAAGAGCGCTATATAAATTAGCTTTGACTTGACTTGACTTGACTTGACCCTACCATGCACGTGGAGTATCATAGCAACAGCCTGGGATACAGCATCAACCACCTGAGAAACCATAGCGATCACATAGAAACGCCTTAGCAACCACCTGGGATACCATAGCAATCACTTAGCAACACCCTGCCATCCACATGGAATACCTCAGCAACGTTAGGAATCTTAAGCTGCCCTGTCACTGCTTATTTTCTTCTGGAAATGTGCTTTTCTTACAGGTCACAGAGATTTTTATGGCAATAGGGGGAAAAGGTGGACCCATTGACTCTTTTGTTTAGCGAGAATCTTGCTTTCCAAAACAGACGTAGACTCTTGCGTTTATTTAGAAGTGACAGTAGATGATATTCTATGAATTTGGGCATGTTTTTTTTTTTAGTGATTTAAATGTATTTTACCGTCCAGTGTACTGGTCATTGGACTCATGCTCATTAGATTTGCACAGTTTAAAAAAATAAACATCAACATAACAGATTCAAAAAAGTAAACATTTTTGTTTATGACACAGGGGTTGCGTATACAATGTATTTAATGTGTACTATTACATTTTAATCAAAGTAGTTTATGGCTTTTGTAATTATTTTTTCATAACATTGATATCATGAAAGACCCTAAAATTTGTCGGTCTTAGATATAGTAATGTAAATTAGAGTATGTGTTTTTATGCCGTTTGTTTATTATGATCTAAAATTTTCATGAAGTGTTTATTATAAGAGGTGTTTTCGGACTGAGGGGTGAATGGTACTTTGAAACTTCAGCATGTTTAATACATCAATTTTTATTAAAAAAAAAAAGTTTTCCGTGATATACAAAAAATAACTATGTAAAAATGAAATAAAATAAATATAATATAATATCAGAAATGAGAGCCGCCGCTGGGGGCGCCGTTTTCTCCGCTTCCAGTGGGGATGTTTCTGCGGTTAGCCTCCTGGCTATGCTAGCGCAGTCAGAACCAGAGCCCCTCTCTCCCTCCGTGATGGCGGAAGACAGCGAGTCCGCGGCCAGCCAGCAGAGCCTGGAGCTGGACGACCAGGACACCTGCGGCATCGACGGAGACAACGAGGAGGAAAATGAACACATGCAAGGGTAAACCTTTCTCGGAGAATTGCACGAAACCCAACTCTTTTTCGGCTGTGGCTGACAGCCCGGGGTCGCCAGCAGCGCTGGCGTAGCACGGAGGCTAACTGGATTAGCTTAGCCAGCCAGTGCTAACTCAGTCTGAGGGTGGTAACGTTAGCCTAACGTAGCCTAGCCTAGCTTAGCTTAGCTGTCAACAATGAGCGACTCGCGGCTGTGCGCTGTTTCTCCTGCGGTACCTGCGGGACTGGTTAAGCTCGGTCAGTGCAGATTTTGTGCGACCGTCCGCGTAGGATGTTCTCACGTTTTAAAGATGTAAATGGTCACGTTTATTGAATGTTTTTTTCGCAAACCTTGTTAACTGTACTACAGCAACGAGCCACGTCTGAATAACATCAAGTTAGCTCCTTATTCCAGTGTTCATCCCACCTTAAGCGGTGCAGCGGTTACAGTCGGGCGCCTCAACAGAAGGCGCTGTAACTGCTGCGGCATTTAAGGTGGAACGGAGAATTCGTTGGAAGCCAACTTCAGCCTCGTCGTTTGAATGAAAGGCTTAGCTAACCTAACTACGTTTACTAGCTGTGATTAAAGCAGTGGCCGTGTTTATCCAGTGAAGATTTACAGCGGCGTTTCCACCATAATTCTGTTATATTTCTAGGCGACGGTTAACTGAACTGCACCATTCATTAGAGAGCTAACGTTAGCTAGCCAACGCGCGTAGCAACCGCTTATTGTAAGTGGTCAACAGAAACTATGAATCTGCTAGCGTTGCTGCATAATCAGGTAAAGTCAGCTGGCGGGCTGCAAGAAAATTCATTAACATGTCCTAACGCCACACTTAATGTTGATGCTAACAAGCTAACGTTGATGGCAGGCCAGTTACTAAAATGCAGGTCCACTGTTGTTAGGCAGACTAGCGCTCTTCGGTTTCCTATGAAGTCGAAACATGCTATTAAACTGCTCCCGGTGCTTACGTTACTGTGTCATTGTCTCAGCTTCTTGGTTTGCTGTCTTGTCTTGGCTGTACTCTTCACTGCTGCCCATTCAAGTCAGGTTGTATCAGACAGGAATAGCTCCTAAACCAAAGTCCCAAACCTGGTCCTGAAGGTACACTGCAATTTCTTAGAGATTTACATGCTTCCAACACGTCTGATGCACCTAATCAGCTCATCAGCAACCCTGTAACCTACTGAGCTGAAGTGGGTGTGTTAAATCAGTGAAGGCACTAAATTGTGCAGGGCAATGGGCCTCTAGGACCACAGGCTGTGTTACAGAAACATCCTACCTCTGAAATTTTATCTTTTTCGTCATCGTGACCTCTTGAGTCAGGGCTGAATTTAGGACAGCAGCTGTTACAGAACAACAGTTTGTAAGTTCATAATCTTATCCTATGAAAACATTATCAGAGAAAAGTCCTAACTAGACAGAATTCCCTAAATTCCGTCCTAACGTTAGGGCCCAATCTCGTTTCACCCCTCGCCCCTACCACTTAGCCCTTCCCCCTGTTCACATCTAGGGTTAGGGTGTCCTAGTTTATGTTGAGATAGAGGGGTAGGGCGAAGTGTTGGGGCTACGTGGCCCTCCAAATGGAGGTTTTTCAGAGGCATAATCTAAACAGTGTTATGAGAAAAATAATATGCTTCATCTCAAGCAATGAAAATCGCTAATAGTATGCTGATGTTACTGACATTAATGTAATGGCATTTGGCATTATCCAGAGCGACTTACAGTTTGATCATTTTTACACAGGTAGTGTGAGGTGTCTTGCCCAAGGACTCTTATTGGTATAGTATAGGGTGCTTGCCCAGGCCAGGGATTGAACTCCTGTATACAGCATAGAAGGCTAAGGTGTTGCTCACTACACTACAATACCATCCACTTGAAAACAAGGAGTAGGAGTGGAAAAAAAAGAAATGGGATTGGGCCTAGGACTCCAGCTGTGTCTTAACTTTTGATTTAACCTTTTATTTCTGTTTCTTGCCATTCTACTGAAAATACAGTATGATCAGGCAGCATAAGTTCACTATAACCAGCACAATAGGGATACATTTATTCACAATTTATTCACAGAACAGACACATTCTCCACTATTCCCTCTCATGTGTTAATGTCGGTGAATACTTGTGTAGTTTATGGCTCAGTCCGATTTGGTCAGACTCTGAAGATCAGCCTACACGTTTGGTGAATGGCATTGCGTTCATTTCTGGGTGATTCCATGTTTTAGATGTTCTTCTGTCACAGCTGCCGACTGAAAAGCTGATCAGTGGTGACGACAGTTTGGGAATTTGGTGTAGCCTCCCCTTCAGAGTCTGACCAAATTGATTTTTGGTTATCTTAAGTGTCCGTTTTCTGTTTGTGGCAAAGTAAGTAGTAAAAACGTTCAAATGGCTTGAGCGTCTCCTACAGCTGTCAAACCCGTTACTTAGCAACAGCATCTTAGTGGAGTGATACAGTGTTTGTGAAAAACCTGCGATGTTAGGGTGAAATGACAGCACGGTCAGAACACTTCTCAACCAATCAGCTTACATGGCTGCAACTAACTGTTGTATAACTTGAGATTAAGTATGCTTCTGTAAGACATGTATCCTAAATTAACATTTGCAGTACAAATTTGTAAGGAATCTTATATTAACCTTGTCAGATCTTGAGGACAAAAGATTTTCTGTAATACGGCCCAGGGGTTTGGAATCACTGCCCTTTGTCCTGCTCCCGGCAACCCAGTGCACAGCATGGTTCCAAGTATTCCTTGAACCAACACACCTGATCCTGCTGTTCAGATTATGGAGCCCTTCGTGAGCTGGATCAGGTTTGCTGGACTATGGAATATTTGAGACTTTACAGTGCTGTGGAGCAGGATTAAAGGGCAGTGCCACAGATCTTTCTGTATAATTCGGTCATTGACCCGTCAACAAGATTTTCAGAGTGATTCGGTGTGAAGAAGTTCGTTGATAAACCTAATTAACCATTACAGTGGTGGAACTACAACACAAATATGGCCATATTATTTACCTACATGTGTTTTCGGTTGCTTTGCATGGTAGCTTTTAGGGGCATTATAGACAATCTGGTTCCTGTGACCACCATTGGGAACAATTCTGTTTCTAAAAGTTTCTCTGGAATTAAGCATTTCACATCAACCCACTCTGAACTTCTTTGTTTATGTCTTGGCTGTTTAATTATGCAGACATTGTACTAAATTGAAGGTTTTACACAGTAAACAATGAAGGATATGTCACTCGTGCAGTGTTTAACTCCAACTGTCCAGAAGGAGCTGTAATACTCTTGTCCATTTGGTTCCTACCTGATCCAAACATGTTATGGTTTTGTAAAGGAGTCCTGGTGGAGACCTTGGTGCAAAAAAGAAAAAGAAGAAACAGAAGAGGAAGAAAGAAAAACCCAGCTCAGGAGGAACCAAGTCTGATTCCGCCTCTGATTCTCAGGAGATAAAGGTTTCCAACGCAATACAGTTCTACACACTTCAGTCACAAAATGTCCCCTAAAAATAGAGCCAGAAGGGTCATTTTACAAGATCTAATCTGTGCTAATTTGGTATTTTTTTGTGTCAAGAAATTAGTTCCATAGTGTTGTAGTGTCAGTGTCATACCAAAAATATACATTATACCAGATAACACAAAAGTTCAACACCATTATACTGAATTAGGTGGAATGTTTCACACAAAGGTATAACCTGTTATGAAGGTAATACCTTCTAATGTCAGTTTATAATGATACATTATTGTTATTTTTATGATCTTTCTGTAAATATTGCAAAAAAAAGTATATGGCGGGATGGGCATGCCATGTTTGGTGTACCTGTTAAGGATGCAGAAAATGGCAAATTATCATTGTAGAATAATAATATTCATTAGCTTTTGAGCTTCCTGCTCCCCTGAAGGCTTAAATTACTATATAGCTGCATTTTGTAGTTCTACAGTTACAGACTGTAGTCCATCTGTTTTTCTGATGCTTTGTTAGCCCCTTTTACCCTGTTCTTCAGTGGTCGGGACCCCCATGGACCCTCACAGAGCAGGTACTATTTGGGTGGTGGATCATTCCCAGCACTGCCGTAACACTGACGTGGTGGTGGTGTGGTTGGGTGTGTTGCGCTGGTCTGAGTGGATCAGATACAGCAGTGCTGCTGTTTTTAAACACCTTAGTGTCACTGCTGGACTGAGAACAGTCCACCAATGCCTGATCACTATGTTGGTGTGATAGGTGAAGATCAAAATTTAACGCAGATGATTTATTGTGATTTTATTCATTTTTTTATTCAGTTAATCTATTTTGTGTTAATGTGGGCACAGATTTGATGTTAATTTGGCTTTCATTTAGTAATATTTGAGTTAGAACATCAGTGGCTGTCTGTATGGGAGGCAAATCCAGCTTAAAAGATGTAAATGCAAACCCATTTTTACCATTCTTTCATGTATCCTGCCAAAATTGAAAAAGAAATTAAATGATTACAATTGCGGTTTAATTTTTTATATAAGCACGAGTCGTTTAAAAATAAATACATTTAAAACAGTTATTTGACATTTCATTTGAGTCATTATTCTTGTATTTCATAACCATATGTAAAAAGGAAAAGCTAATAGAGAAAAGAAATGTATTTTTATTTTTGTCACAAATGACTCATGCTTATATGAAAAATCGCAAATATAAGCATTTCATTTTCAATTTTGGCAGGATATTTACGCAGATGTTTGATAAAAGAAATGGCAAAAAGTTTTGCATTTACATTTTATTATTTTAATTTTAATTTCTTTTTTGTTGGATTTGCCTTCCGTACTGTCTGTACAGCCATAAAATGCCTGTTTTCTTAAAACTATGAATTAAAACACCTTTTTCACTTGCAGTAAAATTTGTCATTTGATTCAGATGGCACTCTTTTCATGGAATGACCCCAAACGTTTTAATAATGTCTGCGAGATTGTTTGTGCTAGTTTTATGCACTCTTTTGTGACAGAGTGGTTTGATGTTAACTCTGTAATGTCACTATTGCATACATGCAAATATATTGACATCTTTCTCCTCAGAATCCAGCCATTCCCATGCAGAAGCTACAGGACATTCAGAGAGCGATGGAGCTGCTGTCCACCTGTCAAGGACCTGCCAAGAGCATAGATGAGGCCACTAAGCACAAGTACCAGTTCTGGGATACCCAGCCTGTCCCAAAGCTTAGTGAGTTACACTTTAAGGGGACTTAGTGTTGTATTGTAGGTTTTCTGCACGGTCATTTTTCTTTGCCGCTCGCTCTGCTTTTTTCAGCGCTGCTCCTGGCACAGCTGCTGGTAGCATTTCAGTATGTATGTTTGGTTGAAAACTTTTGCACTTCCCCTTGCAAGTGAGGTTCTAGCAAAAGCAAGCTAAACTTTAAAAGGGTGCTTATTGTTTATGTCAGGGTAGTGTTGCTGAATACTGAGTATGGACCAAAACTACTGAAAACTCACTAAAGACCTGCTTACATTTGGTCTGGCTGGTCGGTGTCAAAAAATACCTGTGGCTGCTTGACAACTTGGAATTGAATGTTGTTCAGCTAAATGGTGCCTGAAGCACTCCTCACAAAAGAAAACTATGCAGGACATATAATACGCGAGCTGCTCATTGCTGAATTTATCACAATAAATCTCTCTCATTGAAAACAATTGGAAGTAAGGCTTTGTTCACACAGCAGGTAAAAGTGGCCCACATTCGATCTTTTTCTTTATATGTGGCACAGGCGTGTGTCTGTGTGACAGTGGGAACAGCAAAAAGACTTTAATATGTGGTGCGGAAATTCAGTACTTATCCGATATGAGGCAATGCGACTGTTCTGTTGCGGATGCGAGTGAGTTTAGGAGCTGATCTGTTCAGACTGATTCACACTGGATACTCACTCAGTTATAGTTTGCAGTTTCACAGTAATGTCCTATTGAAACCTGTGGCAGTGTTCCAGGTGAGTCTGAAGAGGAAATGTTTTCAGCTTTGTAGCTTTATACTATGTTAGAAAACAAAGTTAGGTTAAAGATTAAAATGAGCTTTTCCTTTTAATACTAGAATTACTAATTTAACTACTTTATTTGGTCTGCTAATTTGAAAACTGCTCAAACCCTGTGCTGTATCAGTCCACTAAGCAGTTATTTTGTTTCTTTACAGATGAAGTGGTTACTACTCATGGGCCAATTGAGCCGGATAAGGAGAACGTCAGACAGGAGCCATATTCCCTCCCACAAGGCTTTATGTGGGACACGCTGGATCTCAGCAATGCTGAAGTGGTAAGCATACATGTATTTATGATTAAGAGCAGTTCATGTATCATCTGCTTTTGTCTGCTCTTTTGTTAGTGGGTGGTAATATCATATGTAAATGTGTATGCAAATGATTCATGGTTTTATAAAGGGCCATTCTTTTGAATTAGTTAATAGGCAGCGCCTCATTTAAGCCGTACCCCTGCGGTGTGTAACAGTAAGAATGGTCATTATCAAGACTCATTTTCTGCAGTCCATTTCTTGTGTTTTAATGAAAAATATTTTGTTTTTATATGTGTACAGCTTTTTAAAACTGTGTTTGCTAGTCATGTACTCAAGAGTTTTTGAGTTCTGCATAAAATTGGCTAAAATTGTCACCACTGAAACAGTCAATACCAAAGTATTTGGTAAAGTTTAATCATTTATTTTAGTGTAATAAACATAATTCAGGGACAGGGCAACTTCTTTTTACTTTAAGTCATTTAAGTGTCCGAAATGTATTTTGAACCAATTCAGTATGATGATCCGTAAATGTACATGCATCTATTTATAAATTAAGTGCATGTTTAAATACATAATAAATAGACGTATTTCTGCACTTTGATCATTTTTTTATGGAAACATCTTTTTTTTTTTCTCTTCTCATGTGTTCTCCTCCCACCCCTCTTGCAGCTGAAGGAGCTGTACACATTGCTGAATGAGAATTATGTTGAAGATGATGACAACATGTTTAGATTTGACTACTCTCCTGACTTTCTCAAATGGTAAGAGAAATGTGGTTCAGCATAGCACATCTAAAGCTTTGGGTTCACTACACGACTTTTAACGTCTGAACAGATTATAAATGACTGCGTATTTCACACTTTCCGACTGTTTTTTGCAGATATTTTTGGACTGAAATGTCAGGGATCAGACACTAAATAATTAGGGATCACACACTACTAGACTTTTAAGCTGTTGCTGAACCTAACGGAGCTCAGTGAACTCTAGCAAGCTCTTGCATTCTTCTGTTACTAAGAGACCCAAATAAATGAACGTGCAGCTGCTGCTGCTGTTTTCTCTGCTGTTTGCGCTGATACAGCAAAGAACCAGCAGGTAAACATGGTTAAGTGAGAATCATGGATTTAAAAATGTGATCATTCGCTTTGCTCCACACGTGATTGATTTTTGGCATTTTTCTTTCTTTACATGCGTATTGTCTTCACCCGCAGTTCTCATTGGCTGTTTGTAGGAATCCGTTCAGATTGAGTCGTTTATCAGTTTGCACTAGATTTCACTCAAAAAAATCAAACATGTTTGATCAACTCAGACTGGTCTGAAATGCGATCAGGAGGATGCGCCCCTCAAACATGACTTGACTCTCCAGCTGTCGACTTGGACTGACCCAAAAATCTGCAGACTGGAGCCGACCAGCACAGACTCGGCCAGACCCAGAATCGAGGCTAAAATCGGGGTAAAAGTTGTGTAGTGTAACCCTGGCCTAAGTCCTTTTCTTTGTCTTTAATATCAACTTCTGCTTTGTTTCTGTTTGAGAGGTAAGAAGGCATTGGATAGATGTCTAAGTACTCTATGTAAAACAAGAATAATGGGCTTCTACAATGAAGTGGGCTTTGGGTTAAATAAGCATTGATCTCTTTATAATTCCTGTTTCATCATTTTGTCTTGTCTAGTTTTCAGCTGCTTGTGTAGTTTTGCACTATTAATAGATATTGTGTCCCTCATTGGTCACAACATCAAGCAGAAAGTCAATTTCAGAAGCATGTGATACTAATATAGTGATGGAGTCATTTTCAGCAGATTGACCGGTGTGTATCTGTCATATACACGCAGGTGGGGTTTGATGTGGCAATGATATTCCTTAACAGCTGAAATTCTGTTTCCTGTGTCTCACCTGTCTCTGTAAGGGCGTTGCGTCCACCTGGCTGGCTGCCCCAATGGCACTGTGGGGTGAGGGTCTCATCCAATAAGAAACTAGTGGGCTTCATCAGCGCCATTCCTGCAGATATTCACATCTACGACACGTGAGTTTCAGTCGTGTGCCAGAATTATAATGCCTTAACATTCAAAGTCAAAGTTTCTGCAAATCTTATGGTTTCATTTAGTTGTGCTCTACTTCTCTGTGGTACTTTGCTAAAGCCACCTGTTCCTTTAGACCATTTTTAGCTCAATAGATCAGTTTGTGCTGATGTGTTTGTTACATAGATTTTAATAAATTACTGGCTATAACTTGAGATTTTTAATTGATGCCACTGTTTTATCAACATATTATACAATGTAATACATTGTAATAACATGGCTGAAAGCGCCCAGCTGGACAAACTAAATCTGGGTAGCTTGAAAGATGCTGGATGATATTTCAATCTAGAATTGTGTTGTGTGTCTTCCACTCTTACCATTTTTTTTTATTTTCTCTTGCTGTCAGGTTAAAGAAGATGGTGGAGATCAACTTCCTATGTGTGCACAAAAAGTTGCGCTCCAAGCGTGTTGCTCCGGTTCTGATCCGAGAAATTACACGAAGGGTTAACCTGGAGGGCATATTCCAGGCCGTGTATACTGCTGGGGTGGTACTGCCCAAACCTGTGTCCACATGCAGGTAAGACACACAGCCTTGACATAACATCTCACCCAGCGAACTAACAGATGCTAGAGGGGAAACAGCGTCAATGTTTTTAACATGTTTTATTTTGCACTGGATCAACGTTTTTGTAGGTATTGGCATCGCTCTCTAAATCCCAGGAAGCTTGTTGAGGTGAAATTTTCCCATCTCAGCAGAAACATGACACTACAAAGAACCATGAAACTCTACAGGTTATCTGATGTAAGTGATACCTTGCTGACCTTTCTGAAGTGGGTTTTAGATGTGTTCAGATTTGTTAAGCAGGAAAGATTCTGAGCATGCGCTTGTCATCTTCATGTGCTGACGGTCCCTTATAGGTCCTCGAGGGTGGGGATGTATGTGTATAGGCTGCTAAGGAGGAGTCTTCATAGGACAGTCCTACTGAGGACCTGCACTACCTCGGCTTTGGAACGCAGCTAGTGTGACTGAGAACCTCCTACCTTGACAGGAAGGGGCTGTTTGACTGACATGCAGACTGACAGGCAAACTGAGCAACCACGGATCGTTGTTCTATTTTTTTATCTGATGACAAAATAGTGCTACAATAGAAAAACAAAAACGGGCCTGCATTAAGCAGAGTAGTATGTCTGTTGGCAAAGAAGTCATTTCGCTTACTTGATACTAAACCCTTTGAACAAAACTCCAATAGCTTTTAAACTAAGATTTGTCATCTGTCTTGCAGTGCAGGTATCCTGAGGGTAATGGACAAAGTCCAGTAGTTGCAACCATCTTAGTATTCAGTGTTAAATAGGCACTGAATCTCAGCTCAGTCCTTGGAGCCACTGATGGTTCCACATTTCTGCTCTCACCTAGCAGTTCTGTGGTCAGAAACACACCATTAATGAAGGGCTAGAAAATGGCTAACACAAACTCTGTATCAGCTGGTGTCCAGGAGCCTCTATCTGCAAGGCTAGATGATTCTAGTACAGTGGATTCTAGTCACACTGTCAGTAGAAAGAATGGCATCCATGTTTATGGTGAACTAGTTGCAATGCCAAATCTGAATAGATTAGTTTTGCTGCTGAACAGTGTTGTAATGTAATCCTTTAGAAATCTGAACTTTGGGTTATTTTTTAGGCTTTTTTCGATTATTGAAAAGAATTTGCACAATCTGGTTTTCATGCTTTTCTCACAGGCTTTGCTGCTCTTTGTTTATCTCTCTAGAGTACGCGTACCCCTGGGTTGAGGCAAATGGTGACTGGTGATGTAAAGCAGGTGACAGCGCTGCTGCAGAAGTACCTCAGTCAATTTCACTTGCGACCCGTCATGGGAGAGGAGGAGGTCCAGCATTGGTTTTTACCACAGGAGAATATCATAGACACATATGTAGTGGAGGTACATGGCATACTTCTATGCCCATATGCACAGATAGGATGACTATGGTGGCAACACTGTCAGTCCTCACTTTACACAGCTGTACTGCTGCTCTGATCTGCGTCTTGTTCAGAAAATTTAGCAGCATAACAGCAGAACAATCCATAATATGCAGTTATAGTGGTGAACTGCCCAACACAGTCTTTGCCACGTGACTATTATTCAGTTCAGTGATCATTCGTGTAAACCTCTGGCAAAGAGAGTCCCAGAGCTGGTTACTTCTGCTTACATCTCCCTTGTCCTTTTCTTCATCAGGGTGCCGATGGTATGTTGACTGACTTCACCAGTTTCTACACCCTACCATCCACAGTGATGCACCATCCGCTGCACAAGAGCCTGAAGGCAGCATACTCTTTTTACAATGTGCACACACAGACGCCGCTGATGGATCTGATGAACGATGCACTTATACTTGCAAAACTGGTACGACGTCCATGCCATAGAACAGATTTGACCTTCATAAGGGTTGGGTTATGTTTAGAATGTATGAACGTGGACTAACTTTGTACAGCATCCTTTACCAAAAACATAGTGATATAGGGTTGATAGTGATATAGTGATAAACGTAGTGATGCAAGATTGAAACCCAGTCTTACAGAGCGTCCCATTCTGTTGTCTTATGCTTCTCTACGTAGATTGTTCTCACGTTTCACGTGACGTCACATTGAATAGTCGCTACCAATTTGAGCACCTTAATCAGGTGCTGCACGATTTGCTGTGCTGTGTGAATGATTCACCAGCAAGATGTGACAGAAGCCAAGAGACACACGGACCTTTAATTCTGTGTTTTTAAACTCCAGGTTTGGAGCCGCTGCACTGTATAGTTTAGTGTTTGTTTCTGCTGTTCACACCTCATTCAGCTCAAAAAGGGATTAATTATCTAATAATATCAGGTATTTTAACCAGGAAACCACAGTTATGCAGTGCAGGGGTTTCAGGACTGGAGCTGAACTCTGAACTACCAACAAACTTACAAAGTCAAGTTTTCCAAGCCACAACATTCAGTCTGATATTTAACGTCTATGTTTCTCCATTCAAACGTCATTTAAATCTCCAGAAACAGAGAGTAAAGTTATTGCGGGGATCTGCAGCTCCGTTAGGGGGACGGCTGTTTACCTCTCAGCTGTTAACATTAGCTAAAGTTCTCTAAAGGCCTGCATTGTTCACATCTGTATTAATTAGCTGATGTCTTACCTTCCTATAATGACAGTTTTCTCCTCTTTATGCAACACTATGGGATCCATAGTGTTGCATAAAGAGCTGAGGCAACTTTTTCTCTCTTCCAAAGTAAGATGAGTAATTTTAGCCATATTTCACCTCTAGTTACGAGCAGCAAAACCAGAAATTCAGTCCCAAATAAAGTGAGAACAAAAGCAACATCACATGACAAACCCTAGGATAGCATAACCATGTCTGCAGTGGGGCCACCTAAATGTAGCTAAATATAAAGAGACGTAGTGTCTGAGTTGTAATGGTTAAGACTGCATAAACAGTATTCAGTGTGCTAAAGTGGCAGGTTCTTTGTTCTAATGTAAGTAGTAATTCTTTTCATAACAGTCTAGCACCTTTTTTGGATGTCTTTGTTTCTGTTACAGAAAGGCTTTGATGTTTTTAATGCTCTGGATTTAATGGAGAATAAGACTTTCTTGGAAAAGCTCAAGTTTGGAATTGGAGATGGCAACCTTCAGTATTACCTTTACAACTGGAAATGCCCTCCAATGGACCCAGAAAAAGTAAGTAAGCCTGACTGATCCATTTCCATCCCCTGCTTATTAATTACTAAGGGTGGCAAACCTTATTGAGACAGCCATGTAAGGTCATCTTTCCTTCGATATTTTGTGCTATTGCGAATAGATGTTGTAGTAACAAATTGCAGTTGATTGCATACCAAGTGAGTATGAATCATCAAAACTGTTTTCAGAGGAATGCTGCATAATATTCCTGGTAAGATGTGTTTATTGTTGCTAGAACTGCAGAAGCTTTTATCCATCATATTTATGAGGAATATATATTTTTTTCTGCTGCAGTGCTGTATCTGGGGGGAAAAAAACAACTAAGATAAAGGCTTGATTTACAGCCAGGCATGCACAACTCCAGTCCTGGAGGGCCTGTGTCCAGCACAGTTTGGTGATTTACCTGCTCAAATACACCTGATTAGACTTATCTGTTAATTGCCAGGTTTCATGGGTGTGTTTGAGTAGAAAAACCTCCAAATTGTGCTGGACACCAGCCCTCCAGGACTGGAGCTGTGCACCCCTAACCTAGACTATAGTGCAGGAATCACCATTTTCATTCAAGTGAAACGGAATCACAACTGATTCCACTTGTTTAATCAGTTGGTTTCCGTCTCCAGAGACCTGATTAGTTATGAGGTGTTCTGCTTGGTTGGAATAAAAACCTGCAGCCACACTGGCCCTTTGCAGATAAGACTGGTTTAGTGCTTATTAAAGCAATAGTTTGGCCAAAAAAAAAGGGACTACACTTTCCATTTATCCTAGATGTAGCCTCTTCAGCCCTGAGTGCTAGGAGGTTTACATTGCTAACAAACCCTAGAAGTCAATAGTCACCCAAATTTTGTCTCTTAATGCCTCCATAAAATTTCTGTCAACCCACTCAAACTTTCAGATCTTCTTTAAAGTTGCATTGATTTGTGATGTAGCTTTAACATTGGTTGTGCTTACATGCAAAGATTTTTACCAGTCTGATTGAATGAATACATTTCATTTTACAGATTGAGACGGACGTGTTTATATCTCACTCAACAATCTGATGAAAGATCTCCGTTTACATGCTCACTACGAAATTACACGCCTATGTGGAGAACCACTTGGTGTAGACGTAACCATGACAACGAATGTTCAGTGAGATGAGTTATCAGTGGGCTGCTTGTGTTTTTAATTACCTTAAAATGATGTCAGACTCAGGAAACTGTCCTTCACATGTCCTTATTAAAGAAGTTGTGTTCTGAGACACATAAGCTGGACGTCTGTCCTGCCGCCGACCTTTTAAAGATCAGAGCATAAACTTCGTCTCCTCTGCAGACCAGTTTCTGCTCCCGCCATGTTGAACATTAGAAACTTTCACTATGACACGACACACATGCAGAACATACTTAACCTTTCTGATAGGGAATGTAATCGGATACAGGCGGGTCTTCTATTTAAAGGATTATTTACAGGATTACCCACCTCTTTCCATTGGATAGACATTTTATTCTGATTGGCCTCAGTCAGACTAGTGTTTTCCGATTAAGGTGTTTATAAGGACGTATTCTGTTGCGATTGAACTACTAGTCGGAGTATTTACAGATTAGTAGGCTGCATGTAAACGTGGCTAATGTGACTTGATATACAGAACAGAAAACATCTTTTTCACCAAGACTCTTGGTTTGAGTTTGTGCAGTGTGGTGTGCACTAGGGGTGGGCGATATGGCTCTAAAATAATATTATATTTCAGGGTATTTTTGGGATATTTGGGATATTTTTGGTGATATGACAACACTGAATAACATTAATTTCAGAAACACATTATTGCAACAAAATAAATGTTAACATTTTATTTAGTATAAATATGTTTCAAATATTCAGTAGACACAAAAAAAACTGATTCAGATTGAGATATTAGTCGGATTATTAACAGATTTCAAATCAAATCAAATTTATTTGTATAGCGCTTTTTACAGCGGATGTTGTCACAATGCAGCTTCACAGAATTCCAGAAAAGACAAAGTTTTAACAAGAATGTAAATTCCAAAAATTGGATTTTATTTGAATGCATTTAAACATGGCTTTCGGCTGTTGAGCACTCTTCGTGGCATTAGCCACGTTTAATAGAGTACGGAACGGAACGTGTCCATGTAAACACCTCAATCGGAATGGTCTAGTCCAGTTGAGGCCAATTGGAATACAACGCCTGAATCCAGTTTCACTCCAATCGGAACGTGTAAGTACGTTCTGCGCATGCGCGGCGCATCATAGTGAAAGGTTTATACCGTTCAACATAGCGGAGCAGAAACTGGTTTGCAGAGGAGACGAAGTTCATACTCTAAGCTTTAAAAGACGGTGGTGGGACGGACGTCCAGCTTATGTGTCTCAGAACACAACGTCTTCCTCTCGACATAATTTTAAAGCCATTAAAAACACAAGAGCACCAACTGGAAACTCCTCTCACGCCGACTGGATCTCACGTGATGTTCGCTGTCATGGTAACGTTCATTCCAGGCACTACTCCACACATGCGCGTCATTTTGCATCAGATTACTTGTGGCGAGCATGTAAACGAAGATTTTCCATCAGACTGTTGAACAGAGTGAGAATGAACACCTCAGTCTGAATCTGTAATCGGATTGTATTCAGTCGGATTGGCAAAAGTCTTTGAGTGTAAACAGCCACTTTTGATTTTCCTCATACTCTACTGAGTGCTTCTGCTTGAGGTGATGAAACAAATTAGTTGTTTCCCCCTTTTGTTGTTACAGGCTTCTTGTATATCTTGCATATTTCTGTGATCTGTTGTACGTCAGAAATTTTATAACAAAACCACCTCCACTCTACTGAAGTCGCTCCGCTTTTTGGGAGAAACTCCACCACAGAGCTGCTTTGCGCCACTTCTTTCTGTTCCAAAATGACTCACGCAACGAACGTACGCCATGCGCATGACGTCATTACGTCAACAAGTCAGAATATCGCTGTTATCACGCTACGGCTTTTTTTTTTGTCGTTTAGAAAGTTATACCGGTATTATCGCAAACGATGTGATGAGGTACACCCCTAGTGTGCACTGCTTACAACACAGAGCCGGCAATTACTGCATTGTTTGTTCTGTGGCCGTCCCCTCATGTGATTGGTCCACTGCACAAAGCAGGCTTCTAGCATGTACAGAAACTTCTTTTTAACAATTTATATCACCTTGTTTAATTTAATTTAGTTTTTTGGTTGTTTGAAGCATACTGCTGGCTTTACTATGAAGTATAAAAATGAACAAACGTCACCGTGAAGCTAATAGCAGTGGGTAGTCAGTATAGACGGGTATTGTGCCAAATTTTGACTCCACTTTGTGTATGTCACTTTCTGTTATGCACGTCACGTAGGCAAATGGACAACTGGGTTTTAGAAATAGGAATTGCATACACACAAATGGAAGTCAAAATTGAGGACAACACCTGTATAACAGGGCTGACGTGTGTGGGTACACAATGAAGTGTTGTTCATTTTGTAGTTTACTTTCTCGTAAACAACATCAACAGGTTTGAGGTACCTTAATGAAGACCTGGATGCCCCCAAACCATTCCTTTAAAGAGGACACTTTAAATTGAGGTACTAATCCTAAATTATTTTTCCCTCATCTCTCCCTTAGGTTGGTCTCGTGCTACAATAACTGACTGCTGGGTGGCTGAGACACTTGCAGGACGCAGGAGGTAGACGGCATAAATAAAAACAAAAGACAACAATCCATTCAAAGTGAATGAGTTCCATCGTGCAGCTCTCTTAGGTCTCGTTTTGGTTACGAGAGAGTTTTCTCTCAGTTTTTCTTTCTCTATATCCTGAATGTGAAAACCATCAGCTTCAAACTGACTTCTTCATACTGTATCAAAACAGACATACACAAGTTTAGAATTCGTTTAAGACATGCATAAACTATCAACGTCCTTTTCTAAAATGCACACACGCGTACGCACGCCTCTTGGACGACCGGTAAACCCCCGTCCCCAAACCCTATTTCTTTCTGTTTGTTCTATGAAGGCACATTACGAGACGTGTGTGAGAAAGAGCTAGCATCCTGTATAGTTAATGCCAGATATTTATTATGTGTTGTGTGGTTTACATGGGGCTAAGAAACAAGGGGAGGGTGAAATCCAGAGGCTTTTGTTGCAGAGCTGCCTTCATAGGAGTTCCTGCAGGTAGTCAATAGGTTCAAGGGGTGTTGCTGGGTACATGGGATAAAGAATGTATTGCATTTTTGAAGCACAACATGTTCTTAAAGGAGCAGAACGCTCCAACGTGCATTTTTCAGACTTTTTTTGTTTTGTTTTATGTGTTTAGGTCTTGAGTGTCTGAAAGCAACTAGAAAGAAGAATGTGAGTTCTCGTTTTAAATTTGTTTCATAATGGCATTTTAGTGTGTATGCCAGACGTAGTTTATTTTTTCCAATTGTTCCTCACCATTTAGTCTTTCATTTCAAGCAATTCTGATATTTAGAATTGTATTTAAGTTAAATTTGTTGTCTTCTTTTATATATACATTATGTCAGTATTCTTTTCAATGAAACCATGCATCCATCAGACCGACTGTGTAAAAGGAAGAAGGCATTTGCTGGTACGTCCTGGGCATTTTCATACAAGCACAAAGAAACGGACATGTCGAACAATCATGTGCGTGTCGTCTCTTTGACGACGATCTTCACAGCCACAGCTTTCCCAGCGCTTTTGGTTATGTGCGGCCGAGAAGACCTGCTTGTTACTCAATCAAATGATTGATTAAATCACTGTTACATGGGATTTTTCTGAAAAACTGACTATTTATACGGTTAGAAACTGCCTTTGTGTTCCTGCTTCTCTTGTCGTAGTTGGCATCAATGTAACAAGAGTCTACAGGCTTCTAAAACAAGCACACATCCAGGTGTCATGCTTACAAAAGAAAATGAAGAAAGAGCAAATCACACCTTAAAGAATTACGTCAGTGTTTTTCCTACCTGATCTTTATTTGTTCGATTACCGCAGGCAATAAAAACCCTTACAGTAGATCCCTGCATCTGACCCAGCCAATCATGAACTTCTGAGGGAGTTAATTAGCTGGAGGTGGTGTGGCCAATTGTAGTTAGAACCAGAGAACTTGTAGAGAGGGTTTCTCAAGCGCTAGAGGGCGCTCCTGAGCAAGTCCAAAATGAATGAGTTGATATGGAGCATTTAAGCAAAATTTTTAAAAAAATGTATAATTGCTTAAGCATTTTTAATGTAAAAGAATAGTCATTTCCTGAACACAGAGCAGCATAAAACATTTAACACCTGTTACATTTTAAGAGCTTTTAAATTTTAAAAGGAGTTTTAAACAGCGCCTCATGTACGTTCATGACATCTGTGAGCGAACAGCCAGTGAGCTGCTGCCAACCAATCAGCACTCAGTAGCAGTAATGCCAGCGTCCTGCTGCCCACAACCCGTTAGCTGTAGAAAAAAGGAAACATGCAGGCGAGTTGTCTTTGCTTTTTTAGTGAAATACATCCGTTTACTTTCTAAAATGAAAAGAAAGCTCTGGTTGAGTGATTGGAAACAGTTTTAAATTTTCGTTTTTAAGCCGTTGAGCTCCATTTACTCCTATTCATTGAGGACTCTCTCAAGGATGCCATCTGCTTTTTTTGTAGTCATGTTTTTGATATATAACAGGGGAAATAGGAAGTGGCCAGGCTCCTCATAAACTGGCTCTGATTGGAGCAAGTCTCTACAGGAAGTTAGATCTCCAGCCCCAGGGATGTTCCCACTGCTCTAGACACTTTGTAGCTCCCAAGTAATGACAGAAACCGCTCAAGTAAGCAAACATTACCGCTGGCCTCTAGACATATTATAGTTCTAGTCGGTAGGACTTTTGTTGTTTTTAAGATCAGTGAGGTGACTGAAAATGAATTGTCTGCTTTCTTTTATTCACGTATATTTGCCTCAGCTCAGTGGACACATTCACATTCGGTTTGTTGCTAATAGCTGCGGAAAATCATCGCAGTTAGGCAGTTGATTATTTGACACGTTGAGTTAGCAGCTTTTGTACAAGGGAACACGTCAGAATTGTCTGTGGTAATCGACTGTATGCTAGAGATGTGAAAAAAATAAAGATTAGGTGGAAAAACACTGAAGTATTCCTTTAAGTTTTGGTTTAATTCCTGAAGTCCAGGGCACTTTGCGAATGTCAGTTTGTGTATGCAGTCCTGAAGCTTGCTGTATGAAATGAGCATGATTTATTTTTTTTTATTATTATTATTATTTATTATTTTATCCCCTCTCTCCCCCGATGTGTTGGTTTAAGAATTCCTGAGTCGCAACAGTGAGAACACCCAAAGTACTTGCCTTATTTGAGAGGTCGTTTTTTAAATATCAGATGTAGTTTTGAAATGACGCTCAGCTTTCTCTTTCTGAAAACAATATTTTTATTGAACTCCATTGCAGGTTGTTTAATGACCTTAAAGGAAACTGTAACCAGCACCATGTCAAACACGGTGGCCGCCCAGATACGTAATTGTTAAAAACTACATTAAGGTATACCAGCATGGATTATTTGATTGAATAAAAATCATCTGAATCTGAACCAACGACAACCGATTCAGCCATCATTCTTGCAAGCAACAACCAGCGGGGGAATGCAAACTTGTGCTTAAAGTTGGAAAACTAAGATTGTAAAGACACTTGAAACAAAATTGTCAACGAAATAAAGAAAATGATAATTTCACAAGCTGTGTAAATGTTGGCTTGTGTGCTATCTGTGTTAACTGAGCTAGGATTAAAGGGGAATTCCACATGTCTTTCCTCATTTCTGTACAGTTTCACTGGGTAGATGTAAATAGTCTTTCAGGTTGATTTGATATGAAATGTTCTAGAGCAGGGTCTCTCAACCACTGGGCCATGCCCCACACGTGGGCCTGGAAACACCCTCTGGTGGTTCTCAGGCCAATACTGAGTGGGAGGCAGTGGTCCATACTGGGCCGGCAATGCCATAAAAATAAAAGAAATGACTTGCAAGATGATGTTTCCAAGCAGTAAACAACATTAATACGAGGCTTGCAAAAACAGCAGAAAAAGATTTGTACATTTTTGCCTCTTGACTCTAAAAGCCAAATACCCCCCCCCCCCCCCCCCCCAATTGCTGTCCACCTGCAAAACAGTGTTGTTGGAACATTTCACTTAATTTGCTGCCGTTCTGTGGATTTCATGTTCTCTGTTGCAGGTTACATATAGCAGGAGGGGGCACACTGCGCGACAGATTTCCTAAAAATGTTCATTTAAAAAGCTGAGTTCTGTTTTCTTGTGGACCTTCATGCCTACTTGTAAGAAACATGTGGGCCTTGAGGTGGAAAAGGTTGAAAACCCTGTGTAGAGAACCCATGTATGAATTGTACACAGTGGTATTAAGACCCAGCTGTCTGAACCATTTCATGTGCTACCTCACAGAAGTCTATTACACAGAGAGGTTGCAAATACAGTGCCTGAGGCCTTACAGGGGAACTCCACCCATTTTTTAAAAAATCTTCATAATTAAGTGGAAGATGTAAGCAAATTCATTCAAAGTGGTTTGTTCAGAAATGCTCCAGGTTTTCTGGCCCGAGGACCACAAATGGGCCACGAAACACCTCTTGGTGTCTTTGGGCCTGTACCAGGGGACACAACCCAAATGTTAAGAGCCATTTTGTCCTTTCAACAAAAATCAAACCACCTTGGGAGACATTAACGTCCATTTTACCGTCTTGGCTGTAAATGTCTTAGTATGGGCTAATGTACCAGTCCTTAGCTCAGCCTGAAAGTAGAACAGTTTGTTGTAAAGTGTCTCTCAAAGTTTACTTATTTTACAAGGCTGAAGTCTTCTTCTCATTCTCCAGCGTCTAGTTCGAATTCTCCTGTTCTGTCTTATATTGTGCCCGAGATGCCAGATTGTAGCTGCTGAACCATTTAAGGTGTAACGGGAAAATCTGAACAAGAAACTGATTAAAGCTTCACGACTTTTGATGTTTGACAGTTACTTGTTGCATATTAATTGTATCAGGAGTGCAATATGAATGCAGATAAGTCCATTTATCAGTTATCGCTGTTCAGCTTAAATCTTGTTGCCTTTACATTATTTATTAGCTAGGCAAGACTGTTGTCTGCGTTGCTATGATGACCAGCAGTCTGCAGTTAGCTGTACATATGTAGTCCATAACATTGAGGGGAGCCAGTGGTCCATAGTGGGTCTGTGATGGCACTTTATCATATATATCAGTGAAAAAAATGACAAATAGAAAACGGTTTCAGACAGCAAACAACGCACAAAAATTACAGTAAATGCATGAGTGCAGCTTAGTCAAGTTTTTTGCGTTTTGATGCTAGAAACAAAATACACTCTGCCTGACCTTTCAGCTGTATCAATATTGCTGATATTTTATGTTCACTGATGCACATCACACTGCAGGGGTACTGCAAAAATAATGCCAACATCACTCTGTTGAAAATTTTCATGCTTTCAAGTGATACAGTTGGGCCTTGAGGTGGAAAAGGTTGAGAACCTGTTTTAATCCAGTCATGGTGGAGGGATACATGTAGGGTTTTGTAGGGCAAAATATCCCCCAAAAGAACTTTTCACATTTATACTTATTTTACTATCATTAATATTACATTTCGCTGTTGTCAGGGGGGTCCTGGTTCCATTCACTGATGCTAAAAGTAAAGTGTTTTTTTCCTTCTCCTGTAAAGGGATCATTTGAGATACGAGGTTTTCTTCAACACTGAAATAAAAACTCAAAGGCTCGTGTACGTTCACTGGTGGTTTTGTATTGTAAATAAAATGGATATATTTGTATTGTAGTCATGGAGACCCCTGGTTCCTATCATCACTGTAAAGAAATCAGAGTCCAAGTTTCTCTACAGTGAACCACTTCACATCTAATCACTCCGACTGTTGACATCAGGGACTGGATTATTCAGAACTTGAGTTGGAATTCCTCTTTATTCGTTGCTTCATTGTAGATCTGCAACGATGTTTTAGCTTAAACAAGTTAATGCAGGGTGTCGTATGGGAAAAAGGGTCAAAAGAAAAGGTGTTTTTGAAGGTCATCACTGTTTTACTGTCATCAACAAAACTCAGAAGGCACGTGGTGACCCACGAGTGGATTTAGATTGCAAAAAATAACACATAAAAGCTTCTTTTTCATTTTAGACAATGAGTCCTGCTTCAATTGTAAGGAAGTGGCAGTAAAATGTGAAGATCAAAATAACAGAACTGACTGCATAAGAACTGAAGTCACTGGTCATTTCTTCTGTGCCTTCTTCTTCTTCTTGGGTTTCCGGATTTTTGAAGGATTTGGGATGGTTTTCTTGACTTTAAGCGGCTGGAGCGACAGGCTCGGATCTTCATCGTCAGCCTCCAGTTTTCTCTTCTGCCCTTTTGACTTGATTTGATCTGACTGGGCGTCTTCAGCCTCCGCTGGATCTATAAAGGAGTCCTCGGTTTGGACCGGATCTGACTGCGAGTCTCTGGGCTGCTCCTCACTTTCAGCCGGGCTCTTTTCCACTTTTCCACACAGGCTCTCGTCCTCCAGCCCGGCTGTGGTTAGTTGAATCACCGCGGGCATCCAGGCTACGCGCACCGGCGGCACCTTAGCGGCGATCTGCCGCACTGTATCGGCGAAGTCTATGGTTCTTCTCCTGATGCCCAGCGCCAGCACGCTGCTCACGCCCAGAACCCCCGAGAGACTCGCGCTCAGCCCCGGCACCTGGCAGGCCGGCACCGCCCTGGTCTTACTTAGTGGAATAAGATGGTTGGTCATGTGCGCCGGCCGGGCCGAGCCGCAGACCAGCACCAGGCTGAGCTCGTCCCTCTCCAGGCCTTTGGTCACCTCGTTGATGCCGAGTGCCAGCTGCCTCCGCACGGCCTCGTCGCTCCAGCCCGGCCCCCGAGGTGTATTTTCGGCCTCGGCCGGCTCCGAGTCCCGCTTCTTCGCTTTCCTTCTGCTGCGGAAATCCTTAACTTTCCTCGGGTTCTTCCAGAGCCCGACCGTGTCCATCCTATCCTTCAGCGTTTGCAGTATAAATTCATTCTCACTTCTCCTCAACAGCGTCCATCGGAGGCTGTACGGGTTGTCCAGAGACGTTTTTACAGGGATCGGCTTCTTCTTCTGCTTCTTGGCTTGCGCTGGGGTGGCCATCGTGCTCTCACAGCCCCAACATGACCGGCTGCTGTCTGAAGTAGCTTTTTATGATGAGACGCTGCGTTTAGAACCGAGTCTGATCTTGTAGTGCAGCCTGAAAAGTCACGTGTGTGGAGCTTTACAGCGCCGCCACGTTGTTCAGCTGACTCCCGCTGCAGAGCTCCGGAGCTCCGGAGCCCCGCCCCACTCCGCTGAGGAGCCAATCAAATTGCAGAACAGTAGTGCCGCTCAGGGGCCCGTGACGTCACACCCTGCAACTAGCTGTCAAAATAAAAGGCCTGTGACGTTGTGAGGCTCACCTTGTTTAGCTCTCACCTTTGTCCAAAAACACAGCGCCGTTTCTGTCCGTCAAATATTATTACTTTACTCAAACCAACTTATTTTGCAATCCCAGATAACAAAATTATTCTGGATCAATGTTCATCTTCCCTTCGCCAGGTGCATTAGCTCAATGTTATGGAGCCCCACTGGTGACATCCTGTAAAAATGAAAAAAAAATCCGGATTTTTATTTCCATGTTGATCTCCGACGTCAGAATTGATTTACTTGTGTACATCAATTTCATGTTGACTTAGCACTGATTCATGACGTAGCTAAATACAAAATCTATATAAAATTGTCATTGTGAACACATTCCTCAATATGCGCTTCACTGGCTTCCTAAAAAAATAAGATTTTATCTTTATTTGTATTTATCTCTTGTTTTAATCTTGTATTTTATTAAGTATCGCTTGTTTTTATTCTGTTCTTATAACTTATCCTGTGTGTTTGTGATGCCGAAATGCACCTTTACATCATTATTGGACCCTTCTGGCACACTGAGTTGTTGACGGTCAGGTTAAAAAATGATGCCACCTGGTGTTTAGGTTCAGCACAACTGTGCTAACAAAGTCTAACCAGAGAATGGCTGTGTCTGAATCAAAGGCAGCTGTCTCGATGCCTTCCTGCCTACGCTGTCTCATAAGTCAGTGTCTTTGAAGCCAGCGTTGTCTCATAAGTCAGTGTCTATGAAGCCAGCGCTGTCTCATAGGTCAGTGTATTCAAAGCCTGCGCTGTCTCATAAGTCAGTGTCTTTGAAGCCAACGCTGTCTCATAAGTCAGTGTCTATGAAGCCAGCGCTGTCTCATAAGTCAGTGTCTATGAAGCCAGCGCTGTCTCATAAGTCAGTGTCTTTGAAGCCAGCGCTGTCTCATAAGTCAGTATCTATGAAGCCAGCGGTGTCTCATAAGTCAGTGTCTTCAAAGCCAGCTCTGTTTCATAAGTCAGTGTCTTCAAAGCCAGCTCTGTCTCATAAGTCAGTGTCTTCAAAGCCAGCTCTGTCTCATAAGTCAGTGTCTTCGAAGCCAGCGCTGTCTCAAAAGTCAGCATCTATGAAGCCAGCAGTGTCTCATAAGTCAGTGTCTTCAAAGCCAGCTCTGTCCGCGGTGTCAGGGCTGATGTTTTCTGCTATTTTTTCCAGTCGCCTCAGTGTGGGCACACAGGATTATGAGATATGTAAGGTAGCGAAGGATATTGCACTCAGTAGCAGTAATGCCAACCAGTCAGCTCTCGGTAGCAGTAATGCCAACCAATCAGCACTCAGTAGCAGTAATGCCAACCAGTCAGTACTCGGTAGCAGTAATGCCAACCAATCAGCACTCAGTAGCAGTAACGCTAACCAATCAGCATTCAGTAGCAATAATGCTAGCCAATCGGTACTGCTGCTAAATGCCGATTGGTTGGCTTTACTGCTACTGAGTGCTGATTTGTTGGCATTACTGCTACTGAGAGCTGATTGGTTGGCATTATTGCTACTGAGTGCTGATTGGTTGGCATTAATGCTACTGAGTACTGATCGGTTTGCATCCATGCTATTGCCAACCTACTGGTACTCAATAGCAGTAATGCCAACCAATCAGCATTCAGTAGCAATAATGCTAGCCAATCAGCACTCAGTAGCAGTAATGCTAACCTACTGGCACTCAGTAGCAGTAATGCTTGTGCTCTCCTGGTAAAACCTGTTTGTTGTAGAAAAAAATCTACAGGTAATCGGTCTTTGCTTTTTCAGTGAAATACATTCTTCTATTGAAATGGCAGGTGTTATGAGAATTTGTTTTAATCCTTGTTTTGGACAGTTAACTCTGTCTGCCCTCATTCATTAAGGACTCGTGGGCGCCCTCTTGTGCTTAACATAGTATTAACTGTGTTATGCAGTGTTCTGTAGCAGTCTCATGAGTTTGACAGAATTCACATTTTTATATCATTTTCACATTTCATGTTCATCATTGTTATCTCACTGTAATATCCAGTATGTATTGAGGAAAAAATTATACATGCATCAGGAATGAGGTGTCAACAAATCGTCACTCAGCAATAGAAATGTTTAAGGATAAAAATGAACTGTTTTCGCTCATAACACCACTCAAACATCATAAGCAGGCATAACAGGAAACCCTACTGTAATATTGTACGCTATGGGTCTTGCATACGAAGTGATTCAGCATGGTTTGGTGTGAAATACTCGGTTCTAGAGAAACATACTGGCTCAGAATTGTTTACAGTGGTAGTGATAGGAACCAGACGTCTGAGGACTTTAATCCTTCCAAATATTTACCAGTATTCCAAAAGACACAAATACGCTGCGCGATGCCTGGGACATTTCATTACAGTAGTTGTGAGATAAGGTTTTTGACCCAACTGTATTTATTTTATAGCAGAGGGGTACATGCAGGGTGTTGGAAAGCAAAACAGTCCCCAGTGTTTTACCACCATCAACATTACATCCAAAACTTTTAAGGTCCCTATAGCTTCACTGATGTAAATGGACAGTAAATAAAAAGGCTATATTTGTGTTGTAGACATTGTGACTCGTGGTTCCCATCACCACCACTGTAAATACATCAGAGTCTGTAAGTTTATCTAAAATGTGTCATTTCATGTCAAACCAGCCTGAATTACTTTATTTACATCTCAATTTGAAATTGTGAAACATCTGTGGAATTCCCCTTTAATGTACGGTGCCTCGCATAGACATGGGGAACAGAGTGAGACGGCAGAACTGCCTTCAGAAACTATGCTGTTATAAAGTCATGCAGCATTGCCTGGCAGGTGTGCTAGTATTTCTATCTTATAATGAAGCTTGATAAAGAATGCATGTACTTCTTAAAGCACACTGATCAAAATCTGAACACTGAAAGCCTCAAAAAGTCCCACAGTTTAATATCTTTTTGTCAATAGGCAATATAATTAATCAGCAACAAATGAATGTCCATATCGGAATATTTCCATTTGTCCATATGTTTGCTGAGGTTCCCTGAGCACAAAGTGGGGACACTTGTTTTACTGATCAAACCAAATGGCATAAATTGAGTTTTTTATCACTTCATTTCTAATGTCATATTGAATTAAACTAAATATTTCGGTCACATCAGACTACAGATTTTTAACAAAACAATAAAAAAGCCCAATTTGAGTGTGAATAAAAGGAGGAAAAGTGACAGGTGTGATCATTATTGAGCAGTCATGGGCTGGAGGTTAGGGAACCAGCCTCATGACCAGTAGGTCACCGATTCGATCCCTAGAGCCGACTGCATGACTGAGCTGTCCTTGAGCAAGACACCTAACCCCCAACCGCTCCCCGGGCGCTGTGGATCGGGCTGCCCACCGCTCTGAGCAACTGCCCCCTAGTGTGTGTGTGTGTGCTCACTAGAGTGTATGTGGTGTTTTACTTCACGGATGGGTTAAATGCGGAGGTGGAATTTCCCCGTTGTGGGACTAATAAGGGTCACTTAATCTTAATCAAATACTCATCACCGAACTTTCCAATTCGGATGTCAGTCGCATGCTGAGCAGGGTGAATGCACGGAAAGCAGCCGGCCCTGATGGTGTACCTGGCCGTGTGCTAAGAGCCTGTGCTGAGGAACTCTCGGGTGTCTTCACACACATCTTCAATGTCTCGCTGGCCCAGGCAGCTGTCCCATCCATCTTCAAGTCTGCCACCATTGTGCCAGTGCCAAAGCACTCAACTGCTTCAGCCCTGAATGACTTCCGACCTGTTGCACTCACCCCAATCATCTCCAAGTGCTTTGAAAGACTAGTTCTTTCCCACCTGAAGTTCTGCCTACCTGCTACGCTGGACCCACACCAGTTCGCATATCGGAGCAATAGATCCACTGAGGACGCCATCTCCACAGCACTACACACTGCACTGACCCACCTGGACTGTCAGAACTCATATGTGAGAATGCTCTTCATTGATTTCAGTTCAGCATTTAACACAGTGATCCCGTCCATGCTGATATCCAAGCTCAACCATGTGGGCATCAGCACATCACTTTGCAACTGGATTTTGGACTTCCTGACTAACAGACCCCAGTCTGTTAAATTAGGCAATCTCCATTCATCACACATCACCCTGAACACTGGCGTTCCACAAGGCTGTGTTTTGAGTCCGATACTGTACTCCCTCTTCACCCATGACTGTGTACCTGTTTATGGCTCAAACACCATAGTCAAGTTCGCAGATGACACCACGGTGATAGGCTTGATCACAGATAATGATGAGACGGCCTACAGGGACGAAGTACAGCATCTCTCCTCATGGTGCCATGACAACAACCTGGCACTCAACACGCACAAAACAAAGGAGATCATCATGGACTTCAGACGGACTAGGAACCAGGCTCACACCCCCATCTCCATCAGTGGAGTTGCAGTGGACCAGGTGTCCAGCTTCAAGTTCCTTGGTCTCCACATCTCCAAGGATCTCACCTGGTCCTTGAACTCCTCCGTCCTCATCAAAAAGGCGCAGCAGCGCCTTTATTTTCTACGGAGCCTCAAGAAAGCTCACCTGTCTCCCAGGATCCTGGTAAACTTTTACCGCTGTACCATTGAGAGCATACTCACCAACTGCATCTCTGTATGGTACGGCAGTTGCTGCGCTGCTGACCGCAAAGCACTCCAGCAGGTAGTAAAAACGGCGCAGCGCATCACAGGCACCGATTTACCCACCATCGAGGACATATACCACAAACGCTGCATGGGCAGGGCAAGAAACATCATCAAAGATGTTACCCACCCAAATCATAGACTTTTCAGCCTCTTACCATCTGGCAGGCGTTACAGGAGCCTCCGGTCCCGCACCAGCAGGCTTAGGAAAAGCTTTTTTCCTGAGGCGGTTATCCTGATGAACGCTACACAGTCACTTTAAAAAACTGCACTTCCTACACCTTCTGCACTGATGATATACTTCATTCATACAACTTTCATTTGTATTGCTGTTCCCTGATCTGTACAGTATCTATTACATCTACATGTCTATATTTGTATACGCATGTGTATATAATAACCTACATTCATATTACTGCATATCTCACTTTATGTATGTGTTATGTATATATGTATATTATATACTATATATTCAATATGTACATTCCTGTATATAAACTTAATACACAGATAGATAGATACATATAACACTGCATATATAACACTGTATATTTTATATTGTATGTCTCATATTTTATATTACATATTTCACATTTCACTTACACACATATGTATATAACAGTTATATTTATGCACTGGTCACTGTTACCACCGCACTTTATGTAAATAATGTTATATATTGCACTTCTGGTTAGATGCTAACTACATTTCATTGGCCCTGTACTTGTACTCTGCACAATGACAATAAAGTTGAATCTAATCTAATCTAATCTAATCTAAACTGTAACTGTGTGCCATTTCAGACCAGTCCCCATCAATTTAGACCAATGAGAACATGTTCGGCAGCCTTTTCCTTGTCACAGTAAATGTGCTTGTTGGGCGTAACTGGATCAAAGGTTTTACTGGAGGTAATAATACTTACATGTTCTGTTTAATTTCTTATTTACTGTGTTCCTGAGATATAAGAATGGTGCGTCATTTAAATGGGAACTCCTCCAATTTTTCTACATTTCTGCGTATATAGCCAAGTCCTAAACAGCAGACACAGGCAGAATAATATTGGACCTTGCTTTGTCAGGTTGCCACCCTTTGAAATGTTGCCAGGTCCATTAGTGGCCAGTTATGGCTGAACTGGACTGCATTACCAAGTCATAAAGGCATGCAGTGTAGTTGAAGGGGGTGAGATAGATAGATAGATAGATAGATAGATAGATAGATAGATAGATAGATAGATAGATAGATAGATTTAGTCACCACGTAATATCGCAACGACGGAATTATGCGAAAATTTGGAAAATCGCTGGCGTTTCCCTTTAAAGCGCGGCACTCCTGCGATCTCAGCACTGCGCGCTGTGCTGAATGGGTGCTCTCTGCTCATTGGCTCTTCGCTCAGCCAATCAGCGCTCGCTCCGCCGCACTGCGTACTGCCCGGTGTGACCGTAAGCTGTAATTGATCAGAGCTCCGCCGCTGCGAGAGGACGCCGCGAGTGTCCTGCGCGTTCGCCTGACAAAATGACTCTGCAGGTTGGTCCTCTTCTCTTCTCTCTCCATTTCATCCGACTGTGGGACATTCTGAGTGTGTTTTCCCGTCGACGTTCATATCTACGCCTCCCAGCGCCGCTAAATGTCCGCTGTTAGCAGCTGGATTTGTACCTGAGGCCCGTTTGACGTCTTTCCCGCTGTTTGGCTGCGTTACTGCTCGCGCGCATATTTAAGCTTTTCCTTTTAGCAGCTGGGTTTCAGACTGAGCGTCATGCCGTTCCAGCCCTCCTGGGTCATGTTGGGCTATATCAGATGACCAAACTGGCCAAACTTGAGCGTGCATTGGGGTTGACTGCGCGCGCACAATGGGCGTTCAGGTTGGCATGCGCGTCCGTTTGTTAGTTGTTTAGCTGAACAATGGGAGCGGAGGAAATAATGACCACGTTACAGTGATTACGAGTGGGCTTAGAGGGACCAAGTGCACAGAAAATGGGTCAGATATGCACAGGCTGCTTTTCACAAGACCGAAAGGATTAGTTTGACTGGGTGTAAAGATTTAAAGCCACAGGAAACACAGTAACACGATGACGATGTTTGTGTGGTGCTGAACTCGGGTGATCTATTAAACATCCAGCAAACTTGAATGGGAAATATGATATGATTCTGATCCAACGGTTTAAAAACCACTGATCAGCCCGACCTGAGAAATATGTGGGCGTGGCCAATGAGCAGTTTACATTAACATTAATGTAATGGCATTTGGCATTATCCAGAGTGACTTACAGTTTGATCATTTTTACACAGGTAATGTTAGGAGTCTTGCCCAAGGACTCTTATTGGTATAGTGTAGGGTGCCTGCCCAGACAGAGGACTGAACCTCAGTCTACAGTGTACAAGGCAGAGGTGTTACCCACTACACTATCCCAACCACTAACCCAGTTTGATTGACCGCTCTCTGTCCATTTAACCCATCTGTGCAGTGAAACGCCACATACACACTAGTGAGCACACACACACACACACACACACACACACACACACACCGTGAGCACACTTGCCCAGAGCGGTGGGCGGCCCTATCTACAGCGCCCAGGGAGCAGTTGGGGGTGAGGTGTCTTGCTCATGGACACCTCAGTCACATACTGCTGGCGCTGGGGATCGAACCAGCAGCCTTCCGGTCACAGGGCCGGTTCTCTAACCTCCAGCCCATGATTGCCCCTGTAAGATGCCAGAGTTAACCCTCAGTTGCTTTCACTCTGACTGCTGAATGAATGAATCTTCGCCAGGAGCTCAGTGAGGAGCACCGGCGAAAACAGAGCCTATGCAGGCGTCCCGCAGGGCCATTTTCCTCGAAATCTTGCGCGATGCACTTCAACCAATCATTTTAGCACGGCCAATAGGAGAGCAGCAGGCGGGTCTGGTGGTTCTTCTTGTCACCTGGTAGGTCGGATTTATCAGAGAACACTGCGCACTAGTTTCTCTGACTCTGAGACTGCTTTGTGGGTGGGGCAAGAGCCGTCAGCCTTGTGATTGGTCAGGGGAATAATTACGGAAGCACTATCCAGATTAGAGCTATTAGAACTGCCCAGTTTACGCCCAGAGGAGCAAAATATGTATAAAAGTATTGACTACAATTTGATTTTTGATCATTGGGAAATTATTCAAAGGGTATACTTGGTTTGGCATGTTTGTTTGCCTCCAAGAACAAGATTAACCTAATTAGAAAGAAAAACGCAGGTTTAGGTTCTGTGGGTTTTCAAAAAAAAAAGCATCAAAACAGAGGTGGGTAATCTGACGATATTCTATAGTATCATGATTAATTACATCACAATATCCTTTTCTGAGTATATCATGAATATCATCAGTACTTAAAGAAGTGATTAATTGCATGTTTCATCACAAAGTGCTGTTTACAAGACCATTTGAATAACCAGATAACAGCAGAAATCAGATTATGATTGTTGAGTGCAAATAAACACACACACTGAATAAAAATTTTGTTAAATTGATATGTGGCATTACAGGTTTATTATGTCTGTTACAACATATTAAATCTCAGAAATACAAAATATCATGATGCATATCATGCATTATGGAAATCATGATATAATATGTTTGGTATGTCAGCCATCCCTACATCTAAGTAATGTTAAAGGAATGAAATATTTTACATTAGTATATGTACACACTCTTTTGACCTCCAGCAGTTTCTAGAATCTGAACCATCATCTCTTAATGCAGAAGGAGTTTGCGCAATATGCAGATGATGTAAAGAAAGTGAAGACCAGGCCGACTGACCAGGAGCTGCTGGACCTGTACGGCCTCTATAAGCAGGCTGTTGTTGGGGACATTAACATTGGTAAGGCCGGTTAAGCATTAAATACTTAAGCCTGGGTTTTGATCCTATAATGAAATTGTTTGCTTAAATATGAATGTTTTATACAGATAAACCTGGAATGACTGACTTGAAGGGAAAAGCCAAGTGGGATGCATGGAATTCCAGGAAAGGTAATACTGCAGGAAAACTGAATACTGTAACACATTGCCTTTGCTTCTTGATAATCTGAGCTGGGTGACATATCCTCTATATCAGTGTGCCCAGATACTGTTCATGTTTTACGGATATATTTGATACATAATGAGCATTATTTCCGTTAAGATTATGCCTATAATATTTTGAAATTATTTGAAATTTTATTGTGTGTGCTTTACCATTAGCATGCATGACATGGCAGTTATGCAGTGCATACCACTTACTAGGTGCTTCAGATTCAGAAGAACAGTTTAAAATCTTTCTAAATTAAACGTTATAAAAAAGTTATAAAAGTGTTTTTTTTCTCGACCCCATTTCCAATCCATTATACAATACCTTTGGTGAATAGTCCAACCAAAAGCAAGCTATATCAGAGCTTGTAAGACATGTTTGTATCATAGAGTAGCAGCACTGGGGACAAATTAGATCAATACTCAATAACTTTATTAGTACTCATTTATTAATGACTTAAATATTGTCTGTTATTATGATACCATGATATATTTGTGTATATATTATGATGTAGGGTTTTATCAGTATTGCTCAGCCTACACTTGTTGCATACTGCACACTAACGTTTGTAAAACGTTTATTACTAAAGAAAATGGTTCTATATAGAGCCATGAACACTCAAAGAACCCATTACATGACCAAAGAGTTCTTCCATTTGGTTGAGAATGTGCTTGTTGAAAAGGGTTCTATGTAGCACCGAAAAAGGGTCCTTCTATATTAATTCGCCCTGGCATCATAACAATAGGGTTTGGAAAAGGTTCTGTATAGAACCATCTACAGCACATTCCCCTTCAATCTGAAGAACGCTTTCACAATGCAACGAACCATTAAATCATGCAAAGGGTACCTTGAGTGTTCATGGCTCTATATAGAGCCTTCGTCTTCACTAAAGAACTCTTGAAGAACCATCTTTTTTAAGTGTGTAGAGTTGCACAGTAGCACAGGTTGACTACGATTCTAGTATGTAATTTGGCAAACAGCTCAATACTGTGAGTTTAAATAGTCCCACATATGCTCAGTTATGTAGTCAAATACACCAGCACCAGGTGATTATATTCTGCCAGACATGATCATTAAGCTGTAAAATTACATTATTTATTCTATGATCAAACATCAGGTGTTCAGACAGTGATGGGTGTTGCTGTATTTTGCCGTGGTCTTGTTGGGTATTGAGCACTTTGATCTATATCTGTACCTTCCAGCATCTCTACAAAGATCTCTCCAGATCTCAAGATAATAAAATTGTTACCTTAAAATAACAAGTTACTTATCATGTTATCTCGAGATAGCAAAGTACTTATCTTAACATAATAAGTTAATTATCTTGTCATCTCAAGATGACAAAATTGTGGTCTTAACATAATGAGTTAACTCTTATTGCAAGATAATAAAATTATCTTAAATTAACAAGTTACTCATCATGTTATCTCAAGATAGCAAAATTGTTATCTTAACATAACGAGTTAACTATCTTGTTATCTCGAGATGGCAAAGTAGTTACCTTAACATAATGAGGTTATTATCTTGTTATATCAAGACAACAAAATTGTTATCTTAAATCAGCAAGTTACTTATATTGTTATATCAAGATAACAATTTATTTATCTTGTTATCTTGAGATAGCAAAGTTGTTATCTTGAGATTACCTGTTATTAATCTTGTTATTTCAAGATAACAAAATTGTTATCTTTAAATAATGAGTTACTTATGTTGTGATCTCAAAGTAACAATCCAGAAAACTTTAGCAACAGCTTGTGGTCTCTCCGGACTTCGGAGAATGAAATCCTAACTGTTCTTTCATGCTGCATGGACTTTCTAAATTATTGAATTTTTTTATGGCTTGTTTTTCACAGGCATGTCCAAAGACGATGCCATGACTGCCTACATCGCCTTGGCAAAGGAAAGCATCAATAAATATGGAATGTGATCATCACAGCAGCTTATACTTTTAGATTAAATTTGCTTACAAACTAAATAATCAGTCAGATTTGCACCTGAATGCACAAATTAATGGACATTGTTTTAATATTTTGTCTAATTTAGATAAAGAGACTTTTATATTTAGTTTTACTATTGATATTGTCACCTGATTTATCTGGATATTTAACAGTTAGGCAAAGTCTAAAGATGTAAAAGTAGTTTTTTTTTTTGTATAGCTTATAAAAATAATGAGTACATAAAAATGGATGTGATGTGTTCTTTTCCATTACATGACATCTGCTTTCTGGAAGAGGAGCAGAGCAGTTAAAGCTGAAATAAGCGTCATCCTTAAAAGGAGACTTGCTTTAGGTCTGTGACATGAAGAGCCCTTAATCAATATTCAACTCTCCTCTCAAGTCTGAGTAGCGGCATCGGTAGGCGATGTGCGCACACGCAAATACACACACACACACACACACACACACAGCAGAAAACAAGGACCTCTTTGTGTCTCTCGCTAAAGGAACTTAGCCAAGTCCTCAAAGCAGACACATGCAGAATTCTAGATTGGGCGCAGCTTTGTTAGGGTGCCGCCCTTTGAAAGGTTGCCAAGTCCATAAGTGTCCACTCATGAACTTGCTGACCAAACCATGGACTGCATCACCAAGTTATATATGCAAGCTGTCCTATGCGGACCTGGACCTAAAACTGATAAACTACTGAGAATTATTTCATTTCAACAGGGTGGTGCTATTTTAATCTGCGTAACTTTTCTAGCCTTTACACTACCGATTTAGCAGCCCGGGAGATGAACGGACCAATCGCATGCGTTATAAATATCACATGTGACGCTACTCAGCCAATCAGATCTGTGCATTACGAGTAGAAAGTGAGTCAGAGACATTGTTTCACATGCCGTGCTCTAAAAAGAAAACTGAAAATAAATGTTGTGGAAATATCACTGAACTGTACTTTATTTTATTTGACATTCAGTTGTTGACTATATAAGATGTTGATCTACCTACTAGGCTACTTCAGTAAACAGTATATGACACTGGGTCATGATGCAAGTTAGACACCGTGACATTCCGGACCTTTGCTTGAGGAAATTTCCTCTAATTGGACATCACTGAATTTTAATTAAATACCCATGACTTAGGGGGTTTGAGTAAATTTTCCACAAAAAGGTTAAATTGTTATGGTTAGGGTAACTGATCATAGTGGACATAATGGGGAACCAAGGGCCATATTACAGAAACTTCTTATATCTGAAATCTAATCTTATCTGATTAATCACTGACAGCTTCACTTAGGACTGAACTTGGGGCAGAACATGTTTCTATTCATTCATGCAGTGATAGCTGGCACAGTTCACTATAACCAGCATAATGATGTCACATTTATGTACACTGAAAACGGTTGATTGAGAGTTTTTTCTAACAGCGTTTTAAAACCCCAGGATCTCCACTGTCCCTTTATTACCTTCATGTGTTTACGTTTGACGATGAAATATTACAGTGATGGTGGTGAATAATGAGGACACAGAGCTGAACGTGTATCTGTTTATTAGGAGGAATAACGTTAGCGCGCTCGGCTAAAGCGTTTGGGAAACTGAAACTGAAACTGGAGACAGCGACTCTAGTAAACAGCACAAAGCGCTTTCACAATATTCTTAACTTTCACTTTATCACACTTTAGTTTTGTTTGACCTTTTTTTTCCAAGCGCTGCACACATCACACAGCTAAAAACACCGAAATAAACAGAAGACTGTATAAAAACTTTAAATGGCAATTTTTTAAATGTAATTCATGACTGCATGCTAAAGAAATATCCCATGCTGCAGACAGGTTTCACAGTTGGTCTACAGGCTTGAAACATTTTCCTAATAAGAGGTGGTTGGTTAGTGTAGTGGTTAACACCTCTGCCTTCTACACTGCAGACTGGGGTTCAATCCCCACCTGGGCAAACACCCTACACTATACCAATAAGAGTCCTTGGGCAAGACTCCTAACACCACCTTGGCCTACCAGTGTAAAATGATCAAATTGTAAGTCGCTCTGGATAAGAGCGTCAGCCAAATGCCGTAAATGTAAGAGGTCAGAATGCTGTCCAGGGTAAACAAATATACCGTGTGCATTTATAAATCAAATTCCTATGGAGCAGAGTGACTGATGTGACCATTTATCCGTCTGAAAATAGGAATGTCTGTTTAACTGTCCCGCAGCTCAAACGGATGTATGAAAGGTCATTGCGTTCCAGCTGTAGCGCTTGTGTTGCCACTTTATTCATCCCAATCAGAGGCAGCATGTGTGAATCTGGCATTAGAAAGATGACGGAGCCTTCAGTCTGATGGCCACAGCTGCCCAGCTGTGTGCTTTGTGTGCTCTGTGTCAGAATAAATTCACCAAAGTTTGGTGAAGTTACTTACAGTAAACCTGTTGACCATGACTGCTGTGTTGTGTTATTTCAGCAGAGGATAATAAACTTGTGATCAGGCTGTGTGAGATGTTAGATGTGCATGAGCAGGAACAGGTCCAAATAATTTCGGTTGCGGGCGGGAGTGGGAGAAATTGTTCTGGGTGGGAGTGGGATGAAATTTCGCAGGAGTGGACGGAAGCGGGACTGAAAAAACAGTCCCTCAAAGGCCTCTACTCTGGGTCATTTGGTTTGTTAGTTCTTTCTCAAACATTGTAAAACTTGGTGTTGAGTCTGTGTCCTTTAGGAACTCCCTCACTGAACTGGACCTGGAACAGAATGTCAGACAGTGATCATAGTGTGACGTTTATTATGTTGCAATACAACCATGTTCACAGGGTGTGACTTGTTTACTTCTTCACAATGCATCATTTATATTTTCTCTAATCTATGTTTGAAGTGTTGCCATGGCTGCTGATTTCCTTGATTGTGTTATTAGTACAGGTGGGCGATATGGCAAAAATATAATATCACGATAATTTGAGAAATTTTCTCGAAATGTGATGTGTCATAATATTGTTTTCTGTTGGAAGGGACCAAAAAGTACCAGCAGGGTCAAAAATACTATGAATACAATTACTATTCAAAATTTCACACACTGTGTACTGCATTTAATACCATTAAACAGGACTAATTGTGCTTGTTTTTGATTAAATATGCAGTTGCTCAGTGTTCTGTCAGTACTTTTGATAAACATGATATACTCAAAAAAGCATATTGTGACATACTGTCCAATAATTTATCACAATACTGATGAGTACTGTCGTATCGCCCAGCCCCAAGTATTAGTCTTTTGCCCAAGAGTATACCAAGGCAAATGGCTTGGTTATGTAAGGCCACTGGGTTGAACAGTGGAGGGGTTGATATCAAGGTCCTTTTTGATTGGGTGGGAGTGGGGGGTGGGTTTCACCCTATAGTCTGTATAAAATCTAGAAGACAAAGATCAATCAGATCTTAATGTCTACTAAACAACCAGTCCACGCAAATTAAACGTCACGTTTCCTGGCCTTGCATAGCTAACCCATATCACAATATCATGCCAGTATAAAACATGATACAGGCTGGCTGTGCAATACTGATATCACATTTGACACCAGCCCCCGGTTCATGTTTCAGCACTGTTTGTAAGATGCCTTCATTGACTTGGACGTAGTATCTCTCTTTGAGTGAATGCCCAGTGCTATTTTAAGGGCTATTACTCGCTCGTGAAGTTTCTTAGGTGACCCTGGGAGGGATCGAGCCTAAATACAGGCTTTAGCAGTTGATCCAAATCAGAAAGTACTGCAATCTGACTCCCGTCTTCTTTTCAAATGTGGGGAAAACGGCAGCCAGTGCTGTTATACATGATAGCTGATGAAGCAAATGAAGTGCAGTAAGCAACAGAGGGAAACAGAAGGGCAGTCATTCCCAAATTTTATGGTAGTTATTCACAAATTCACAAAAACTAGCAAGCCTAGCTGAGGATAAAGTGTGTGAGTGGTCACTTGTGTAACCTTCGTGTAACATACACTCACCAATTCCATGCTAAAACCAGTATTGAAACGGAGGGCGGGGCCTCCAAACCATTTTTCTCAGAGAAGAAAACAGAAATATCTCTAATAGCAAGAGGATAGTGGACCACTGTTGGCCTGCTGATGGCAAACCTACAGGTCCACTGGCATTTTGCTTATTATTTTCCAGGTGGTCCACTGGTGGGTAAGCAGAGTATGAGACAAAATTCCACATATCATCGCTCATTTTCCACTCACAGTCCTATTTAGTTATTTTTCCTTCCCTACTTTCTTTAGTTATACTTTGTAAATTAGCACAATGACAGCAACAGCATTGTCTATAAAATCACCTTACATCAGGCCTAGTCATCATTTTTTTCTCTCAGTTGTTTGTAATAATTCTCTAAGTTTGTTTTCTACAATAAAAGTCTCTGTGTATTTAAAATCTGTTAGATTAAAAACTAGTTAGAGCTTGTATGCAGGACAGTAATCTGGGTGGTCCGAGGGTGGACCAGCAGTGGCAAACAGTCAGTGTGGTGCAGACCTTATCAAGCCAGCGGACCAATATATGCTTGCTATCTGGAATAATATGGCAACAGTTGCCACTTCTACGTTGTTTTGAATAGCTGTAATAAGCTTCAATAAAGAAATACTTTTCACATTAACTTTTAAAAATGCAAAATGTTCCTATTTTGCGACAGTTTGATTAAAAATCATTGTGTCACTTTCTATTTTCCAATAAGAAGTGTTCAGTATAGTTGGCTGTGCCGACCATAAGAGCACAAACTGAGGTCACTTCAAAGCCAGCTTCAGTTACTGTGCTCTTCCACTGGAGAGGGAGAGAACAGAAACCTCCCCTGCATTAGAAAATCTCTGGAGAAAAGTGGAAAGTGATGACGTATAGGAACATATCACTATTCCAGTGAGTGGTACAGTAGTCCCAGGTGAGCTATTCCATTACATGCACTCAGTGCTTATCAGCTCTAGTCGTAAATTAGAAAAACTAACTGACCTAATTGGTGAATATTATGTTGCTGGAGTTGTTACAGTTTCTAAAAGACTACCTCTACTTCCAGTAGCCTTGCTTCACTGTTTTGTCTTCTTTCAGATCATTTCATGGAAGGTTTTGCACAAGTGGCAGCTCCCCTCCATCAGGTGGTTAAGGGCAGTAAAAAAAGGAAGAAATGAGTAATCAGGCCTCCTTTAGAAACCTATGGGATGACCAGTGTGATGGTGCCTTTAAAATACGGAAGAGAAGGCTGACCATAATCCTGGCGTTATTTTATTTAAGCAATTTTATTTTGAAATGACCACAAGCCAGGGGAGCGGTGCTGTCTCGGGATGATGGGAATGGGAAAACACTATATGCCAGCCGAGGATTGCATGCAAACAAAGAGACATCAACATGGATTATTTTTGCAATGAAATTAGAATTCCTGGCACTGGAGTTGAGCTGTCAGGGACTGCTGGCACAAAGAATGACTGTTTTTCTTCTTATGCCACCTTAAGACCTTGAAGCTGAGTACAGTTGGACTGAAGTGCGCATCACAGTTAGAAATGTTTGATATTGTCTTTTGCCCAGGAAACCAAACTGGCAAGGCAGACACCATGTCTACGCAGTATTTACAGTAAATCAGCAGAGGGAATACCGGAGTTGGCCACAAGGGGGACTACGATGCCAACAGAGGCAAGAATGGTACAGTTCCTGACGTTGAGATCTTCCCTGAGTTTTCTAAATCCCAGATTCAGGCCCTTCAGGGGTCAGACATGGTAACAGGGTTGTTCTTGGAATTCTGGAGAAGAGGATAGAAGCTTCATCTGATGGGAGCGCCAGCAACTCATGCTGGTGATACAAGAACTGGTGAGACCTGCATGGTGGACAATTACGTTTGTACAGGCAAAATTAGGATGTAAGCAGAGGCCATTAAAGTCAATTTTACTCCCAGTTCAGCTGAAGGTTACAGTGTTAAAGCAACTTCACAATAATCAGTATTAGGGAGTCAAACACACCTTCCAGCTGGTGAGAGCCCTTTGTTGCTGGCCTAACGTGCACAAAGACAGCGAAAATAAAAATAAAATAGTTCGTTTATAGTTAATTGTACATTAATTGTTATGAATTATACATTATATATTAAAACACAACCTTACATTTAGACTATACTTTGTAAAATATAATAAATAATATATAACCTACAACATTGAATAGTTAAACATTGCGTTGTAACTAGATGCAGTGGTGAGTAAGGTTGTTCTCTGTTCTAACTATACTTTTATATTCATTTTTAAGTTGATATATTTGATATATTGTTTACATCGCAATGACTGAATTACACAGAAAACTGTGAAGAATCAGCGGAATTTCGTCTTTAATACAGCGCAGCTCTCGTACCAATATTTTGAAAAACGTTAATGTAGGCGGCCATATTGAGCTTTGTCGCCGCCTTACCAGAGAGCGCGTAGAGGAGAATTCCCGCTCTGCAATGTCTACAGGTCTCTCAAACGCTAGAGGGCGCTCCCGAGCGAGGCCAAAATGAATGGGTTGACATGGAGCGTTTGAGCAAAATCATACTTTATAATTGCTTAAACAATTTTAATATAAAATACCACAATCATTTCCTGAACACAGAGCAGCATAACACATTTTAACGCCGCTATTATATTTTTAAGAGCTTTTAAACTCTTTAAAAGGAGTTTTAAAAAACAGCGCCTCGTGTATGTTCGTGACGTCAGTGAGCGCGAACAGCCAATGAGCTCCTCTGCTCGCCCATCAATCATCACTCAGTAGCAGTAAAGCCCGCCTCCTGCTGCCAAAAAACCCGTTTGCTGTATAAAAAAGGGAAATATAAAGGTAGGATTTCTTTGTTTTTTACTGAAACACATGCTTCTGCTTTGTTAAAGGAAAGTTCTGGCCGAGTGATTAGAAACTATTCTAACTTTCCGTTTTTAGCCGTTGAGCCTCATTCACTCCCGTTCATCGAGGACTCGCTCTCGGGCGCCCTCTGCTGCTTAGCCGTGCTGTTTTTTTTTTTTTATGCATAACGGGGGGAATAGGAAGTGGCCATGCTCCTCATAAACGGGCTCTGGTGTTTACGTTCCGCGCCTGCTTGGCGGGGCTCTGTGGGCTACTGGGGCAAAGAGGACGGGAACAGAGCCCACTGAGTTTACGACTTGAGCTGGATGTTAAGCAACACGATCAACAACAGCTGTAATTCAGTGTTTGCAGCTCACGCCAGTTTTTCCTGCTCTGTAAACACGTGGCGTTCCTCCCAGCTGTTAAGTGAATCTTGAGGATCTTTCGGTAAGTCAGGCTTTGTTTACTGCGCAGTGATCTGTGAGCTTTGGGTCAAGTGCACTGGCTGGCACGCAGCAGCAGTCACGTCCCAGAGACCCGATTTGCCAGCTTTTCGTTCTTTTCCACCTCTTAAGGTGGAACGGGAACATTCGAACCAGAAGCTGGCGAATGTGAAGCCAGGCTTGTTTTTCAGCGGGTGACATGGTTCTACCAGAGACAGTGTAGCTACGTTAGTAAAGTGGGGTACATTTCTAAGGGGTAACACGCTGCTGTCCACTTATTCAAGGCTATGGATAACCAGATGTTCGAGTCCACGGCCGAGCGCACCTTTCAGCACCAGGAGAGCCTGCCTCCTCTACCCGTGCCTTCCCTGGAGGGAACCCTCAGCAAATACTTGGACGCAGGTAAGAGGTCGTCATTCAGTGAAATGGGCAGCGTTTGCAGTCCTGGAGCGAGACGCTGCTCTCAAATTAGGTTAAAGTTCAAGGCTGTGCGCGCTTATGTAAGTCTTATGTGCGCTCATTGGGCAGAAGTTCAAAGCACGAACAGTGAACTTCCACTGGGAGTTTATTAAAGCCTCTTATTGACCAGGGTATGTTTCGGTTTGTCCATCTGAATTTACAAGACCAAATCATAAATGATTCAGTAACTGCATGAAATAAATGCACATTTTTATTTTATTTATTTGTTAGAGAGCTTGAAAAAGAACTCTTGTTATCTCTATTGTTATCTCTATTGTTATCTCTATTATTATCTCTATTGTTATCTCTTATACTTCTTCTTCCACACTTTTCTGCAATTAATCCAGCCCAAACCGCTTAACGTACAGACTCCGTTCAAAGTGCATTTCGAAGGTCTCGGCGCTGTGACTTGTGCTATGTATTTTTGGAGTCGATTGGATTGGTAGTTTTTAATAAAATTAAGTTTAAAAATGAAAAACCTCCCATAAGAATGAATGGCGGAATGTTCAGAACTTCAAATTCTAATTGATACAGATGATGTCACAGCAGGCCACTCAGTCTCACAGACACAGCTGATCACGCAGGGAATCTGCTTTAAAATCCTTCAACTTTCACCTAGAAACTCCATTTCAGTTTTAAATGGTAGAGAAACTTGTCCTTTCTGAAACCTCAAAATATCTCAGCATTTTAGCTTTAGAGTTATGAGCATTTGTTTGGCACAGAAAACTGCCCCATTCACTCCCATGTAAATTTCTCCAAATCAGAATTTGCTTATTTCAAGATTTTAATAATTCTCTAGGGGTCTTATCTCACACCATCTATCCGGTTAAGCGATAAACATTTCCCAAGTTAGGACTGTTTGTTCAGAGGGTGCAAATTGGACTCAAACAAGGCTTCTCCACTAAGAGCTGCATAATAACAGAGTGACAGTTCATTTGAATAACCCCCCCCCAAACACACACATCTCTCCCTCTCACACACACACAAACAGACACACACCTAAGGAGGTATCTTTGTATTATTTTATAAAAATAATTAACACTTTACTGTAGGGTGCTGTTTATAAGGCTACGTGACACCTACATAAGCTGGTCATGACAACTGACATAACCCTATATAAATGTTTATAAATACTTATTCCCATAGGCTAAATTTGCTGTAAAGGTTACGTTTGCCAGTTTCCATCAAAGTTAGCTAAAGTAGCCTTTAAGACAGATGATGCCTGTTGGAATAAGCATTTATAAACAGTTATGTAGGGTTGTGTCAGTTGGCATTGCAAGCTTATGTAGGTGTCCTGTACTCTTATGAACAGCTCCCTACAGTAAAGTGTTACCAAATCATTTTTACAGAGCAGATCACTGATGAGACGCCATCTGTTTAGTTTATAGCCCAGATTTGGGGAAAAATTAATCGACTTTCAGTAGAAAAAAAAGTGAGTTCAGCTTCTTTTATGATGAGTTTAAAATTACATCACTGTCTATTTACAGCCTCATACGACACTCACCTTCTGAATGTAGCTTATGAAATTTAAAAGCTATGAAGAATATGACACAGCATTTCGGAACCACCAGTGGTCTCAAGGAGTTAAAAAGGTTAAAGGGGCACTCTGGACAAAAGTGAAAACTGCAGTTATTGCTTCATCTGTTGTAAACATGCTTACATGCCTTGTGCCACAGTACTCTCTAGAGACAGATTTCTAGGTTTAAAGCCATTTCTGATGTATCTTGAAGGTGGGAGGAGCTTTTAAAAAGCTAATTTGGGGTGAATGCCTGAGAGCGGGCAGTCTGAAGTTTGAAAAGGTTTGAGTTTGTGCAGTTATCCCAGATAGCAAGCATATATCACTGACTTGATAAGGTCAGCCCCCCGCTGAATGTTTGCCACTGTGAGTCCAGAATCCCTCAGACCACCCAGGTTATTGTCCAGAATACAAGCTCTAAGTAGCTTTTAATCTCCTCAAACAGATTTTAAGTGCACAGAGACTTTTATTTCAGAAAATACATTACAAATACAAATAATTGGTTGGGCCACCCAGAAAACACTGAGCTAAACACCAGTGGGCCACCAACTTTGCCATCAGTGGGCCGACAGGAGCGACTGTCCTCGTGCTGTCAGGTTGTGCTAATGCAGTTTGACATTTGCCTGACACAGGAGAAAACCAGGTTGCTAATGTTACCGCTTGAAAGCCGAATATCACAACTGTATTCATTAGCCCTGACATCAGTGGCTATGCTACCAGTCACGATTTCATTACTGGGCTTTGGGTATTGTGTTAAGGGAACACTGATGGATGAAAGGGATTCCTGAAGGGGGAGTTAAGCGCTACAGAATGTAACATGACAAATAATATAGACTCACCAGTATCTCTATTTAGAATGCTACACACATTTTGAGGGCCTCCCTTTGCTCACAAAACAGCCCCAATTCATTGTAGCATGAATTCCACAAAATGTTAGAACCATTCCTTTAAGATTCTGGTCCATGTTGACATGATTGTGGATCCGACGACTGGGAAGGCCACTGAACAACACTAAACTCATAGTCATGTTAATGACACCAGTTTGAGATGACTTTTGCTTTGTAATGTGGTGCATTATCATGCAGGAATGAGGCATTAGAAGATGGTAAATTGTGGCCATGAAGAGATGCACATGATCAGCAACAATACTGTGGCATTCAAGCGATGAATGGAATTAATTGGCCCAAAGTGTACCAAGAAAACATTCCCCACACCATTACACCACCTCCACCAGCCTGGACTGTTCACACAAGGCAGGTTGGGTCCGTGGATTCTCACTGTTGGTGCCAAATTCTGATCGCACCGTCTGTGTGCTTCAGCTGTCCAGTTTTGGTGAGCCTGTGTCCACTGCAGCCTCAGCTTACTGTTTTTGGCTGACAGAACCGGAGCCCGACATAGTCTTTTGCTGTTGTAGCCCATCCACCTCAAGGGTCAACATATTGTGCTTTCAAAGATGCTTCACCACAATTGTACAGAGTGGGTATTTGAGTTACCATAGCCTTTCCGTCAGCTGGGACGAGTCTGGCCATTCTCTGTTGACCTCTCTTATCAATGAGGCTTTTCCGTCTGCAGAAATGTCACGGTCAAGATGACGTTGCTGCTAGTCTTTATCTGCACACACACATTTGGACAATTAGATATTTGCATGCATGAGTTGGTGTAAAGGTGTTCCAGTAAAGTGCTTGGTGAGTGTATGTATTACTAGTTTTAATTCATAATGCTTATTGATTGTTTGTGAAGCACCACATTAGCCTCTCTTTCAGTGCACTCATTTACTTATGGTTATGCATTCAGACACTCACTTATTCTTTAGCTGCCTCATTTATTCATATTCTGAATGGGGGTCACCACCCCTCTAAACTTGAGAACTTTTTAAAACTTTTTTTAATAAAATTACAATCCTAGTAAGAAGTAAGAAAATCCCCCTATAAAATCCCCCTCTCCCTTGTTGTGATGACTGTTTCATGAAGAGTTGGTGTCAAGTTAGCTTCTGAACAAGCGCCAGGACTTCAGATGTGTTCATTCATGTTCATTATTAACTTTTTGTTAAGGCTTGGTTTTTAGCTGTTGCTGATTTCACCTCCTCCTTTGCTTGTTACTTTGAAACACGATTTGGAAAAGTGTTTCTTTGGTTTCAGACTATGTCTTATCTATCTGTCAGTCTTTCTCTCAATAGTAAGAAGAGGCTGATATAAAACTTTAATCATTTGGGGAAAAGTCAGAATCAGAACAGCTTCCACTGTATGAAGAAGGACGGGCCTAAATGACGTCCTGTAGAAGTGTTCTGCTGCCCACAACATGCAACCCAGGTTTATGTCCTTTAAAGGGAAATTCTACTGATTTTTCAAAGCTGTCGGCAGACGTTAAGATGTAAAGTCATTCAAATGGGTTTGATGTGAAATTAATAAATGTTCACAATGGTGGTGATAGGAACCACACATCTGAACAGTTTAATGCCTCTAAAAGCTACAAATATTATATGAAATGGTTACAAATGCGCTGCCTGATGCCAGAGAGATCTGTGAGGTAGGCTCACTGGTTGTTTTGGATAGTAAGTGAAATGTGTATCACTGCTGTCACAACACAGTTTTTGACATAATGATGTGAAAATGCCTGCTGCCCTTTACACTGTGTGTAAATTAAAAATGGATGGACCAAAAGAAACAGCCCAAAATGACTTGGAAAAACGTCTGGTTCCATTGACTTACATTAAAAATAGTTTTTTTTCTTCTCCTGTAAAGTTACTGAGGTTTTGTTCTGACAACAGTGACATATTTGTGTTGTAGACATTGTGACCCCTGGTTCCTATTACCACCAGAAATATGAGCCTGGGTGTTTCTCTAGAATGGCGTGCTTCACATCAAACCACTTTGAATGACACTTGGTTCTATCTCAGTGATGGAATTATGCAGAAAGTTTGAAAAACTTTTACGCTGTGTATCCTTGTTTTTCATTCTTCCAGTCAAGCCTTTTGCTTCAGAGGACGAGTTTCGCAACACTGCAACCATCGTGAAACGTTTCAGGGAGGGCATTGGAAAGCATCTTCATCAGAAACTTCTACAGCGAGCCAAGAACAGGCGCAACTGGGTAACTCCTAATACATCCAGATAAAACTACAGATGAATTGCTTTCTAGTGACTTTGACTCAGACTTGGTGAAAGACCCTGATAGACTGACTATTCTTTGTCTGCTTGTGTAGCTGGAGGACTGGTGGCTAGACACGGCGTATCTGGAGCTTCGCATGCCAACTCAGCTCAATGTCAATTTTGGGGGCCCTGGGCCATACTTGGAGCACTGCTGGCCCCCTTGTGAGGGTACCCAGCTCGAGAGAACCAGCATAATTGTGTGGCAAACACTGCAGTACTGGGACCTTATCCGCACGTGAGCATCACCTTGTCCTGCAGATACAATGGATTTTTCCAGATTATTTAAATATAACTTCTTGTTTTAGTCATTATTAAATGCATTTCCTATGTGGGAGCCTATTGAATACAAAAGGCTTACTTTGGGGTGTTATACAACATTATTTATTTGTCACATTGGTATGGCACAGTTTCATTTTCCAAATTGAGCTGAACTCTGGCCCTCCAGAATAAGAGCATGGTTGCATAAAATACCTTAAGCATTTCTCTTAAGTAGGGGTTTCCCTTACTAAAGGGAATTCATGAAGGGTGTTGCATCTCAGATATTTCCCCTCAGACGTTTCTCTTAGCTAAGGGAAAATGCTGGAGGGTTTACTGAAGTGACAAAGGTTTTGCTGGAGAAAGTTCCACTGTATCCATAGCATCGTTCTCTCATTAACGGAACTTGGGGTTAGTAGCTAAGCTAGCACAGCTAAATACTGAAATTAAGTGACTTTCCTAAATCAGTTTTGATAATCCATTACTCCAGCCAAGAGGAAAAAATGACCTGCTTAGTTTTTCCAACGGCAAAGAGGGTCTTCCACTCTGTGGACGCCCAACACACTGAGGACATAAACATGCAGGATATCTCCCACTTTAGATGAAAATCTCCACTGAATAGCGCAATAAACATTTATAATACCGTGAATGTGAATAAATATATTGATTCATGCTCTACATTTGAATACCTCTTGGCCGTTTTTCATGTCGGTCAATCACTTTCCTGAAAAAGGATGCAGGATTTAGCCAAGTTCAACAACAAAATGTATCAGTCTCTGATAATCAGGTGGAGCAGAGCCGAGTAAAGCTTATCACACAGATTCAAATAAAATCTCTCGTCTAGCAAAGATATCGCTGTCGTTGGAAGAAAACTTGGTGTCTCCATTTTTCAGTTTTTGGTATGATTTGAAAATACCTGTTGCTCCTTATATTATGCTTAAATTTCATGATGAATGGACTAAAAGAAACAACCCAAAATGACTTGGAAAGAATTCTGGTTCCATTGACTTACATTAAAAGTAAAGTAGGTTTTTTCCTTCTCCTGTAAAATGACCATTTTCATGGTGCAAGGTTTTTTTCGACAACAGTGATATATTTACTTACTTTCAGGAATTCCATAAAATTATTTTCATATCGGTATTCACATGAACTAATAATAACAGCAATTAATTCATATCAAAAGCAAACATAGTAAAATAATAATGCTTTAAAATAATCACTCTTATCTAAAACTGCTGATCATTACAAGTTGATAGAGCTGTATAACTAAATGCTACCTTGCCCTATTCAGATGGTACTAATGTAGTCTTCCACTTTGCTGTTGCTCTTGTTAGTCTCCCTCCTATGATCACTGTCTAGTGTAGTCTGCTAAACGGGTCCTGCAGTGCTAAAGTTACTTGTATTACCAATATTGCCACCTCGGTCGTGTGTTTATGCACTTCTGTGATTGAACAAATTCTCAATATGACAGTACCTGGAAATAAGGTTTTGCCTGGTGAGCCTTGGCCAATAAATAATGTGTCATTTAAATACTGTATTTGAACAGAAGGAGTACAACCACAGAATCGCAAAAAGACGACATAATTCACAGCAAGCGACTCCATATTAATGATCATAATTTTGGTCATAGTGTGTGTGACTTTATGACTTAAGAATAACTGAATGTAATGGAACATATTTAGTTTGTATTGATTACCATTTAATTGCTAAAAAAGGCCTTAGGATGGTATAAGCTTGTGATTTTATGTTAAAATCAATAAAGCAGGGATAAAAAAAATACAGAACAAATTTGCTGTAGAAGCATGTGACCTCAGTGTTTTCATAATTATTATTGTTCCATCGCATAGGCCTTATTAAATGTCATTTGCATTTCCCCCATCGGACACAAACGTAAGAATGTACCTTTGTGGCATTATTATTATTGTTATTATTATTATTATTTATCTGTGGCTCTGAATGAACTCAGATCTTGACCACTTAACTCAAAACTGACAGTAAAGTCTCTAAACCTCATAATTATCATATTTGCCACTTTCCATTTAAGGAAATAGTATACAGTCACATCGCAAAAATGCTATAAAGAGCAGATTTGATCATGAAAATTTCTTACATAACTACTTTTGCCTTCCATTCCACAAAATGCCACTGAAGAACAAAACACAGTTTAGACAGCAATGCTTGCCTTGATTTAGATGATGAAATACCTTCATTTTAGATACATCCAAAGCTTTTGCAGAAATAAGGAATGTAATCTAGTCAGTGATGGTCACTTATGCTGCATCTGCTTGTCGTGAAAGCCTGCTGAGTTGTGTTTGTTAGAATATCATACTTTACTGTGCTGTGTGTTTTTGTGTTGTGGATCAGGGAGAAGTTGGCTGTCCATAAAGCAGGAAACATGCCTTTTGACATGCACCAGTTCCGCATGCTCTTCTGTACCTGCAAAGTGCCTGGAATTACCAAGGACAGCATCCTCAACTACTTTAAGACAGGTATGACTCTGGGCCAGATGTAGGTACGGCCACAGGCACAGCGCCCACAGTGCCGCTTGTTACACAAACTATATGTAGCTCTGTTCACTAACTGCTTACTTGTGAACTGCAGGGTTTTAAAGATGCAGTGAAGTAATGAAGCTGTCAACAAGCTGGAGATAAAACAGAAAACTCAAATTCAGGGGTGACATGGCAGTGCTGTCATAGGGTTTCAGTCACGTGATTTTTCTGTTGTGGCCGCTATATTTGGGACCGAATTTCTGGCTTTGCTGCTCTGCACAAACATAACTAGAGGTGAAAGATTTTCTCCTTACTTTGGAAGAGAGAAATTGTTACCTTAACAAAGTCTAGAAAATCAGCTGTGATCCTTAAACAGTTTCCCCCTGAACTCCTGGTCCCACTTAAACTGGCAGAAAAGCTACCAAATTAGTGTTTTCCTGACATATTTATATCATAGGAGGGAAACGACATCAGCTTATTAACACAGATGTGATCAATGCAGGCCTTTAGAGAACTTTAGCTAATGTTATCAGGTAAACAGCCGTCCCCCTAACGGAGCTGCAGACCCCCGCTATAACTTTACTCTCTGTTTCTGGAGATTTAAATGAGGTTTGAATGGAGAAACATAGACGTTAAGTATCAGACTGAATGTCGTGGCTCGGAAAACGACGTCGTGTTTCGACAGACGTGGTTCTGTAAGTTTGTTAGTGCAGTTAGTTCAGAGTTCAGCTCCAGTCCTGAAACCCCTGCACTGCATAACTGTGGTTTCCTGGTTAAAATACCTGATATTATTAGCTATTTAATTCCTTCTTGAGCTGAACGAGGTGTGAACAGCAGAGAAACACTAAACTACACAGTGCAGCGGCTCCAAGCCTGGAGTGAAAACACTGAATTAAAGATCTGTGTGTCTCTCGTCTCTCGGCTTCTGTCATATCTCGCAGGTGAATCGTTCACAAAGCACAGCAAATTAAAGGCATCGCGCAGCGCTGTCACTCCCTGATGTGTGTTCTTTGTGTTGTAGAGAGTGAGGGTCCTTGTCCCTCTCATGTTGTGGTGATGTGTCGCGGGAGGATCTTTTCCTTTGATGTTCTCTGCGATGGACACATCCTCACTCCTCCTGAATTACTGAGGTAATGCTTCTGTCCTAAATACAGCATCTCAGTGATAGCTGTTCTTTACTGTTACAAAAGGTGAATAAAATAATAACAATAACAATAACTCCTCCTAAAAAAAGAAACGCACTGCAGTTTAAAGCTTTAAAATCATGTGTTAGATTGAGTTCATCTGTAAAGGGATTATCTATTATTTAAGATTTAATCACCACTTTTCGAATACAAGGATAATTTTATTACTTCATTTTATTACTTCAGTTTTATTACTTTATTACTTCTATACTAGAATCATTTACAGCTCTGGTCATCATTCTGGATTGAATCGTCGATGCATAAAATGCATAAATGAATACATTTTGTATATTTATCTGCAACCAGATTGGTTTTATATTATTGAAAGCATTGATTTCAAACTCTGAGCACTGTAGTGTGTAGTTTATCAAGAAGTTAAATTTGTATAATTTTCCGTTTTGCCCAAATGTAGCTGATCAGCCAAGAAGTATTTAATGCGTTTGTTGATCGTCTTTGGTGTGACATTTTAGGCAGCTCACCTACATTAAAGAGAGCTGCGTCGGAGAGCCAGATGGGGATGGAGTGGGTGCCCTGACCAGTGAGGAGAGGACCCGCTGGGCTAAGGTCCTAGAGCTCCATAATAATGAAATCATAACTGAAGTTTGCTCAGTCAGTCATGATAAAGCAGTCATTATCAAGCTTGAATTGAGTGGTGCTTGAAATTTCATCTGTCTCTCTCTCTCTCTCTGTCTCTCTCTCCCTGTCTCTCTCTCCCTGTCTCTCTCTCCCTGTCTCTCTCTCTGTCTCTCTCTGTCTCTCTCTGTCTCTCTCTGTCTCTCTCTGTCTCTCTCTCGCTGTCTCTCTCGCTGTCTCTCTCGCTGTCTCTCTCCCTGTCTCTCTCTCTCTGTACCCCCCCCCCCCCAATGTGATACTATAGACCCGGCAGCATCTAATCTCCATTGATCCTGTGAATGAGACCATACTGGAGACCATTCAAAGCTCACTGTTTGTTATTGCACTGGATGATGCCAAACCATATTCCACCCCGGATGACTACACAGCGGTAATGCATACATATGCACCATTCATCTTGACTAGGGCTGCAAAGATTGGGTGATGATGCAATTTACTTAAAAAAGTTCAATTTCAATTTCAATTCTATAGAGGTCTATCACGTTGAATTCCATTAATACCATTAAATTCCATTAAACTTACATAATTCAGTCATTGAGATGGAAATGAAATAATTTGGAGCGATTTGATGTGAAAATGGTGCGTAGTAGAGACATTTAGATTTCTTTACAGTGCTGATGATGCGAACCAGCGCTCATGATGTCTGCAACACAAACATAGCCATTTTATCTCAAATGATCATTGAACCTATTTGTGTGCTTTGAGTTTATATTCGTAATGTTGAGCTCCCGAGAGGTGCAACTGTCTCAGCGTTGACCTTATCATCAGGAGGTCACATGTTCGATCCCTGGTGATGCTCCAGCCATCCGTGGCTTTCTCTGGGTGGGTAGGATGGCTTTCCATCACTCGGAGCGATGCTAGTCAGTGCAGGCGTCTGTTAGCTGACATAACACATCTGGTGGATGTTTGTTGCATATCAGGCCTTTGGTTGTGTAAGTTTGATTGTTGGTTACACTTAAACAGACTTTTTGGTGATCTTTTTTTTTTATATATATATTTGCTGCTTTTCAATTGTATGTTGGGCTTGTTTGGTGTGTCAGGTGGAGAGTCACAAACGTTCAAACAAACATGCTTTGATAGTAGCTAAAAAGTAGCTACTACTTTTTCTGAAAAAGTAGCTAAATTGTAGCTAAATACAAATTTTTCAGTAGCTGTCCCAACCCTGCATAAAGAAAAACAACGAAAAACCACAAATGCCTGCCCCTGGTCTTTGACCCCTTTAGATGGCACCGCATTAAAAACTGCATGGGCTTGTACTGCTGTAGCGCAGTGCAATTCATATTGTTTCTGTCGGAAGAAAACCTTGTATCTCCATATCTGTTACTCTTTACATTGTTTGTAAATTTTATGATGAATGGCCTTAAAGAAATGACCCAAAATGACATGGGAAAAATTCTGGTTCCATTGACTTACATTGAAAGTGAAGTAAGTTTTTTCCTTCTCCTGTAAAGTTACTATTTTTGGAGATACAAGGTTTTCTTCCGACAGCAGCGATACGTTAAAAGCAGAGCTCAAGCTAAAGGACTGATGCACAGTAGAAACATGTCTTGTGTCTGACGCGTCAACCTTAGAGATTGTTTATGGAAAATGTGGGCGTTGTGTTCTCCGGGCCAAAGAAGAAAAGGACTGTCCAGATTTTTGGGAGTGGTATGAGGGACCTCAGGCACCACTGAACACGCTTTGGAGCAACTTGTGTTGCCTTTTAGATGCTGTCTTTTTCAGGGACATACATTTTTTTTTCTGCATGCCAACACCAAATCACATTCTGCGTGTTTTATAATATAACATGGCGCTGTAAGTCAAATCAAGACAGCTTTATCGTCAATACTACAATATGTACAGGACATGCAGTGTACTGAAACTTTCAGACCCCATGGTGTAACAATAACATTAAATAGACGGTAAACAGGAAAAGTGTGAATTTAAATAGACACAAAAAAACACTAATCGTAAAAATAAACATTAATTGTAGAAAAATAGAATAATAAAAAATTATATAAATATAAGAAGGTCCTGAAATGAACACTAAAGTGACATGAGGCACATACAGAGACTGCGAGTGCTAGACTGGCCTGTCTGCAATGCAAAACTGTCTCCCGTTAGAAAAGTGTGTCTTATTAAGCTCAGAATACAACAACAAAGGCTGCACAGCTGCAGACTTGAATTAATAATTGATGAATTTGCAAGAAATTAGACTTTCAAAACTGGATCAGTTTGTGTCTTCAAATAGGTGTGGTTAAAAGGAAAGCTGATGCAACTCAGTGGTAAACATTTTCCTGCCCAGCATTTTTTGGATTGTGTTATAGGAGTCAAATTTGGAGTTAGCTTGTATTTACAAAAAACATAAAATATGTTATTGTACTGTTTTTTAATTTAACACAGGTAAAAGCAAATTTATCATTGCTTTCCTTTTATTGCTTTTTTTTATTAGCATTTCACACACTGTACCAACTTTTTGGAATTTGGTTTGTACCCCTCTGCCATAATTCATTCATATATAATGTTAGCCTAAATGCTTATGACATAATTGTGGTAAAACAATGTTTCAACCATCTAACAACATAATCAGAATCACTTAATGCAATAACTTTCTGTAAGGAAGCTTTTAGTGGCGTTGAACAATTCTAACTTGGTAATTTTATCTAGAACAGCATTTCACACCAAACTGCTCTGGACTGGACTTTGTTTACATCTAATGCATTTTATTATGAAGAAGTTTTAAAAAAATCTTTGGATTTTCTCCTTTCATATGATGATCACAGCCCTTCTGACAAACTGCAGTACACTACAGGAAGTGTAGGGGGTGCTATAGACTCTTTTTTTTTTTTTTTTAGTACAATGTGCTGTGTGAACGATTCACCTGCAAGACACGACAGAAGCTGAGAGACGAGAGACACAGACCTTTAATTCAGTGTTTCAGACTCCAGGTTTGGAGCCGCTACACTGTAGTTTAGAGTTTCTCTGCTGTTCACACCTCGTTCAGCTCAAGAAGGGATGAATTAGCTCATAATATCAGGTATTTTAACCAGGAAACCACAGTTATGCAGTGCAGGGGTTTCAGGACTGGAGCTGAACTCTGAACTAACTGCACTAACAAACATACAGAACCACGTCTGTCGAAACACGACGTCGTTTTCCGAGCCACGACATTCAGTCTGATATTTAACGTCTAGCGTCTATGTTTCTCCATTCAAACCTCATTTAAATCTCCAGAAACAGAGAGTAAAGTTATAGTGGGGGTCTGCAGCTCCATTAGGGGATGACTGTTTACCTCTCGGCTGTTAACGTTAGCTAAAGTTCTCTAAAGGCCTGCATTGTATACTATACTGTATAAGAATCACAGATTTTATCGACTTGCCAAGGAAACGGCACTGCAGAGAAAAACTGGAAATGCTGAAACATACTTGCATCCATAATGGCACTTATTAGGCCAGTGATAGATTTTTTTTCCCTCTGTCTCTCTGTAGATGACCCTCCTGTCTCTCACAGGTGATCCTACAACTCGCTGGGGAGATAAATCCTACAACAACATCAGCTTTGCTGATGGAACCTTTGGCTCAACCTGTGATGTAAACACAGCACATTCATCATTGTTATTATCATCATCTGTTGAATCACATGTCTAATAAACGTATATGTATCTGTTACAGCATACACCGTATGACGCTATGGTCTTGGTATCTCTCTGTTATTATATTGACCAAAAACTGAAGGCCGTCGCAGGAAAATGGAAGGTAAGAAATGACAAGGTTGGGGGGTGGGGGTTTTGCTGGTCCTCACTGAAAGGTTGCCTTTTGGATACTGAGGTTAAGACTAGAGTTAGGCTTAGGTTTAAGCAAACTGTTACTAGGCTACAGTAATACAAATACTGTATCAGCGGATGTCCTCACAATGTAAGCGAGACATGTGGGTGTGTGTAAATGTGTGTATGTGAATGCATGTGTGTTAATATTATTGTGTTTCCTGTAGGGTTCAGAGGTGGTGCGTGACATGCCTGTGCCAGAGGAGCTGGTGTTCACTGTGGATGATAGAGTCAAGAGAGACATTGCACTCGCTAAAGAGCAGTACAGAAAAAGTGTACGTTTTAACACACACAGGAAAAAACTGCCACTGTAATAGAGCATTTTCACAGTTCTAGATTCAGTGTGGCGTAAGTTGTCATAGTAGAGAAACTGGACAGCAACAGCGGTTTACAAATGTTAATGGAGAGGATATTTTTACTCATTAAGGAATTTACCTTATTATTTATCTGATTTTTTCTGCAAAATGAGTGGAGTTTGTGAGGAATATAGGGAAAATTCTTGCTTTCGTTTCAAATTTCTTTGACTGTCTAGGTAAGAGTTTACACTACTTGAATGGGCAGAGTGCTGTATGCTGTTTTCATTACATCACAGAAAAAATTTTTGCAGCAGTAAAACAGTTGTTTGAATTTATTTAAAAAGACGTTTTCATTTCCAGTGTCAGGACCTGCAGGTTGCCTGCTATGCCTTCACCTCCTTTGGGAAAGTAGCAATCAAGAAGAGGAAACTTCACCCAGACACGTTTGTGCAGCTGGCTATGCAGTTAACCTACTACAGGCAGCATGGAAAGTGAGAGACAGTCTACTGCTAGGCTGCCGTACAGAATTCATGACGAGGAGGTTCTTAGAGGGCAGTAATGGCAGTACTTCAGTTGAAATTGTGTCTTTCTGTTTTCTTTTCATCTCCCACTCAGGCCGGGTAGCTGCTACGAGACGGCGACCACGCGCAGGTTCTATCACGGTCGCACAGAGACCATGAGGCCGTGCACGGTGGAAGCTCAGCAGTGGTGCAAAATCATGCTTAACCCTGCAGCAAGTGTAAGCACTTTGTAGCAACACTGATATGTCTACACCGAACGGTTCTAGCCCATGGGTATAACCCAAATGCTAAGAAGAGCCACTTTATCCTTTCAAAAAAAAAAAAAAAATCAAACCACCTTGGGAGCCACATTTTATGTCCATTGTTCCATCTCTTTAAATTGGTATGTGATTGGTTCCTAGGCGCTTTGAAATTGTATGAATCTTTTTGAATCACTCTGTATTAACAACATTAGATTCGTAATTCTAGTGCAAAACTAAAGAAGCAAACATCTTGTGTGAGATACTACATTTAGAGGTAAAAAAAAATAGTGTGAATTTATTTCTTTTATCATTTTTGCTAAATCAGGGGCCAGCTCTTCTACTGCCCTGTCGTGGCTCCATAGCAGAATTAGATTTTTTTGGATTAAAATAAAATCCTCTTTTGCAGTAAAATAAAGCTCTGCTGATCGTTCAACACAGTTTTACCAATAAATGGTCTTAAACACTGGAGTTAATGTAGAACTGCTAGTCCACCCTTTAACCCTGAAGATTGAAGCACAGACTGCTGGTCACCATAGCAATGCAGATAACAATCTCACCTAGCTAGTAGCCAAAGAAAAGACAAAGAGAGAGATTTAAGATGAACACTGATAACTCTGAGACAAATTGAGTTATTTGCATTTATAATCACTCCAGTTGGTTTCCTGATGCATTTAATCTGCAACCAGAAACTGACAAACACTAAAAAGTCACAAAGCTGAAATCAGCTTTTTCAATTTTCTCGTTCCACCTTAAATGGTGTGGCAGTTTCATTCTGGCAACTGAGGCACCATTTAAGGTGGAACGGGAAAATCTGAACAAGAAGGTGGCGAATGAGAAGCTGATTTCAGCCTCGTAAAAAGCCGAACATTGAGAGACATTTCACAAGAAATTGTTCCACTTTTAAGGAAAGGTTTCCTGTCGGAGAAGCAAGAAGAAAAGCAGCTATAGCTGAGCTGATAGAGCAAAGTTTTTGTTTATAATATTGTATTATATTTTTTAACCTATACTAGTGCATTAACACATACTGAGACATATTCACAGCAAAGATGGTAAAATGGACATAAAATGTCGTGGCTCCCAAGGTTGACATTTGTTGAAAGGACAAAATATCTCTTCTTAATATTCGGGTTGCCGACTTCTGTGCTAAACGATTGCCTTAAAACTCATGTCCAGTGGTTTTAATGCTAGCTTTAATCAATAGGTTGAAGAGAAGAGACGCGCCCTTCTTGCTGCCTTCAGCAAACACAACAAATTGATGGATGAGGCACAGAAAGGAAAAGGTTTGTGATGCTTCTGATGTAGTTTTCTGCTAGTTTGTCATTTATTGTAGTGAGAACCTGAAAGCACTGGTATCTCTGGTGACCCCAACACTAGTCAAGATCCTACATTCCCAAAATCCTACATTCTTCTTGGGATTAGTCATATTTTAGTTAAATGTATTATACTAAGCCTCCAACATTGTGGGATTAGTCAAATATGGTCCTCTGCATTGTGCAAAAAACTTGCATTGTGAGTTAGAGGGTCAACATGCTTTCTAGACCATCTTATGGATTATGTGCTGCATGTTTTTTCTTTCTCTGTTTAATTGCTCAGGCTTTGATAGACACCTCTTGGGCCTGTACCTGATTGCCAAGGAAGAGGGACTTCCTGTGCCTGAGCTTTACTCCGATCCTCTCTACGCTAAGAGGTTTGCCTAAGCAAAGCAATTTCTTATTCTGATATGATCATTAATATTGAACGGATAGGGCACTGTAATGCTGCTTAGGTTGCGCTGGAATAGAACTGCTGTTAATGATCATGAATCATGTCACTTTCAATGCTCTCTAAAACCTGTTATTAGTCTAATAGTTAAAGGACCCATGTAAAACCAAACTTTCCTTACTTTTTAATGCAATAAGAGTTTGATGTAGTTTTTAAGACATACTATTCACACCCCAGTCCATATGTGGAAACTGACCCATTAGAACAGTTAGTTTTACATTAATTGTTTTGTGAATGAAAACCAATGCATTTTGAGGCAGTCGTGGGCTGGAGATTAGAGAACTGGCCCTGTGACCGGAAGGTTGCCGGTTCAATCCCCAGTGTCGACAATCCGTGACTGAAGTGTCCTTGAGCAAGACACCTAACCCCCAATTGCTCCCTGGGCGCCGTGGATAGGGCTGCCCACCGCTCCGGGCAAGTGTGGTCACTGCCCCCTAGTGTGTATGTGGTGTTTCACTACACAGATGGGTTAAATGTGGAGGTGGAATTTCCCATTTGTGGGATAAAAAATATTTGACTTAACTAATTTTAATATATCTACCTATTTAACCTAGAGCAGTTTAGCTCCACCCTTTCACAATGAAGTTATGAAGTGTTACAAACAATGGCCTAAACATGAATTCGGACATGTTGTTCGTACACAAACCATCACAACTGTCTGCTACTAGCGACATACTTTATGGAGTTATGACGTAACTGAAGTTTAAGGAAAGGCCACGCTTAAACCCCCCACCCTTCTCAATTCCAGCTTCCTATAAATACCAGTCCTTCACTCCTCCTACTTGTGCCAAAATATCGCACCCCACCTCCTCCCCTTTCCCTCCAACTTGTCCATGCCTGCACTTTATCTTGAATAAATCTCTTATCTCTAATTAAGGTGGAGGTCTAATTAAGGTCAGCCTTCTCGTAACCCACAGAAGCCGTACTGAACTCTAGCCCAAAATTCCTCAGAGTTCCCCTCCTCTCATTATCTCATTTACCAAGGTGTGGTCTGCATTCACAAATTGTTCATTAATGTCACCATATTGGCCTTTGTAGTACTGGTGTCACAGAAGGTTGCAATATGAAAATAACCCCCCTAACCAACCACAATATACAGTATATTTTTTATTCATTTATTTCTTTATTTTCAATGCAGGCTGATTTAGAGCCATGTCACATTATTGATTCACCAGTGCTTGAATTTATTGTGCAACATATCACATAATATAGCAATGTAAGTGCAATAGTAGTATTTATTCCTAATGGCTGTGTGTTTTTTCCTTTCCTCCTTTTGTCTTTGAGCAGTGGAGGAGGAGGAAACTTTGTCATTTCTTCTAGCCTTGTGGGCTACACGACTATTCTGGGAGCTGTTGCTCCAATGGTGCACCACGGCTATGGATTCTTCTATCGTATCCGTGACGACAGGTGGGATCAGTAGTGTATTTGCATATCGCTGCTGTCGGAAGAAAAACCTCGTATCTAATTTTTTTACTTTTTTCTTCAGTTTTTGACATAATTTGAAATTTTTTGTTGTCCTTTACATTGTGTGTGAATTTCATGGTGAACGGACTAACAGAAATGGCCCAAAATGTCTTGGAGAAACCTCTGGTTCCACTGACTTAAATTAAAAGTCAAGTAGGTTTTTTCCTTCTCCTGCAAAATCACCATTCTGAAGATGCAAGGTTTTGTTCTGACAACAGCGATATCTTTTTGACATAAACCACCAATCAGAAAAGTTCACAGATGATTGATTTCTTCTTTTCCTTTTAAATATTTTTTTTTCTTTTGCACAAGTAAGTGAGTAAATAAAACAGCTTCCGATATAAAACACTGCTTCAAATTTATCAAAGTGTCTTCTTTGGGATGCAGAGCGAGTTGTGCTTATTTAATGACTGAAGGTGGTAGTTCAATATGCTGTCTATGTTTCAGACACTTACTGTAGATGAGTGTGCACCTCACAATAAGGGGGGAAAAATATGTCAGGTGTTCTTTCAATATGAATTATTGTAAATGACAAAGAAAACATGCTTTAAAAAATGTGTATCTTTCAAGTACAGGTAGACATTGTTACACAATTTAGGATGGTCATGTAACTGAAGAAGTTTAGTTTATTTTACATTTATTAATAGAATGTGATTGTGACTTGACTGTTTTGCTTTGCTGCCAAATTTCAGGATTGTTGTTGCCTGTACGGCTTGGAAATCCTGCCCAGAGACAAACGCCGAGACGTTCTTCCACAACCTGTGTGCCTCTTTCCATGACATAATGCAGGTCACCACCCTGTCCCAGCTGTAGAGTAAAGCGTTCTGGGAAATTGAGTTTCCACAAGTTCATCAAGTTTAATCAGTAATCCTTCAGTGCCTTTACTTCCAGTTGCACTAATACCGTCTACATTCAGGTTATCCTCTGTGGAGTAATGATGAATTTGTGAATAATTAGCAAAAAAAAAATCTGTTGTAATCTTTTCCTTTGCTGCTTCTAGTCATTAATACTAGACTCATAGACTCATCAGTAGCATTACTGCTTCTTCATTTGTCATGAATTGGAACAACTACTAACAGGTAGTCCTGTGATAATGTGAACAGATTAGATTCATTTGTCTTCAGATAAAACGGTGGATCTGCGAAGTGGGCAGTTTTGACACCAAGTTGTCCCTAAATGGAGGTAATACATTATATACGGAAAGTCAGTCTGACCAAGACTGGTTAGTTCTGTGTTCAACCAAAATTGTCCAAGCTTTTCAAAACAGAATCATTTGTTGAGTGATTCATTCTTTCATAAATAAGCTTGTATTTGGATTGTGGAAGGCTTTTTTTTTTGGGGGGGGGTTGAATTTCTCTAGAGTTAGCTGGAGACTTAATGTTGTTGTAAAATACATAATAATACATAATATAACTTGACGTATGTTGTTTTATAATAATAGACGTGATGAATGAACAGGAACCGTTTAGTGTCGGCTTTTGATGCACCTGTTCCTCTCAGTTCTCTGATAAAACCTGTTCCTCTTTGTTTAAACAAGTGAGATTGTGGTGAACTGGGTTTGAAGCTTCACTTAAGCTGTCCAGTGTGTGCTCGAGTGTCTCAATTGCCTTACTGTTTTGGATCATTTATCTGTTTGAAAACAAACCCAGGGTAGCTAACTGTGGCTATCTAGATGTTGGTTTGTTGTAGTGTGTTTAAAAAACCAAATGCACAGTAAATGCAACAAATTCTTTGAGTGTTTTCATAGAAAGAAGCATAAACTCTTAATCATGCACAAATCAATGCAAACCAACAGGAATTATGCAGCCTGTATATTTCAGTTATAAAATGTTTCCTTGTCTGTTGTTTTAATTTTACAATGTTGCAACTAACTTTGTGATTGTTCTTTAGGATTTGGATAGGATGAATACAGCTCTTTCACAGCTCTTTGAATACCGAGTGTTCTCCAAATTTGATTTAGAAATCTGTACAGAAAGTTGATTCAAAGAAATGTTGTAACAGTGATTATTGTTTAACAAAAGTGTGATCTACCTGAAACCTCTACGGCTGTTTAAGCTTCACTGGATTTACCGTAATTGTTGCTGATTTATACATCAGACCGATTAATTACTTAAAATGGGTCTTGAATGGACGTTGATGCTTCCGATATTAATCTGCTTCAGTGATGATTTTTCCATATGCAGTCATTCCCTTTAGATTTTCGGAGCAGTACGCCAGCAGCTTACTTCCACATTATTTTGTATTGACTTGTTTAAAAAAGCTGATTGCTGAATAGTTGAAAAGCAAAAGTTCCAGCCTTTTTTTGGGCAACAAAGCATTTACGTTAAAAAATCCGATTGGTCAAGAGCTCATGGACATTGTAGCTTTGAGAATTCTGAGGTGTGTAATCACAACACTGTAATAAATAAAATTAGAACCTTTAATGCCTTCCAGTATGAATTTACTTCCAAAACACTGCAACTTTGCATGTAATGTCTGTACATATGTAGTAAACCTACGTAACATTTACAATGCAATAAAACTGGAAAAAATGGAAAAAATATTTGTATTCTTTCATCTGACTCGAGTCCGCAGTCTGTCACGTTAACAAAATGCATACTCAGTTTGGCAAATGAAAGTGAAAAGGAGTTTATTTCACAAACGTAGATATCCAGTGCAAAAATATCTGTGCTCCTGTAGAACAGTGCTGCACAGACGGTAAAGCAATTCAATGCCCTCTGTTAGTTTTATAAATTGCCAAAGCATTATTTAGAGGTATTTCTGATTTACAAAGAATGAAGCGTGTTTTTTCCTGACTTTTTTTTCCTTTTCTTATAGTGCAATAACAGTGTCTGCCTCTTTAATTTAAAAGGTTTCTATGAGGCAAAATCTATGAGTGACTATCCATTTTTACATCCAAAAATTACACAATATAAAAGATGATGCTGCTAATTATTGCCATAATTTTCTCTTTGGTTTGCTATTGTATGTATATGACAGCATGCGAAGACCCCATACCTTCTAATAACATAGGCATGAACGTGCTCTTTAAACTATTGCTGTAAGAAGTGCTGCTTTGTGTATGACTAACTATTAGGAGATTATCCTGCCTCGGTGAACTATACTTACAGTACAGAACCAGAGAGAATTCTGAGGCATCACACTCAGTCTCAGAAGTAATGCATCTTTGGTCTTAGTTCGATCGCAAGCAGCGTCTTCCAATGTTTATATAGCCACTTATTCAAAATGTGCATGTTTTTTCCCCCCCAACACCGTTATCCAGTCTGGCCTTTTGACGTCGATGCCATGGTGTTCAGGTCAACCACAAAGATTTTCTGTCTTATGACAGGTATAAATGCAAAGGCCTTTCTAAATGGAATGACTTCCTAGCTCTTTACAGTAGAAATTCTATTCAAAACGGCTTCGTCCAAAAATGAGCCCTGGCTCTCCCTCATCCTCTACCTGTGTGCGAGTTCTGGCGCGGCTCCCGGCCGCCCTATCTCCCATGACCCATCTGTGAATTGACCAGGGCGTAGTATGCCCCCTGCTGGTTGAGGAGCTGATGGTGCGTGCCCTGTTCCACCACCACGCCATTCTGAAACACAGCGATGATGTCAGCGTTCTGGATGGTAGACAGCCGGTGAGCCACAACAATACAGGTACGACCTTCACGAGCCTTATCCAGCGCCTCCTGCACTATCTACACACAGACAGACAAGAAAAAGAGATGACCAAGAATGACACTCATTTCTATATGCTGTATGCTGAAATTCACAACTTTATCCTTGTGTTTTCACCCTCCATGTCAAAATGCTTCTTTCTGTTGTTGATCTGAGCAGTTTTGCTCTATTAAAACTTAAACTATTAATTAGATACTTAATCATGTGGCTTTTGCTGTGTCCTGTGTAATTAGTCTTCAATTAGTCCCCCCCCCTATTAATTAGATACTATTAATTAGATACTTAATCATGTGGCTTTTGCTGTGTCCTGTGTAATTAGTCTTCAATTAGTCCCCCCCCCCCCAAGAGATAACAGAATCATCAGTAACAGGACAGTTCCTTATCTTTTACTATAAAGCACCTTGTTAATAATGAACTGATGATGATGATGGAAGCACATGACAGAGCGTTCCCAGCCTTTTACCTTTTCACTCTCCGTGTCCAGGGCTGACGTGGCCTCGTCCAGCAGCAGGACTTTAGGGTTCCGGAGGATGGCTCTTGCTATGGCAATACGCTGCTTCTGTCCACCTGACAGCTGAGTGCCTTTATCCCCCGCCTGGGTCTGGTATTTCTGCAAACCACCATATAGCACATTCTGACTCAGTGACAGAGGACATTAGGCTTATATCTCACATCGATTGCATATTATGCATTTGTTTAAATTATGTCAGACCAGTTTAAACTTTGCGAGTGTTGCAGTTAAGGTATTAATTTCAGATGATACTACCACTTTTAATCTTTTACAATACTGATAACTACTACTTTTTTCTTTCAAGAAACAATTTTAATTGAAGCTCTTCACTCAAGATGGCAGTCTAAAAGTACCAAGCTTAAACTGCTCAAACACGCTTTTATCTAAAGGAAGAAATATATGGCTTTTTTAGTTGGTTAAACTAAAAAGTTTAACTTTAACTAATTAAAGAAAGTGCAAATGTGTGGGGAAAAAAAATCTAATTCTAGTTTAACTCTTACAAATGCCAAATGTAACAAGAACAGCTGTTGATTAGTCACAAAACTGGGTTGGATTTGTTCTTTTTCCCTCATTTTTTTAATTTTTCCCATTTTCTTATGGTACTGGCTCTGATGGGGATCTGTATTATTTATTCAGTGTTTTAATGTGGAACATGGCTATAATGCCTGTAATTACCATACAGTACTTCAGAATATCATAAAAATTATATGTCAACAGGATTGGTTAGTATGATCATAACATGTAAAGCAAAAGTGTAAAGCAAAAGCAACAAAAATGTAGGCGTTAAAAGAGTTATACCTGAGGCAGCCCCTCGATAAAGGAGTGTATGTTAGCCGCCTTGGCGGCCTGTTCAATCTCCTCCTGCGTGACCTGCCTGCTGTTGTCTCCATAGGCAATGTTCTCTGCCAGGCTGCAGTCGAACAGCACAGGCTCCTGGGATACAATGCCAATTTGGGATCGCAGCCAATGGATGTTCAGCTGCTTTGCATCTTTGTTGTCCAGCATCTGCCAATCAAAACAAAGGCAGCGCTTTAGTCAGTCAAATTTAACGCTTACATCTTTAATTATCTACATAAATGCAAACATTTAATGTTTCAACATCAGAAATGCTACATGAGTGAGGTCTGTCTGAAGATCAGCTGGAGGCAACATATCGTTGCTGTTGGAAGAAAACCTTGTATCTCCATTTTTGGCATTTTTCAGTTTTTGACATAATTTAAAAGTATCTGTTACTCTTTACATTGTTTGGAAATTTTATGATGAATGGCCTAAAATAAATTACCCAAAATGACATGGGAAAAATTCTGGTTCCCTTGACTTACATTGATAGTGAAGTAGGTTTTTTCCTTCTCCTGTAAAGTTGCTCTGCAATGTAGCTCTACATGCTGCTCTACAATATAAAAGTTAATTACATTTCAAGTTCCGTTGTTTTTCATTAAGAAATGATTGCTGCACTACACTTGTTGGCCACCATGAGGCACTATATTAGTTTAATATATTAGTGCTGCAGCATGGGCCAGCTTTACTGTGCTGTCATGTTTTGGGTGTACCCTATGGGTTTATGGCTCAGATAGTCAGGTTTATTGATGGATGAGCAGAAGACTGGACGAATATGGTGAACACTATTTTATACATGTATTGTCTTTCCATTTTAGGGGTTCTTGGAAAAACATCATTTTCATAAATGGTTAAGAATTGGAGAGTTCAAACAGCATCAAGGCAGGGTTTATCATCCGATCTAATGTGTGTGTGTGTGTGTGTGTGTGTGTTAATCTTATCAGCAACCTTGAAAGTGGTAATAAAAGCCCATCTTTGACACCTCTCTGTTCTCTCTACATGACTACATGAGCTTATTCATTAACTTCTCACTAAGTGAACGGTCAACGTCAATGTCCAGGATGACTCATTGGCTTAACATTGCATAACCAAGCATGCATTTGTGCGTAATAAACAGAGAATGAGAACAAGACACTTGCACCAATATCGGCAATGACTGACTAGTAAGCTGAGTAAGGATGCTTTAAAGACGAAACACGTCATTTTGGGAAAGAGAACAAAGAACTACTAAGGGCTAATCTATTTTAAACAGCTTACTAAGTATTATGAAATAATAAGTACATATAATGCCTTGTCTTATTTTAGGGTAAACAATGTATTATAACAAGCAATTGATAATCAAACAGCCAGGGTACGCAACCAATTTCTTTAATTTTTCCACCTCAAGGGCCACCTTTTTACGTGAGGACCCAGGAAAGGAGAGGGCAGGAATATAAAGGTGTTAGCACTTACTTATCAAGCGCAGACACAGAATGGAGTTTGTCCATTTAAGTTCAATTTAAAAAATAGATTAATTGATTAATCCATCTTAAAAAGAGAAAAAAGTAAAAGAACATTTTAGAAGGAATTTATTTTGTGTTTACACAAATTTCCCTCTCATTGTCCAGCATCCAGGAGGTGAGACCCAGTTAAGACCGAGACCAGTAAAAACAAAGACAGAAATGTGTGTGTAGTTTTGTATATGATTGATAACAATAATACTGACCTAGCAAACAGTCATCATTTCACTCAGCATTGTTAGTTTATTAAACTAAACGAGGGTAAGGTAGAGCTTTTTCTCAGTCCCTTACTAATCTTAACATTAGGCTACACATGTTCATTATTTGGACACTAAATGAGATTACAGCCCTACTCCCTACTGTCTTTATGGGTTTCCCAGAGTACAGCATATATCTGAGAAAATCCCCAGCATTTTCTATACAGCTTAAGTTTCCCGATACAGAATATAAAATATAAAGAAAATATAATAGAAAATATAAAGGTGATAATACTCACAATCACGATTTTGTTTAAACAAGAAAAAAATGTATTTTAGAATTATAATTATAGTTATAATTAGACACCATATACTAGAGACTTTGTACTGTGAGTGTGTGAATGCACTGAATGAATTAATGTGTTTTTTTTCTCTCCAATGTCTTTCAGCCCTACTTACTACTGAGCCCCGCAGAGGGTCGTAGAATCTCTCCAGCAGCTGGATGGTGGTGCTTTTGCCACAGCCACTGCTGCCCACCAGGGCAAGAGTCTGACCCTTCTTCACCCGGAGCCGCAGGCCCTGTAGCACGGGTATGTCTGGCCGCGATGGATATTTAAAGTGCACATCCTGGAAACGCACGTTACCTTCAAAGTGATCCTATACACAAAGTACATATGACAGAAAACAAAATTAAAACAGAGGTATGTATTTACAATCACACAGCATAAGCTGACAAATCACATTTATTTATTTATGTGTATGCTTATATATACATATATATATAATATATAAATTGGATGCAGTGACATAATACAGAGAGGCTTCAGGAAAATATTGATTTTTTTAAAGACAGCGGAGACTTGAGTGCTGTTAAAAAAAAAAACATTAGTGCTTGAAAGTATCGTCAGGAGGGTCTCATATTTCATATGTTTGTGTCTATGAGAGTGAAAAAAAAACAAAAGCTCTGTACCGGATTTTCTCCCTCCTCTGAGTCGTTGTCGATATCCGGGACTCGATTGATGAGCATTAGGACATGAGAGGCAGATATCTTGGCCTTGGCGTAGTTTGGAGTAAAGGAGTTGGCTTCACCCACTGCCATTGCTCCATACATTACTGCTGAGATTACACTATAAAGGAAAAAAAACACAATGAATAAAGATGTAGGAATGACAAACAGTAGGAGTGTAGTAGTACATATAAACCTCACACTACAATATGTATTGTGCTTTTTGTTGGTGTCCAACATGAATGTTACATCTAAGCAAGTCATTTTCAGCCAAAATGATTTGAAACAAACACAAAAAGCAATGAGCACAAATTTCATATGAACTTTTCTGTTTTTCCAGAGAGAAGGTTTAATTCAGCAGAGCCCTTAATGATTACCTGAACATAAAGAAGTATAACTTTCAGTAATTTAACATGTATTATGTCCATTTATTTGTGTTTCTATTTTTTTATCTAATCAACACAAGGTGCATCTTCATCCCAGCAGTTTTTGTTAGTTTGGCCTGCAAGCCTGTTTGCTGTGCAGCCTTTTCTTAATCCAATATCTTGCAAGTTTTCATTTATTGAAACAAGTTTGATAACATAATTCATTTTTTGTCTGTGTTATTGTCAATACCACTGAACTGTTTTGGAACTGAAAAAGGAGACCTTTGTAGATCTGAGCCAAGTGTGTGTGTGCAGACTGTTTCCCTATATATTTTAATTATAACCACTCTGAGGCTGCCAACTTTACTGCATGCCTACAAACTACACAAAGCACATTTTCCTACAAAACACACAGTTTAATATGCATTTGGTATCCGGTTAGAACAGCGCACACGTCAATGCAGTAGACTTTTATTTCACGGGGCCATGCTGGTTAATAATGCTGGCCAATAATGCTGGCCAATATGCTGCAAACCTGTAGCCAAGCTCGGTTTCGGTTTTTTCAGAGGACGCTGCGTAGTATGTGGTGAAAACCTGTGAGATTTCCGTCACTGCCGTAAGACTGCAGCACGGACAAAGAAAGGCGAGTTTCCAACTAGCATTTCTTTACTAAACTGTAAGACTTGGTCACTTTGCAAATTTATTATTTGGCATGCGAGTTCAGCTTCTTGTGACTTGCTCTGTTAAAATAGTAGCATTTAAAAGAAAGAAAAAATCTGCCCATTCACGCATAATGAAGCAGCAAGGGACTCAAGTAAGAACTTATTCGTTCACTGACGCTCTTAAATCAAAATTCTGTTTGCATAAAAAATATGCTTGTACTGTAGAACCTGATTTTTACCACAACCCCTTTATTAAAAATATCAGCATCTATAACGACCCTAAAAAAAAATCTGTACATCATCCCTGCTTAAAACACACTTTCAAGTCAGACTGAAAACTAGGGCAAATAAACTGGCCAGTTTTTCCTATTTATCACTTTGCTTGTCATTTCTAGACCACTCCATGTTGACTTCCCCAGTTTTTAGGCTGTGTGCTTTGGCCATTATACACTTGTCATGTACTACTGGGCTCTTACAAATGTGTTTTTAGTTGATAGTTTAAAGAATGTGATTTGCTCATTCCTCTTTTGCACCTCCATAAATGTTATTTGACCACAGAAGAGCAAGATTTTTTTTCCTACAGGGTGTTCGTAACAAAGCCTGTGGCCAATCCTTTAACTAGCACTGAGCCATTAATATGGCACAAATGATTTCTCCACGTCTTCAACACATTCAGTTACTCTATGGCAGTTCATTTAATAATAATCATAAAAAATAAATAAATTTAAAAAAAACTATATAAAAAAAAATGTCATCCTCTTTGGACAACTTAACCTGTGGCATGCTTTTCTCTTTCCCTAATCATTAACTTGATACTATGGGAACCAGAAGCCTTTGACCCCATATGCTACTACTGTCAGAAGCAGTCTCCAACATCCTGTGTTTACAGTGCCCATGTATACAGCAAGCTTGACTAACTTTACCTACACTGTTAGAAATAAAGGTTCTGTCCAGTTTTGGTTCAACAAGGAACAAACAAACAATGTAAATGTAACCTCAAAAGGTACAGCAGTGGTTTTAAGGTCTAATTGTGAACCCAAAATAAGTTTTCCCAGGTTAAAAATACATATTTGTACTTTTTCATAACCTAATGTTTTAAACAGTGTGTGGAGTCAGTACAACCTATGTACAATTATGTTCCCTGACTAAAGGTACTGAGATGTACCCTTGAGACAGTGACAAGAAGGGTACTGCCCCAGTGACAGTTTACTACCTTTATTTCTGAGAATGTAGGAAGTATTTCACCCAGGCTACATACAGATTTCCACCAAAGCTGCAGGGATGCACTGGCATATTTTTCCCAGCTCATGCTGATATTTTTACACTATTTATTTACCAGATACTTTCCTAAAACTGGGTAAAAGCTTATCTTCCACCATGTCCATAGCAACAAAACAGTAAGCAGTAATAAATATTGTACAAACATTTTTGTGCAATGCAACCTCTCCTATTATTGGACCTCGGGTACCTTACGAAGGTCAGGCACACTTACAGCACACCTTTAAGAGTCTCACATAAACTATATTGTAACTTGTGGTCAAGACCTATGAGGGTCACACAGGCTAAGCTACTGACAGGCAAGTTAGGTTGTAGTTCTTGTAGAAACTTTCTAGCGCAAGTAATGCTCAATAATCCTGAATGTTACTTGAAATTTGTGTACAAATTCACATTGTGCTATCCTGAAATAGTATTTTTCTGCAATCTTTACCATATATATATATATGTGTATATATATATATATATATATATATATATATATATATATATATACACACACACATACATACATACATTTTTTATTCACAATTTATATTTATTTCCTGCGTTTAACATGTTGGAAAAAGTAAGACATATACAACATATAAAATGTGCCATCACTTTTGCACAAGCCATATTTTGTGTTTTATTTTTTCCAATTTGTTAAATTTAGGAAATAAACTGTAATTCTGATTTAAAACATGTAGTGTTTGGAGTGTGCTCCAAGTGTGTTAACGTATTTTACACTACACTTAGAAAATCAACAAAACTTAATTTGCATACAACTGTATATTCCCGCTGAACCTGGCCTAACTTGCCACAGCGACGTACTGGTGAAAGCTAACTTTTTACAAAGCTGCATGAGATTACATTAATATAGCATCATGATAATTAGTATACAAAACTGTATTAGTGACACTAGCGTTAGATGCAGTGGCTCATTATTATCAGGAAATCAGTCACTCACAGGAAAACAGCCTCGAAATCCATCAACTTCTGCTCTATGAGCCATGAGCCGAATTTGAAGCAGCCAGCATAGGCAAAATAGATCATGGCTTGGGAGAAAGAGAACGTCAAACCTAAAACATGAGCCTTCTTCACAGCGTTCCTGAGAAGAAATACAAACCAATGCAAACAACCCAATCTGTGTTATTCTTTTAAAGTTTTACTTTTAAATATCTTAATTCAAAATGTTATAAGAAGATACTACTACATATATATAAATAAACATACTTATAAGGCACAATCAGGTTCTGCTGGTAAAGGATCTCAAACTTGGTTTCTCTGGTCAGTGATACAACCGTGCGTATGTTTTCTATGGCTTCTGTGGCAATCTGAGGGGAAGACAGATGTTACATCCTTGCTGTTACTTACCAAAGTTATACTGATCCTGTGTGATCAGACATGTTGGTAAAAATGCTTTCATGGAAAAGGAGTTAAGTAAGAAAGAATGCAAAGAAGCATTTATGTGTGTGTTCTCTCTGGCTGTGTGTGTGTGTGTGTGTGTGTGTGTGTGTATGTCCAGAATAGTACAACTTAAAAAGAAAACAGAAAAAACATTTGATTTTATGCAGTGTTGGCTGTGAATTCCAACACTGGTTGCAATGCTCATTATATAGTGCATTCACTTTAAGGGGAATTCATTAAATGTCTGTATATTTCAAACCTTAAGATGCAAACCAAGTCATTCACAGTGATTTGATGTGAAATCCTGTTCTAAAGAAACTTACAAAGACAGAATTCTTCACAGTGATGTTGATGGCAACCAGACATCTGAAGGGTTTTTTGCCTCTAAAAGTTCCCTTACAGAAAGTTTCATGTCAATTACATGAAATCATCACAAATACTTTGATCTCCATGACATTGTGTTCTGTTTGAAGAAGTTTGAAGAATGTTCTGTCCTAAAAAGTAATTCTAATCTATCCATCTACAGTCTGGGTGCCAATGACAAAACTCAAAAGACACATGTTGGTTCACTGGTCGTTTTGGATAGCCATTATTTGGATAGAATAATATATTTGTGTTGTAGACATCGTGACCCCTGGTTCATATCACCACCACTGTAAAGAAATCTAAATCAGTACGTTTTTCTATAATGAACCATTTTACATGAGACCACTTTGAATGAACTTACATGTTTACATTTCAAAGACTGACCGATTGGAAAAATCAGTGGCCCTAGCACGATAGATAATTGGAATAAACAGAATAATGTCTAAATTATATATTTTTAATTGAAAGTCAGTGCCTAAATTGAGCAGCCACTCCCATTTATTTATTTATACAGAGATTTCTTCCCATCCAAACTAGTCATAAACATTAGATGCCCTGTAGTAAACTGGCTTTACCCCACCTCACCATATAAAACTAATTCTGTCAAAAAAGTGCTTTAAAGTCATAAAGGATCCACAGGTAATATCGTACCTTTCCAGCCTGCTCTAACTCCTTCTTGTCTTTTACGGCATGGCCTCCTAACATCTTCATCTGGATTGCACCAGCAACAGCCATGATTGGCACGATGGAAAGTATTAAGAGGGTGAGCTGCCAGCCATATACAAATGAGATGATAATGGAAGTGCCCAGGTTGGCGACGTTCTGAGCCAGCGTAGCCATTCTTAACCCCGTTGCCTGCCCAAAGAACATTCACAGTATATTAATGCAAATCACAATGTCTTTCAATCTGCTGAATCCTTAACTTGCAGAGACTTTGTTGCAGAGACAGTTTTTTTCAGCATGTGTTTTAGTACACAGATGTCCTTAAAGAAACTTAGAAAATGAGTAATGTCCTTTCAGGTTGGCTAACCGAGGCTAAAGGAGAGGAAAAGTGTAACTATTTTAACCAACTTATTTCATTAATGCCAGCTTATCTAAGCTGGTGTAAGATGGCATGCAAGTATCAAGGAAGAGGACAGCAAAACAAAGACTCACGCCTTGCACTTGAGCAGTGTCTGTGGCCAGCCTGGTGGTCAGAGCACCAACACTATTCTTAGGGTCATCATACCAGCCAAGGTCCTAAAAGCACAAACAGACAGTCATAACAAGTCCACCTAACCTGTACTCTGTATTATGAGTTGACTGATTATCAGCCTGGTCAATAGTTGTATCCAGTAAGTATTAATCTACTGATCACTGTAGTCAGCAATTACTTGTTTCCTTGCTGTTTAAAAAAGGTTGTATGTGATGCATGAGCATCTCTAACACCACCATGTCTAACTTCTGACACACTTCTGTTCCGAGTTAATTTGGCTATATAAAATGCATTTTAAATTCATCAATTTGTTTTCCAAATGTTTATTATATATTTTCAATTTTGTGTTATTTTTGAAAGAATTATGTAAATCTTTTTTAATATAGTGTACATTTTGTGTAGGAATTGTGCTCTTGTACTTCTTGTACTCTAAACTTCAAATTTGTATGGCAAATGAATATCATCAGCCCATATATCAGTCTCCTTGTTTACTAATAACTGGTATCTCTTTCGGCTCTGGAATAAACACAGAGGTCGACTCATACTCTATACATGTACAGAATTCGCTGAAATAATGTGAACCACTGTGAGTGCTTTGTTAGAGCTCATAAGGAAGAAGAGCAGTAGTGTATTCTCACCTGTCTCATCATGGCTTTAAAGGCTCTGTACCTCAGCTTCATGGTCAGAATCTCACCAGCTTTACCAAAACAAAAACCCTGAGGAAAAGAAATCAAACACATTTATACCAATAATATGTCTGTGCCATGCCATGTTTCAATACTTTATTTCTCTTTTAAAATAGCAAATGAGACCATAAGGTTAACCTGCTGATACCGACTATAATGTGATTATGGCAAAACTGTAAAAATCTATAAAAACTAATATGAATTATCTATGCAGGAGGGCACACCAGAGCAGAGGTTAGCCTTACTGCTGTGTCATGCAATCCATTTTCAGCTGAAATTGCTATCTAAAGGCCCCACATCATAGAACACACAAACTTTTGAAATAAAAGTTTCAAAACAAATCAATAATTTTTGATATCATATGATCACTACAAGGATCACTCTACCAAATTAGTTCAAACTGCAGTCTGTGGGACTGCAAAAAAGTAAACAAATAAACCTAAATTTCAACTTGTGAAAGTAATACTTTTTTTGAAATAATATATTATTACATTTAAATATTTTTTACCATCATTTTAAAAATTTTTTGGATTACTATTATTATTTTAGGGTCAAGTAGAGATTCAAATTTATCATGACTTTAACTAGAAAATAAAAATAAATTTTCATTTCAATACCAATAACACAGCATATTAGTCAATAGGTGGAGCCTTATTTTAGCCACATTCCTGCATTTAGATCAGAAAGTGACACTGCATCCCTCTCCCTCATGTCCACATGTGAGCCAGAAATTACTGGCAAAATTTCATTAAAAGAGAACATCTACCCACCTACCTACCCACCCACCCCCCTACCTATTTACATTTTCCAGACTAAAGTGGATATGGCTTCCAGAAACTGCTCCCATGTTTAGCTATCAAGGATAGACCATGAGTAAGAAAGGCCGTGTTTAAAGGTACACATGTTGGAAATCAGTTAGTCAACAGCTCTGTGTACTAACTAACATAAAACAAAAAGTGTCCACCACTTAACATCATAGTGACATGTGCTTGGAAGTACTTCACAATTAAATCTTTTCAGTAATCCCTACAATTGTTAACTAAACTAATGCCCACAAACAGGCGCTCGCCCAATCTGATGAATATGTGTAAGTGGCTAATGAATATGTATAAGTGCATGTGTAATGCCCTCTAAACCCTCCCTTCGAAAGACCTGAAAAAAAGGTTATGCAGAAATTCACAAAGATTTGAGTTAAGCAAAAAAGGTCCTTTACAAGTGCTTCCACTGGCACTGAATGAAATGAATAAAACAGGTATAATTTGTCACTTTCTAAAACATGAACTTTGAGGCCCATCACATTGCCACACCTGTAAGAAAAGTGCAATGAAGGAAACGACCCCAATAACAGCAAACATCAAGGAGAAGAGATTCGACCTCTCCCTTACAATGTTCGCATCTTCTTCAGTAAACACCTAAAGAGGAAAGAATAAAAAGTGACAACCCATTAACATTGTACTACATCAAAATTGTTTTTTTTAGTATTATTTGCCTTTGTATGCGACTTACAGCAACCATTTTGGAGAAGATGACCGCAAACGCAGGCTGTATGCCACCGTTAATGATGGCACAGAAGACACCCACTACCATGTAGGGCCATTCAGTCTTATTCAGCCTCAGCACTGTGAAGAACGACACCTCTGGAACTTTTTCTTCCTACAAAAAGAGACAAAGAAAGAGGAAGATAACTCTTACATAACATCCACTCAATCAAAACAGGACGGACAATAAGCGGATATTCTGAAATGCATGTGCTTTACCTGTGCTGGGTCTTTATCTCCATCCTCCTGCTTTTTCTCTGAGCCAGTGAAGCTCATGGATTTTTGTCTGAAGAGAGACTGCTCTGTCATAGAGTTGACAGAAGGACTCTTCTCATCCAGCCCTACCTCTTCTGCCTTGTTCTCTGTGGCCTCAGAGCTATTAAAAGTCTGAAGGGTCAAAGCAGTGTTATGTCAGTGATGTTTACACATGCTACTGTATGTTCTATTCAAACCTCAATTCCAAAAGGGCATGAGACAGTAAGTGAAATGGAAACAGAAAACAAAATTTGTACGAAGACAAGACATTTAATGTTTTGCATTATCAACCAAATAGTTTTGGAAATATACCCTCATTTTGAAATTGACACCTGTAACATGTTTCAGGATGGGCAATTTAAGACGGGGGATGTTGTGCAATCATGCTTTGGAGATGACTAAACTGGGGAGAAAACTGAGGAAACACACAAATGACTACAATGCACAGTGGGTGTGCGAAGTCATCGATGCCCAGAAACACCAATGATTTCTTTGGCCTCAAGCTGAAGCTAATACTGTGTTCTGTTGACTGATGAGTCAGCCTTAGAGATTTTTATGCCAATATTAGATGCAAAAACAAAAAGGACCAGACCAACTGTTACCAGCATAAAATTCAAAACCCAGTGTCCTTAGTATTGGATTAAATCAGTGCTCATCTGTGAAGGCACCATCAACAGTGAAAGATACCATATGCTGCCTTTTTTCATGATTATTTCAACATCCAAGCCACATTCTGCATGTCTTACAACAGCATGGCTGCATAATCAAGTTACTAGACTGGCCTGAATGCAATCTTGACTTGTCTTCCACTGAAAATATGTGGTGCATTGTAAAATATGACAAAACATGTCAGCAAAGGCCTTGTACTGTTTCACAGCTGCAGATTTTGATAACAGAAAAACGGCAAACATTTTTCTTTCAAAACTAGATCAACTGGTGTCCTGTGCCTACAAACGATTAAGTTTTGTTCAAAGTAAGTAAGTAAGTAAGTAAGTAAGGAAGCATAAGATGCAAGTTATAAACATGCACCTGTCTCAACTATTTTGGAACGTGTTTGAAATCAGCATATATTTGCAAAAATATCAAATCACATAAATTAGGATTGTATATCTACTACAGATATTGCATGTCTGGGTTTTTTACTTCCTCATATTTTCTGTTGTTTCAGGGTTTGCCTCACCTGCATAGTTACAAGAGAGTGATACACTCCCTTCATCCCCATCAGATGGTCATGTGTACCCAGCTCAACAATTTTGCCATTCTGGAATCCAGCGATAATATCTGCATTGCGAATAGTGGATAAACGGTGGGCCACTATAATGGTTGTCCTGCCAAGTCTCACCTATACACAACAAAATGGCACAAGAAAGTGAAAATCACTGTCTTTGACTGAAACTTGATCAAGTCTATTAGTATACCTAAAATTTAACCACCATAAATCTAAAAAAAAATAAAATAAAATAAAAATAAATGTAGCAAATCCAACACACACAGTATATATATATATATATATATATATACATACAGTACTATGCAAAAGTTTTAGGCATCTAAGCACATTTTTAAACAGTTTACCTCAGCAGTGAGTTTATCACAATACACATTAGAATAAAGTCATATTCATAATTCAAATAAACAGAAAAACAATACAAAGTAACAAGAATTTCTTGAGTCCATATTTTTCCTTGACACCTTGACACACACTACACAGAGACTTGTTAATATCATCAATTACATCATGAGCTCAATTTACTGAAGCACTGATTGCTGCTTTTTAACTACATATAATACTGGGCTTCCTCGAGGAGAGGCTTGGAAATGATTAAACAAACTAACATCCAGAACATCACTATTTATTATATCCATCCATCCATCCATTTTCTAAGCCGCTTCTCCGTCAGGGTCGCGGGGGGATAAGCTGGAGCCTATCCCAGCAGTCTTCGGGCGGAAGGCAGGATACACCCTGGACAGGTCGCCAGTCCATCGCAGGGCAGACAGACAGACACAGACAGTCACTCACACACTCACACCTAGGGGCAATTTAGCACGTCCAATTGGCCTGACTGCATGTCCTTGGACTGTGGGAGGAAACCGGAGAACCCGGAGGAAACCCACGCAGACACGAGGAGAACATGCAAACTCCACACAGAGAGGACCCTGGCCACCCGGCCGGGGAATCGAACCCAGGCCCTCCTCGCTGTGAGGCGACAGCGCTACCCACCACGCCACCGTCCCACCCTATTTATTTTTTATATATATATATATATATATATAATCATTATTAATTAATGTTCTATAAATTTTGTTTATTCAAATATTAACACTTCTCAGCAAATAAACACAAACTACACAAATAAAGAGATTCTGAAAATGTCTCTTGGGTGCACACAGTACTGTGTGTGTGTGTATATATATATATATATATATATATATATATATATATATATATATATATATATATATAAAATAGAGTAACAAAGCCACTCTGTTTAATTCCAAATTACTATTGTTTTTTGGTTTTGATACATAAAGCCACACAAACATGATAAATGGTAATAAACCTCAGAGGAAAAAATAACTGCGAGAAATATGTACAATGAAAGACATTCAAGCAGCCTTTCCCTCAAGAAAGTTATAGCAATTTTGTCTTATTACCTTATCCAGGGCTGCTTGTACGATGGCCTCACTCTCGGTGTCCAGAGCAGACGTAGCTTCGTCCAACAGAAGGATCTTGGGATTGCGTACAAGTGCTCGTGCGATGGCGATTCGCTGTTTCTGCCCACCACTCATCTGGGTGCCCCTGTCTCCCACGAGGGTCTCGAATTTCTAAAAATGATGCTTGATTAGAGTACACACATAATATACAGCAAAAAAAGAGGCTGGTGCCACGCAGATCCTGCACAACAACAATTAAATGCTCCACAGAATGACAAACTGTATTCACTTTGGCATAGTTGAAGAAGTGTGTTCTGTAATGGAATTGTTCATGGAATTGATTTATCATGAACACTGTTGTATCCTCCTTCAAATACAGAGCCTGTATCTACAAAAGAGTGTGGCAAAATGGGTCAATTCCAAAATCCTAAACAGTTACATAAAAGTCTTGACTCTATTAATATTAATATATTAATCTACACCCCCAAAATTCACATCAGCCCATAGTCTGGCCCAGCTGTATTTGCAAAAATTGTTAAATTCTATGCTGTGAAGGGATGTCAGCACTTTTCATACCCTTCTAAAGGAACCGAACTGCCACTACAACTTTCAAAGCCATAAAGATAATCCAATATGCCCACCCTTCAAACTTGTTATCATTCCTGTTGGTCTCTATACAGCATGTGCGGCATGCTGCTTTCAAATGATTGCCAAATTAGTTCAAAAGATAGCGACAGTGATATAAAAACAAAACGAATAGCCTATTAACTGCAGTGCTTTTTCAATGTGCAGTCACGTGCATTATATGCAGAATCTATCCTGATCTACCTAAGCACAATTCTACAAAGGGGCCCTCCTACCTGACCTGTGAGCCATGTAAACCATTTGTAACTGCTACACTGTCACACCTGAGACCCCAGTGCTCCCTATTACAATCCTCTTTGCTTTAAAAGCGTTTGCTCCAACTGTCAGTCTAAGAATAAGTAGACCTACATGAAACAGAAAGAGATATTAATCAACTATATTTATCAATCAATATTTACTCCTCTACTGACAAACCTAAGCATGTCACCTGAAAATTATAAATTCAGACTATTATTAATTTGATCTTTTCTGCATCAGGTCCATTCAAACTGTCCCTCAAAGGGTGTATAGACCCACGAAAGCTGAATCGAAATCAGACAGTGTGCTCTAGGGCGGATTTCCTGTTTGCTTCACAGCACTGCTGTTCCCACCATCACGAAATGCCACCCCTTTGATTTAAATGTTATTTATTACAGCTGGAGATGCTTCTCTCCATCTACTCAATGCTCCCTAAAACAAAGCTAAATGTTTTATACCACACCAGCTTTTTTAAACATTTGTGTTTTTAGCTATTCAACAAAGTTTAAACCCATTTAAAAATAAAAAAGCTGCTGTTCGCCCCCCTCTGATGATGCCGGCATACTCTTGGATTCTCGCCAGCGTGCAATGAACCTCGGGAATATGCTGGCTGGCGATGGATGCACCGGTTGGATCCTTCGATGCCATGGAAAAGAAGGACACCTTTCTCAGTCTCATATGAAGGAGCCTTCGAAATGGGATAGCCTAGTCACACTGCTGTGACGTAATCTGCCTTCAAATGCAGCTTCTGAAGGATGCTGCCCCTGAATTGGGACGCAGCTTTAGATAGTTCCACTTCACCCTCTCATCGAAGTTGGAAATAATAAACAGCTTTGACACAAGTGGAGGAGGTGGGACACTTTCGTAATCTGCCCTATGCAACACAGGTAGTGAGAGTTTTTTACATCCATGGCCCTGTGTCGGAGAACTTCAAGCCATGTTAAGTGCTACAGCTATTTAAGGTGGAACACAAAATTCGCGGAACAAGCTGGTGACCAGGAAGTCAACTTCTGCTCCCATATACTAAACAGGATTCCAGACTACTTGAATTCAATGTTGTTAGTTTGCTCTGCACATTTCACTCAAGACAGTTTCTCAAACCTTGGACAATATCGAGCAGGCGTCACTCAGCTTCACACACTGTAGAAGCTGGGAGGTGGTTCCAGCTTTATTAGCATCAAAACCACAACAAAAACCTGTAAGCAGCAATGCTGCATGATTTTTTCTGTGATTTTATCATTAACTGAAAGATCTATAGGGAGCTAACAACTGTATGTCATTGTTGAGATTGAAAGCAAGTAGCTAGTATAGGTAACGTTAGCTACTAGCAAGCTCCAAGTAACCAGCATAGCTAACTAAACGGTATGACAAACTGGCTTATTTACGCAGAGATTCTTGTCTGGGTCTAGTTTGACATGTTGCTTCTGTGTGAGCCACTGCAGTGCCTCACTGTAAACCTAGCAAATTGGAGCAGAGCTACTCAAATTATTAATTCGAATTAACATTCACATCAACCATAATCAGCATTTTGGGTCAAACAATTCCTTTAAAGAACAGATATGGTTCTTTTCTTGTTCTGTTGTCATGCTTTGTGTTTTTGTCTTACGTCAGGGAGCTTCATGATGAAGTCGTAGGCGTTTGCTTCTCGTGTGGCCTGCTCGATCTCCTCCTGTGTGACGTCCTCACGGCCGTAGCGAATGTTCTCGGCGATAGTGGTGGCGAAAAGCACTGGCTCCTGACTCACCACACCAATCAGCTCCCTCAGACAACGCACATTCAGACTGCGAATGTCATGACCATCTATTCCCACCTAAAGTGAAAAAGAAGGATTAGGAGAGGAGGAATAACACTAAAAGAGGCCTTTACCACTGCATTCCACTCTCCATCTCTACACTTACTACTCCTTCTTGGGGATCATAGAAGCGCTGGAGTAGCTGAACTGTTGTGCTTTTGCCACACCCGCTGCTTCCCACAAGAGCAATAGTCTGTCCACTGCTGATCTTAAGATTCATGCCATCAAGGACCTAAACACACAAGTAAAGGAAAGGTTTAAATAATCAGAACACTGGATGTTTTTTTCCAGACTTAGGCAGTTGGCTAATGTACCTTCACATCCTGCCGGGAAGGGTAGCTGAAGTGAATGTTTTTGAACTCAATGTCTCCTTTAACCACGTCAGGTTTGTGGCCTGCATCTGAGAAACTGTCAATGTTTGGATGCTGTGGACAAAACACAGGAGGGGTTAGATAATCAGAAACTGAAAATGAAAACAATAACAAAACTATGATTTTACTCCACAACAAATAATGAACCAAACGTTTAATGGTTCAAGGTCCAAGCATAAAAACACATTTAATGGAAGCCTGTTTGGACCATGGGTTGTTCAAAACTCAGCAGGAGAGCCACTGTGATCTGAAATTCTGGCTACGTTCATGTGGCAGAAACAATGGCAGGAAGCTCTGCTCCCTATTTTGAGTTATTATATTTATTTGGACTGGACTTGATGTGTACCTCAAAGTCGCTGTCCACTCCCTGTGAGTAGAATGTTTGTCATAAGTGGAAAACCAATTCCACACCCTAACCTCTTTTAAGGTTTTTCCCCTGGGAAGTAACAGGAGGCGGGGAGGAAGTCACAGGAAGTCTAGCAATTTTATGCATTGCAGTAGTATTGCAGTAAAACGTGTCCTGTCTAACCAACACCGTGAAAAAGTGTTTTAACAGGTTAGTCTTACAATACCTTAAATCTGGAAAACTTCTAACTTCTTGTTTTTGTTGTTTAAGCCTTCTCTTGCATATGACTTATTAAATTTTTGTCTTGACATCCAGCATTATGGAGGGCATCTACACATTTAGTTCTATATAAGGCATTCCCAAAATCTTTTTAAAACCAGTTTTAATGCACCTTCAGAATATTAGTGCAATAAAAATAAATAAATTAACAACAAAAATGAAGGAAAACTACTGAGACTATGGAAAACCCTCAGGAAGAAATACAGCTATTATGGGAAATGAGTAGTAACCATCTACAATAAGGTGTCCAGGAAGAACCACCGTTGTGGTTAACGCTTGAGTAGAAACCGTCTACTATAAAATTCTGTTTTCTTTTTCTTCAGTGTAACAAACTATGGATAAACAGTTCAAACACAGTATTCACAGTAGCCTTATATTGTTACATATTTAAGATCTCAGAGCTGAAAATATACAAAATTGAAGATATGAGATCTTAAATTCATCCAAATAAACGTAAGACTTTTAATGCACCAATAGGTACCCTGATTATAATAAAGGAGTAAAAGGTAAAATAAAATGTGAAGGTAGTTTTAATCTGTAAGTAGCCTAATTGTAGACACAACCCATATCAGATACTAGGACTGACTGATAGTGACTGACTAACACTGCTTACAGCTATCTCATCGGTATAAAATGCACCTAAGATTAAGCCAGTTTCATTGCTGTGTGCTTGGCCACGTTTGACACTTTAATGTCTTATGAGCTCTGCGGTCACTACGTCATCTATAATTCCAATATGCTGAAACTTGCGCTATCTCTTCTATAAGGAGGAACAGTAGACTGGCTTTCAGTATATTTCAATGAGAAAAAGCAGAAGTACACTGCGGTCACTCACATGATCAATTATGCTGAAAACCTTGTGAGCAGCACCTCGTGCACTGGAGAATGCTTGGACGTTTGGAGAGGTCTGGCCGAGGCCGAATGCTCCAATGATGACAGCGAAGAAAACCTAAATAAGAGGAACAGAAACTGTTGCATTTTTTTCCTGCTGCAATATGTGGCCACATACTCACTAAACAACTTACTGGTTTGTTTTGGGAGGTGACTTTATAGTACATATACATTTACTGCTTGATTCATCTTTATCTGTGCATTTGTATCATAAGCCAGATTTGGGGTCTATGGTACACAGTATTTTCTTTCAAAGTGAAACTCCATTAAAAGGAATAGCTTGACCAAACATGCAAATGTGGATCACAGTGAATGGAAGCTAATAATAAAAAATTAACATGATTTCATTTACATACTGTTAATTGATGGCTTTTTCATTTCATTTATTATTACCAACATTTTGCTGTTGTTGCGACAAAACCTCATATGTCCAAAATGATAACTTCACAGGAAAAGGAAAAAAATAGACCTTTCTTTTAATGCAAAACAATGGAACCAGACATCCAACCTCCCCCCAGTTTATTTTGGGCTGTTTCCTTTGGCCAGTTCATTGTGAAATTTACATATAACTATTCCTGAACTATTTAATCTTATTTTTGTTGAAACCAACACTAATGAAGCACTTTACAGTCAATGCTATTACATTTGACTGTCATTATAAACCAACAATCTAATCTCCTTTTGTCTGTAGACTAGATATTGAGCCATGTACTCACTGTCAGCAATGTTCCAGTCGTGTATTCTTTATCCAGAATCAGCGTGCTGCCGTACCAGAAGGCCAGAGCATAGGAGACGTAGATCATGAAGTACGTGAAACCCACAACAATGTTGACTGTGACTGCTTTCTTTATACCCACATTCTTAGCATTTTCAAGGTTTTTATGATACCTACCAGGAAGAGAACAGACATGGTCAGATTACTTTAAAGGCACCACTGATTGTGAATAACTCAACTCTTTACTGTAGATCAGCAGATATATATTTTTTTAATTATCAGCTTCGGAAGACTCTTTAGATAAGACTGATATTTCAAACCGATATTTGATGATGTCTATGGTGTACCCCAGAAGAGCAGAATGCTTAGACAACACCAGGCTACTTTGCAGTGTCTCCATTTCATTAATTTAACTGCCTTTATCCAGTGGTGGACAGTAACTAAGTAAATGTAATTCGTTACTGTACTTAAGTAGTTTTTGTGTATCCGTACTTTACTTAAGTATTTTCATTTTGGGCGCCTTTTTACTTTCACTCCACTACATTTCAAAGTCAAGTATGTTACTTTTTACTCCATTACACTTTGAGAAATCTGTCGTTCCTTTTGGTTTCTGTATGTATAAAAATGTAACATGTCAAAACAAAAGAAGTGCAAAGCGAGAACACCAATCAGGGCACAGCGGTCAGTTTGTTCTGAGCTTGTTTTGACCTGTTGGTCATACCGACCCAGTGCAGCACACGGTTCAACGTCAGTGCAGCAGCATAAAAATTTGAGAGCACATACGTCACCTAAATGATGAACTGACCTATTGACCTAACTGACCTTTGTGTAAATAGAACACAATATAGAAATATGTACACATATGCAGTCGTGACTGACGCGGCTTTTTTCTGAATTTATATGCACATTATTTCATTTTATAGTAAATTTGTTTTGGCTAATTGATGTTTATGAACAGAGGCCTACAGATCAATATAGCAAAGGAACTCATTTGTGATCCTGGGTTTAAAGCCAGTTTTTATTCAACTTGTAACTAAGTTACAAAGTAATCTTAAACTGAAACTTTCTTTGTTTGTAAAAAGTGATTTCAGAGCCACTCTGTTCTCCCTTCAGTGTTTTGTGCCTCTGATTATTTTAATAGACGTCAGCGTCACTAATTAATGACGTTCTATTAAAAGACTGGTTTACCAAAAGAGACACTGGAGGATTTTCACCTAAAATGAGTTCATGAAGCGAGTCTTGTTACAAAAATGACAACAGGACATCAGCCATAATTACTCTTTTAGTACTTTTACTTTCGATACTTAAGTACATTTGAAGGCAAATACTTTTGTACTTTTACTCAAGTTGAGATCTAGAGTAAGGGCTTCTACTTTTACTGGAGTAATATTTTACCTTGGTTATCTCTACTTTAACTCAAGTACATAATTTGTGTACTTCGTCCACCTCTGCCTTTATTAACCCTACAGAAATAAATGTTTCTCTTATGCTAATCCAGGTGAAGCTAGTCCCAATTTCTACATTATATAAATATTTATACTTCGGCATCGGCCCACTGTGACCGACGCAGTTCAAAAAGATACGGTGGCATTTCACAGATCTTTAAGGAAGCCTGTGTTAGCCTTCACCCTCCTAGCACTGGTGGTATCGTGTGACTGGGGGAGTCCTAACTAGTGTGTGGAATCGGGGACGACCAAATTGGGGAAAAATACAAAAAAAAAAAAAAATTAGCACTTGGATGTACTCTCTTTTCATGTCTATTCCTGAGGCTGAGGATCATCCATTTTCAACTGTGTATGTGCTCGTGTTTGAGCGAGAGAGAATATTTATAGAAAAGAAAGTATATTTACAGAAAATAAACCAAGTATCTGTTTTGCCTTTTTTTGTCACATACTGCCCTTTTCTTTTGATCTTTTGCAAACAAAAACACACACCTTTGTATCTCTTTCTTCTGTCCTCCGAAAGCAAAAACAGTCCTAATGGCAGACAGCACCTCCTCAGCCACAGCTCCAGCCTTTGCATATGCAGTTTGCTCCTTGGAGGTGAACGTCGTCATCACCTAAAGACGAAACAAATGTTTACTGACAGCCCTCTCCACTTCTCTTTCCAGGTCAGTTCTATTTATGCAGCTGCGCTTTTAGTGATGGGAAAAGTTTGGAAGATGTATAGGGAGGTACTTCTTGTAATCTACTTTCTGACATGCTGTTTTGTTTTGTTCTTTCTCTCCCCATCTGCCCCTACTAAACTCCTCCCTTTCCTCCCTTCTGTCCTTCTACCTTGACATTTCCACTGATTTCTCACCTTGGCAATGACTGCAGCTGAGAGGCCAAGCAGGGGGCTTATGGAAAGGATGACCAGAGTGAGTTTCCAGCCTTTGGCAAAGCCCACAATGAAGCCAGTGAAAAAAGTGGTGAAGGACTGAATACACATGCCCATCTTGTCTCCGATGCCTTCATTTATCTTATAGATATCGCTAAAGACAAAACACAGTACAGGACAAGCAGAAGTCAGAGGGCACAACTTATAAAGCATTTACAGTGTTTAAGATCGAATGAACATACAGTAAATTCCCAGTGGTTTCTCTTACAGTAAAACAGAGCTTGGTAACATCTTATATCTCCATTTTTGTCGTTTTTCAGCTTTTGAAAGTATTTGGAAATGCTTGTTTCTCTTTACATTGCGTTTAAACTTTGTGATGAATGGACCAAAAGAAACGGCCCCAATTTTTTGGAAAAAATTCAGCTTCCGTTGACTTACATTAAGAGTAACGTATGTTTTTTCCTTTTCCTATAAAGTTATTATTGTAGTGGTACAAGTTTTTGTTCCCACAGCAGCGATTTACATTTTTGCCACATGGTACACATGGCATGTGGTAAAAATGCATATCACTGATGTGCCACCTCTGTTACTGTTGCTGGAATATGATACATACACTCACTGGCCACTTTATTAGGTACTCGGTTGCTAGTAAAAGGTTGGACCCCATTTTGCCTTCAGAACTGCCATAATTCTTCATGGCAGACTTTCAACAAGGTGTTGGAAACGTTCCTCAGAGATTTTGGTTGGTTATTTGAGTTCCTGTTGCCTTTCTATCATTTCGAACCAGTCTGCCCATTCTCCTCTGACCTCTCACATCAACAAGGCATTTTCGTCCACACAACTGACCGCTCACTGGATGTTTCCTCTTTTTCGGACCGTTCTCTGTAAACCCTAGAGGTGGTTGTCCGTGAAAATCCCAGTAGATCAGCAGTTTCTGAAATACTCAGACCAGCCCGTCTGGCACCCGCAACCATGCCACATTCAAAGTCACTTAAATCCCCTTTCGTCCCCATTCTGATGCTCGATTTGCACCTTGTTGTCTTGACCACCTCTACATGCCTAAATGTACTGAGTTGCAGCCATGTGATTGGCTGATTAGCTATTTGTGTAAACAAGCAATTGAACATGTATACCTAATAAAGTGGCCGGTGAATGTATATATGACTGGAAGACAATAAACTACTCACGGCCGATTCGTCAGTCAAGTAAACTTTTTTTTATCAAGTTACCAGTTTTAACCAAGCAATTGTGACAGCCTCCAATCTGGTTTAATCTGGAACCGTTCTGTAATTTTATAATAACCCAACACACAAAGGTCTGCTAGTCTTGGTCCCTAGTAAACCACTCACTCTGTGAGACGTGTGTTGAGCTGCCCTGTCTCGTTCACATCAAACCAGCCAATGTCTTGCTTGATGATGGCATGGAAGAACATCCTTCTGAGCCTTTTCACCTGTCGTCCTGCAGCCAGTGTCCAGAAAGCCACCTGCATGTAAGCTGCGAAAAGGACAATACCTCCCATGATGCTGTAGTAAATGGCATGCCTAAATGAAGAGCAGAACGGGGAGGGTGGGTAAACTTTATAAACGATAGTTCACTGTTATGTGACTACATTTTTGTGAAATTGAGATAATAAAATAATAAAACCAATAGTTAATAAACTTCCGAGGACTAAACAGAAGCCTGTTACCTGGTCATCTGCTCTCCAAGAGTTTCATTGGAAATAGGCCAGGTCAAATCTAGTATGCAAAAGGTGTTTATAAGCATTTACTGTGGATTGTGAGCAGTTTAAACATCTGCTATAGTAATTCTGTTCAGTTTAATTAATATTTCTACATTAGTCTTGTGTATCTGGATCTGTCCCAACAAGACAACAGCAGAAAAGCAATGTGTCACTCACTGGGGTTGAGAGTAATGTTTATGTTGTTTGATATTTCATTCTGCACAAAACTATCCGTCATGTCTCCAAACACAATCACCATGGCAGGAAGTACTGCTCCATTGGCTATAGACATGATAGTCCCAATCACCATAAGGAAAATGTCCACGGCATCAGCATAACGGAACTGACATAAAGAGAAAACTCAGATTATATAGTTGTATGAAAACATGATGCGTATGCTGAATTTAGAACACTTAAAATAAGACAGGCAAAGTCAAATTTAAAATCTGACTTTTAAGATATTCAAATATGTTTCTCAAGAGGATAAACGGCTTAAAATGGTTTATAAATATGTTTTTAGCCTGAACACGGCACTCTTAAGATTTCCCCACATTCACCCCTGCAGGTAAAACTATTCTAAACAAAGTCAGTCTTTCCAGATAAAGTTTCAAAGTTTTAGACATAATAGCGATTTTTAATCATATAATGACTGTAAAATACTAGATGGACAAGAAACAATGACAACTATTAAATCAGGTCTAGTTACATTTAACTGAAGACTGACATTAACTTAAGATCACTCATCTAACCTTAAACACTAACAATATCAGGCTACCATGTGCTGCTGATGTCTTACTGGCATTATAACACACTACTAAAAACATTAAGTACATTTTTATTAAGAGTACAACCTTATCCCATATAATAAGGAAAACTAATGAAAAAAAAACTTACTATTTCTATTGTTCCAACCATCGGTATCTTAGCATCTTTCTCTTTATCTCCTTTCTCTTTTTTATCTCCTTTTTTCCCGCTGCTGTAAGACAATATCTTAGTTAAACACTCCAACGGTTCCATCCAAAGGCTAATTCCACATTACATACTTCAGCGACTGTAGGCTAAAGTGATCTTTACAGGCAACGTTATTCACACAAACTAATGCAAACGGACAAAGGGTAGCTATCTCTAGCATGGGTTTAGCATAAATACAGCTGAGAAAACTTTGTAAAACTCACAGTATCAAAGAAAAGGATTAGATAACCTACCTGACATCTCCATTCTGATCATTTTTTCTTGTCTCCGCAGCCAAGTTGTATTTTTTGCCCATTTTTACTTGCTTTGGGGTGGTGGTGTCAGCGTCGAAGTAGCCTTGATGCTGTTTCTTCTTCCAGAGCAGCTTTGTGGCCTCCTGCTAAATTGGTATTTGAGAAGTGGTGTGACTTTAAATAGATACACTATCTAAAACCTTTCCATGTCAATTCTTTTCCATTTTGAGAGCTTAATTTTAGACGTAGGTCACCAGCGTAAGCAGGATTTCACAATACGAATGCAAACGAGAGAAGTAGATGGTGCCTTATGGTAGCTGGTAGCTAATGATTTACTACACAAGTGACACTATAATTTCACCTTCCAAACATTCACCCACATGGCACAACCCCGACTTTCCTGCCCCCAAAAACACAACAACTTTACACAAATGGAAAGTGCCTTACACTTACATCACATTATACAGAATAAAAACTTTAACCATTTCACATCTAACCCAGGTATACGGCATTGAGAGTAACCAGTTTCTAGAACATCATCAACTTAGATCCATATTAAACTCAAAAATTAAAGACAAAAAATATGTAGTAGAACTAAATCCACTAATTTCAAATTTCCTAAACATCTCCTCCTCAAAAAAATATCTAAAATTTACAAATTAGACCAAACCATTTATGTACCAAAGAAAAAGTGGGCAGAAGATCTCTTGGTTACTCCCTCTAACGACTTCTGAATACATTTTCTGGAAAACACATTTTGAATGACCAACAATACCAACCTCCACCTCACACAATATAAGGTCATTCACAGACTACACTACACTGGGCAGAGGCTCTATAAAATGGGAATAATAGACTCTGAAATCTGTAGACACTGTTCACTAAACACTCCTGACAGTTACATACATGCTTTGTGGTACTGCACACCAGTCAGGTACTTCTGGCAACTTGTTATAAATCAACTCCACTGTTAAAACAGCCCAACTCCCCACCCCCATCACTGTCTGTTAGGTGACACAACAGTCCATCTAAAGAAGGAAGAAAACAGAACTCTTTCTGTGGCAACCATCGCTAAAAAGACTATTCTGACAAAGTGGAAAACAAGGAAAAAGATCACCATCAATCGGTGGAAAAACCTTCTGATAGAACACATAGCAATGGAAAAAATCTCAGCATCTCTCAAACACAGATCTCACGAATACGAAAAAACACAGTCAACACTTAATAACATTCTACCAGCTTAACTTCCATCGGCTTTTAGACCTGCCTGTGGTGCCTCTACCCAAATGTTCCAGGTCTCTCACACACACACACACACACACACACAACTAATTTTATATGGCAGGTATAACAAATAGCTGAAGCTCAATTCATTCTCTGAGGGTACAAATCCATCCATCCATTTTCTAAGCCGCTTCTCCGTCAGGGTCGCGGGGGGGAGCTGGAGCCTATCCCAGCAGTCTTCGGGAGGAAGGCAGGATACACCCTGGACAGGTCGCCAGTCCATCGCAGGGCAGACAGACAGACACAGACAGTCACTCACACACTCACACCTAGGGGCAATTTAGCATGTCCAATTGGCCTGACTGCATGTCTTTGGACTGTGAGAGGAAACCGGAGAACCCGGAGGAAACCCACGCAGACACGGGGAGAACATGCAAACTCCACACAGAGAGGACCCTGGTTGCCCGGCCAGGGAATCGAACCCAGGCCCTCCTTGCTGTGAGGCGACAGCGCTACCCACCACGCCCCCGTGCCGCCAAATATACAAATATAATTGTTTTATTTTTCTCTCTTTTCCTTTTTTTGTTGTTGTTGTTTTACATGTTTTGTATGCTTCTTTTATTTATTTTTTCTCCCATATTTCTACCATTTTTTTCCTCCTTTATCCCCCCATGTCATTTGTTTGCTTGTAGGTTTGCAATGTGTTGTCCTCCCTCTACACGATGGCAGCATATACTAAAAGAAATATGTTATACCAGTAATAAAGAAAAAATTGTCCTACGAAGAGGGGCTGGCAGTATTTAAAAAAAAAAATAAATAAATAATTTTAAAAAGCTAATAATTCACAAAATCCGCTGCTATTCTAACCTATGTCGTTTTTCTTTCCCTTCGGGTCACGTTACAAAATAAATGTGTGGGGCTTATCTAACCTTGCTAAGCTAGCGCGTTAGACTCGGTTAACAGGACGAACAAGTGACGTTAGCGTTAGCATTAGCGTTAGCATTTTATTCGCCTTGCGCTTCATTCAGTTAGCCTGCTAGCTAACGTTAGCAAGCTACCGAACACAAACTGTGCGCTTTGGCATTAACCGTTACAGCTGGAGCCACCGACAAAGTTAACCACTCTATTCAGTTAACGGAACCGAACAAATTATAAACATTCGCAGTTTATTTATTACCGACAAAAGTGTAAATTCTGGCTAGTTTTTTATTCGGTTTACGTTAGATAGCTAAGTTAGCTAACAGCTAAGCTAACGTTCTCTAGCTACCAAACAAACTTGTGGCATAAGCATTTATTCAGTTAGGCTAACTTACCGAAAAGAAGCATGAAGCCTATCCCAGCTGGAAATAAATCCCATCGAACGCTTTAAGTGTTTCTGTTGGTTCCTGTTTTTTTATTAATTGTTTTGACGTTTTTATTGGGTTGATATCACAATGTAAAGCATCCCAACATCAATGGCTTACAGAGGGGACCGCTCAGCTGATCTAGCGTACATGCATTTGATGGTTTCCTAATGAGATCTAGCTAAAGGTATTCTATATGAAACCAGTGGTCTCTATATACTAACTCTATAGGTTAGATTAGTTACTAGTGGAAGCCATTAAAGCCCATTCTTATTCGAACGCAAAAGCGCCCGGCTTTTATCAAAATGAGATCTAAAGGTCCTTTTTCAACACGGATGTTTTTTAGCAGGGTTTTCAGTTCCCATTACCGAAGAATTTGTACCCCGCTGGGGAAAAAAAGAGCCTTAGAACCATTAGGATCCAAATCTGATGCTTTTGTTTTCTAAAGAGATTGCCTTAACTTTAATGGTTACTCTTAGAGACCATTAACGTATTGGACACTTTTAGAGCACATTAAGAAAGCATCAAATGCATCTGGAGTCAGTCCCAGAACACACAGCTAGACAGACACTTAGTTGAACCATTAAAAACCTTCACACTGTGACATCAAACCATCAGGACAGCACAGAACGCCGCCTGGGGCTACCGAACAGCAGCAGAAATCAACAGACACCTTTAACGGTTTCTATTATTTTTCCAGTAGGTTCGGTTAAGTTAGCTAAGCCTCGGCATTTCAGTAACCGAGCAGAAGTGAGAGGAGTAGTTTTTTATTTAGCTTTAATAAACAAAGTGTATATCTTAGGATTTCATTCAAAGCTTTGGGTTCTAGTCAGTTACAGAACCGTTAGCCGTTACCTGGTCGGGAGCTCGCGCCTCTGTTCTGCCTGGCGCCTGTTCCCCGGCGCGCGCCGCTCCGCTGTGCTCTGCGTCTCGCGCGCAGTGAACTGTGATCGTTAGCCGTTAGCAGAGCTTATAACGGACGGCGCTTGGGGGGGGGAGGGATTACCCGCTCTTACATCACACACACACACACACACACCGGTGTCTCCTGCTCGTCTGTCCTTCATTCTTCTCCTTTTTTGGCTGAAAGGAATTGAAAGTGATGATTTGTTTATTTTATATCTCTATCTCGCTGTGTGTGTAGATGGTGCAGGCAGGATGTAGTGGGTGGAGACGGGTGTCAGGGCTGATGTGTGACAGAAGGATAGCAGCAAGAGTGAAAGGGAAGGTTTACAAGACAGTAGTGCGTCCTGCTATGATGTACGGTTTTGGAGACTGTGGCTCTGTCTAAAAGACAGGAGGCTGAGCTGGAGGTGGCGGAGATGAAGATGCTGAGATTTTCGTTGGGAGTGACAAGGATGGACAAGATTAGAAATGAGCAGATCAGAGGGACAGTGAAGGTGGAGCAGTTTGGAGATAAAGCCAGAGAGGCTAGGTTGACATGGTTTGGACATGTGTTGAGGAGGAATAGTGGATATATTGGGCAAAGAATGTTGGAGCTGCCGGGTAGAAGGAGAAGAGGTAGACCTCAGAGAATGTTTATGGATGTGGTGAAGGTGGACATGGAGATGGTTGGTGTGAAAGTAGAGGAGGCAATGGATAGGGCATTTTCTGGTCAGTTTTTTCCCTTTTTCTTCCTTTGTTTCGTCCTAGTTTCAAAGAGAACCGAGTAAGGAGAGACATCACCCAGCAATTCATGTTTACAGACAAGATACCGGCCCGTATCTGTTAACGAAGGCTGATCTGGGATCAGTTCATACCTTTTTACATAGCACTGAAGCACTGAACTACATGGACTGATGAGACCTGGGCCCATAGTTATCAATACAACCATCAGAGCAGCAATGCTGATCTAATACCAAACGTCATCGTCCTCAGAGAAAATTCAGTGATATGTAAGAGGCGTAATCTTATCCTAAATCAGCATTTGCCCTCTGAGAAGTTACTAGATATGGCGTAAAGGTGGAATTCAGTTCCCTCCCAATGTGTAATACTTTACAAAACATTGATAAAACCAACAGGTCACTGTTGTCGGGGGAAAACCTCGTATCTCCATTTTCCAGTTTTTGAAAATGCCTGTTGTCCTTTACGTTGTGTGTAAATTTCAGTGGGCTGGACGAAGTACATAAACCATGTACTTGAGTTAAAGTAGACACCCCCAAGGTAAATAATACTCCAGTAAAAGTTTAGTCCCTTTAGACTAAAAGTTTAGTAGAAGTACTAAAGTATTTACCTTCAGATGTAATTAAGTATCAAAGTAAAAGTACTAAAAGAGTAATTATGGCTCTGATGGCCTGTTATCGTTTTTATAACAAGACTCGCTTCATGAACTCATTTCAGGTGAAAATCCTCCAGTGTCTCTCTTGGTAAATCAGTCTTTTAATAAAATGTCATTAATTAGTGACTAATGTCTGTTAAAATGATCCTAAGCATTTATGATTGGTGTTCTTGGTTTATGCTTCTTTCATTTTGGCATGGTACATTTTTAAATGTAGTGGAGTGAAAGTAAAAAGTCACCCAAAATGGAAAAACTACCTATGTACAGTAACTAATTACATTTACTTGATTACTGTCCACCACTGGCCAATTTCATGATGAAAGGACCAAAAGAAACGCCCCAAAATGACTTGGAAAGACGTCCGGTTCCATTGACTTCCATTGAAAGTGAAGTAGTTTTTTTCCTTCTCCTGTAAAGTTACCATTTTGGAGATGCGAGGTTTTCTTCCAATAAGAGCCAGGTGTAGAATCAGGCCTCCTTTTTTTGCTTGTGTAAGATACAGGAATACCAAAAAGATCCTTCTTTTCCTGCCAATGTGTGTGTATGTATTGAATATAAGTTTATATGATTAGGAAAACAACCTCACAGCCCTTTCCGTATATTGAATCATTGATGGCGCTATGCTAAATACACATGGCGGATATGTTATAGGCCTTCTTCAATGTGATCAGCCACTCTCAGAAACTTCCACAAAACCCTGTACATCCATGGCAAGACCTACACCAGTAAATTTGGTTGTTTTTAATTAGTCAAGCAGAGGAAAGTGCATAGAGTAATTCAACCTGTTACTCATGTTATATAAAAGTGTAATAAACCCAAAGAACTGCATGTCTGTAAAGCTGATCACTAGTACCCAGCCGTTAAAGATTGCTTGGTCAGCTAACAAGCTTTTCTGTTATCTCTTTTTTGTGCTATTGTAGGAGTGGCATGGTCATAAACAGAATATAAGTGTAACAACAAAGCAGAATTTAAGTAAGGAATGAGGGACAGTATGTTAACCCGTCTTATTTTCTTCCCCGAGAAAGGGTGAATACTTACTGACCACTGCTTTTTATTGTTCTTTATGGTCTCAGATCTTTAGAATCAACTGCTAAAAAATGAATTTATGGGCAATTTGATTAACATCATTTCCTTATGCTGTGTAATCATTAACTGTTCACACACACAAAGAAGTGACTGACATCTTTACTTGCTGATGTAATCGTGAGTCAGGTGCAGTGGAGTGTCAGCAGATTGCAACAGGATTTTATCCGTACTCTGGGGAATACTGTGGGCTATAGGTGAAAGTAAGTCATCACAGGAAACACACTTAAATATTACATTTTACTGATTTTATCGCCCAGTTTGTATTTTTACTTGCTAATTTTAACATATTGGAAAGAATAAGATATAAAATGTGCCATTGCTTTTACACAAACCTCATGTTTTCCTCAATATCGCTGTTGTCGGAAAAAAATTCCTTGTATTTCCAAATTGAAAACTTCACAGGAGAAGGAAAAATCCTGCGTTACTTTTATATATATATATCCATTTTCTAAGCCGCTTCTCCGTCAGGGTCGCGCTGAAGCCTATCCCAGCGGTCTTCAGACGGAAGGCAGGATGCACCCTGGACAGGTCGCCAGTCCATCGCAGGGCAGACAGACAGTCACTCACAAACATGGGCAATGTTGCATGTCCAATTGGCCTGACTGCATGTCTTTGGACTGTGGGAGGCAACCCACACAGACACGGGGAGAACATGCAAACTCCACACAGAGAGGACCCTGGTCGCCCGGCCGGGGAATCGAACCCAGGCCCTCCTTGCTGTGAGGCGACAGCGCTACCCACCACGCCACTGTGCCTATATATATATATATATATAGTCACAATGGTTACAAAATATTTTTATTAACCTACACAGTTTTGGATGTTGTTTCCTCACATATCTGAGTATAATCATCATGTTATGGTTTTGCGAAAGTGTTTGTCTTTCATGGTACATCCCCACTATGGTCCCCACTATAAACAAGGTTGATCAGACTACTAAAGTAATAAGTAAAGTAATAAGTAATAATAAAGTAGTGGTGCTTGAATGTTGAATACACTGTCCTAAATGTATTCAGTAACATATTCCATATATGTGTGTGTGTATATATATATATATATATATATATATATATATATATATATATACACACACACACATATATATATATATATATATATATATATATATATATATACTGTATATAAGAATCACCTGAAGAAAACTGTCTTCAGTAACAGAATAATCCATTTATTTACATTTCTCAACATTATTTTGGATGTCATCGTCTGCTTTGGTTCACAGCCATCTGGCTGTTTCTACAGCTTAGTTTTCATATATAGACTATAATGAGAGCCTGTTTTCAAACTTTAACAGTGATTTCATACACCAAGCTCTTTTAGTAAAGAAAAGGAAGAAGGGTCCGCAGTATGTGTCACAAAGAAATTCACACAGACTGTTTTTTCCCTTACCCTAAATCTAGTCAGTCAGCCAGGACAAGTTTGAAAGTCTAGAGTTATTTGCAGGTGCCATCGATCCTCCTACTGCTCTGATGAAAAAACCTTGTTTATGTTAGTCACATCCGCCTACCATCACACCATTCTCAGCCTTCTGACTTGATTTATAATGAGTTTCACAGCTGCTGACCCTAGCGTGAACTTCTAACCTGATTCTGAACGTTATGATTCAAGTATGAAACAGTCGATCGCCCACAGATGTTTTTTTTCTGGAAGTTTCCTGATAGCCATTTACATCACTCAAAGGCCTCTGTTTAATCTCACTTGTGAACTTCTACAGTATTAGGCTACATGTGCTACTTGCTTTACTCTAGACAGCCACCAGAGGTCACTGTTCAAAAGAGAATCCTTGAATGCCACTCATTGCTGAAGAGTCTAAGCAAGAGCAGTCCAGCCATACACTTAGAACTTGTACGGAAGCCCTGCCTTCATCTTTAAAGCATTTAAAATAATAGACAAGTCTTTAAACCTGCATACCTGTATGTACATCTTCACCCGTAAACCTACATTTCATGTATGGTCTTAAATTGTCAAAGCAGACAAGCAATATCCTGCTAGGCCTTCGCATTTTGCAGAAACTGATTAGTAGTCTGCTAAACACAGTTGTAACAAAGCCATCATCATTTATTAGATCCTGCTAAAGCTTGCAACCCCTCGACTCTGGTTAGTCCAGTGTTCTACAGGTGACCCCGAGAGATTTGAGATTTCTGGAAGTAGCAATACAATGTTATTGACTTCTGGACACAAAGCTCAAAGAGCTGCATTCAAATGGGAAAACTGCCAAGAACAGTTGCTGAAACACTTTGCTATAATGAGGTTTCCTAGGGCTGGGCCTTCTTTATTTTTTCCATACTTTTGGGCACGTTTCCCAGATTCAGTCCAGGTCTGAGCCTAGACTTCATTAGATAATTCATAGTGACATAGCAATTTTGTCCATGACTAGCTTTAACCCATGTCTGTGAAATGGTCCCACAGCGTTTAGCAGAAAAGCTGAAACTGATTTTGAGAGGAATTAAAGGGGTTTAAAAAGGAAATTCCACCAAACATTCCAGATGTATGCTTGATTCCATCAAGAAGATGTAAACAAACTCATTCAGAGTGGTTTGACTGAGTGCATCGTAGAGAAGCTCACGTTCTTTTACAATGATAGCGATAGGAACTAGGGGTCAAAAAAATAAACATGGCAAAATAATGATTAAAAATATGAAAAATCTGTTTTCGTTGGGTGTAATTGTGCCTTACAGTGCCTGCATGTACCTCTCTAGTGTTAAAATATTGAAAAATATATGTTTAAGACAAAGACATTATCTCAAAACTATCATACAAACAGTGTATTGGGTATCAGGCAGCCTATCCACAATGACTTCTTGGAATAACTTTTTGCGAGGTAGCTTCTGAATGTCTGGTTCACATCACCATGACTGTGAACAACTCTGACTCTTTAATTTGCTGCGCAGTGGCACGTTTCACATCAAACCACTCTGATTGACCTATGATGCGTAAACAACCTAAGCATAGCATCACTTTTCTTAGCTTTAAACCTATTCAGGCACAAAAGGTGTAAGGACACCATTGGGTCGATTGGGCTTCCTAGATATGAAAACATGTCAATTTAGGGTTAAAGACTGTGTGGCTGTGTCATGTTGGTCTTTTCCATGTAATATCTAAAGCACAAACGCATGTAAACCAAGGGGGCTGAATTTGGGCCCATTGGCCATCCATGCTGAGTAGCCAGGTCATATTGAACATCCCAGTAGTCACTGGGTGGAAGGCAGGATGCACCCTGGACAGGCCACCGGTCCATCGCAGGGCAGACAGACAGACATATGCATTCGCGCACACATTCACACCTAGGGGCAATTAAGCCTGTCCAGTTGGCTTGACTGCATGTCTGGGACTGTGGGAGGAAACCAGAGCACCCAGAGGAAACCCACACACACGGGAAGAGCAGTACACGTAAAGTCGGAGACAGCAGCTCATCTGCGGCTGTTTGTGTTGGTCATCCTCTAGTCCTCATCAGCGGTCACAGGACGCTGTTGGCTGGATGTTTTTGGTTGGTGGTCTCATACTGTTCTTCAATTATCAGCACATAAAGTGGATGCAGAGAAACAGATGGACTACAGTCTTTATTCATAGAACTACAAATTGCACCTATATATTAAGTTGAGCAGCAATGAGTGTAGAAACTAGGAGGAGGCTTTAATGTTATGGCTGATGGGTGTGTATGGGTGCACCTTCCACAGGTGTAAATGAACACTTATTATTAATGAGACAGAGGCTGAATCCCAAATGGCTCACTATTAGTCACGTAGTGCACTACGTAGGGAGCACGGAGGCGTTTGAGACTCAGCCAGAGATTCACTCAATTGGGAAACTCCCTTCTCCCATGTGAGCGTGTTGTACTATCAGCCTCGGCGTGTGACTCCTCTAAGCTCCATTAAACCTGCCCCCTCCTCTTTCGCTGTGCTGTTCTCCGGTCTTGTGACTGGCTGCCTCAGCACTGCTGCTCTATCTATCCATCACTCAGTGAGTGGAGAGGAGCGACGATGAGGTAAACCTGCGGCTGCAGCTGCTGGAGAAACAGGACAGTAAGGAGCGGACAAAGACGGCAAAGGGAAAAGGCTAGGAAGGCAGAGGACCGAGGCATGGCATCCATAAACGGGGCGCGAAAGAAAGCCGCGGCGAGGAACCGAGCCGTGGAGAGGAGGAATTTAATCACCGTTTGCAGGTAAAGATCCGGAGAACGGTCCCTTCGACAGTCGGAGTTCGATTAAGCGGGTCTGAGTTGCCTCACTGCAGCTTCGCGGACTGTAATTACTGCTCGTTTTGATGTTTCTTAGTAAGAGGCTGTGCGTTTTTTTAAAATAGCAGTAGGGTGATTGTTTCTGGCTTTATGATTCTCTTTTAGGGGTCTTTTTTGTGTGGGAGTCCGCAAATGGACTATGAGCGAAGAGCGCTATGTAGTAGGATGACGTCATGCGGCTTCATGCAAATTGGCCAGGTGAAATGCTGAGAGAGGGTGTGAGAGAAAGTGTGTGTGTGTGTGTGTGAGAGAGAGAGAGAGAGAGAGAGAGAGAGAGAGAGACAGACAGACAGTGTGTTTGTGAGAGAAAGTGTGTGTGTGTGTGAGAGAGAGAGAGAGAGAGAGAGAGAGAGAGAGAGAGAGACAGTGTGTTTGTGTGAGAGAGAGAGTGTTTGTGAGAGAGAGAGAGAGAGAGAGACAGACAGACAGACAGACAGTGTGTTTGTGAGAGAAAGTGTGTGTTTGTGTGTGTGTGTGTGTGTGTGTGTGTGTGTGTGTGTGTGTGTGTGTGTGTGAGAGAGAGAGAGAGACAGTGTGTTTGTGTGAGAGAGAGAGTGTTTGTGTGAGAGAGAGAGAGAGACAGACAGACAGACAGACAGTGTGTTTGTGAGAGAAAGTGTGTGTGTGTGTGAGAGAGAGAGAGAGAGACAGTGTGTTTGTGTGAGAGAGAGAGTGTTTGTGAGAGAGAGAGAGAGAGAGAGAGACAGACAGACAGTGTGTTTGTGAGAGAGAGTGTGTGTGTGTGTGTGTGTGTGTGTGTGTGAGAGAGAGAGACAGACAGTGTGTTTGTGAGAGAGAGTGTGTGTTTGTGTGTGTGTGTGTGTGTGTGTGTGTGTGTGTGTGTGAGAGAGAGAGAGAGAGACAGTGTGTTTGTGAGAGAGAGTGTGTGTTTGTGTGTGTGTGTGTGTGTGTGTGTGTGTGTGTGAGAGAGAGAGAGAGACAGTGTGTTTGTGTGAGAGAGAGAGTGTTTGTGAGAGAGAGAGAGACAGACAGTGTGTTTGTGTGTGTGTGTGTGTGTGTGTGTGTGTGTAAGTGAGAGAGAGAGAGTGTAATAGTAGTAGTAGGAGACCTCAATGTCCTGTTTCTGAAGGATCACTCTTTTCTGAATGAGGAGATAAACACAAGCATTTCATTGTAAGAAGTTCTGGTCATGTGAATGAGTTCAGCTTTAACTACACTGATCGACTGCTTTGAGTTCTGTGGAAGAGAATAAGGCTGGGCTACATAAAAAAAAATAGATCTTGTGCTTTTTTTTATGGAAATATTATTCAGATTATAATTATTATTAAGACTGGGGTGCAAGGAGTCAGACATAAAAGAGCCAATCCCATAAGCTAAGACCCAATATGTGGGACAAAATTCTGAACAAAGTCAAAGTCTAAGAGGATTATTTCTCAGAAGCCATAATCCAGAAACAGGAGAAAAAGGCTTATAGGGGAAGTTCACAGATTTCTCAAAAATTCTCCCAAGATTACCTGGTTAAAAGTACTAAAGTATTTACCTTCAGTGTACTTAAGTATCTAAAGCAAAAGTACTAAAAGAGTAATTCTGCCTCTGATGTCCTGTTATCATTTTTATAACCAGACTGGCTTCATGAACTCATTTCAGGTGAAAATCCTCCAGCGTCTCTCTTGGTAAACCAGTCTTTTAATAGAACGTCATTAATTAGTGCCGCTGACGTCTATTAAAATAATCAGAGGCACAAAACACTGAAGGTAAACAGTTTCCATCAGGGAGAACCGAGTGGCTCTGAAATCACTTTTTACACACAAGCAAAGTTTCAGTTTCAGATTTATTTACAACTTAGTTCCAAGTTTAAGTTGAATAAAAACTGGCTTTAAACTCAGGATCACAGATGAGCTCCTTTACTATGTTGATCTGTAGGCGTCTGTTCATAAACATAAACCAGCCCAAACTCATTTACTATAAAATGAAATGGTGTTTGTAGAAATTCAGCAAAAAGCCGCGTCAGTCTCGACTGCATATGTGGACATATTTCTATATTGTGCTCTATTTACACAAAGTTAGGTTAGTTCATCATTTATGTTGAACAGACTCTCCCAAAATTTTACGCTGCTGTGCTGACATTGAACCGTGTGCTGCACTGGGTTGGTATGACCAACAGGTCAAAACCAGCTCTAAACAAAGTGACCGCTGGGCCCTGATTGGTGCTCTGGCTTTGCGCTTTTTTCGTTTTGACACGTTATGTTTTTATACACACAGAAACCAAAAGGAACGACAGATTTCTCAAAATGTAGTGGAGGAAAAAGTCAGATATTAGGCTTTGAAATGTAGTGGATTGAAAGGAAAAAGTCGCCCAAAATGGAAAAACTTCAGTACAGATAGACGAAAAAAACTACTTAAGCACAGAAAATAATTACAATTACTTAGTTACTGTCCACCACTGGTGAAAGGAACCAGATGTCCACCTCTAAAAGCTCTCTCACAGAAGGTTATTAGATGAAATGGTTAGATATCTGCTGCCTCATGTCTGAGATGTTGTTTTATGATAAAGATGTGATTTGTGATAAAGCTTTGGTTTAAAATGTATTTGAATCCATTAGTTTTAATACTTTCATGGCAAAGGGATACACACAGGGTGTTGTGAGGCAAAATAGTCCCTGAAGAGTTTTCTTTTGTCAGATTTTGTCAGATTTGTGACTGTTTTATCATGTTCAACAGTGTATATAAAACTCAGAAGACACATGCAGGTTCACTGATGGCTTTGGATATATATGTGTCGAAGGCATGGAGACCCCTGGTTCCTATCACCACTACTGAAAAGAAATCAAAGTCTTTAGGTTTCTCTACAATGAAACACTTCACACCAAACTGAATCACTGTTTATATCTCAAGGACTGAATTAGTGAGAAAAAAAATTGGTGGAATTCCTCTTTAAGTCTCACTCTAATTTTGAACAGTACTGAACCATGTCTAGGAGAAGCACGTTCAATTCAGAGAAGATCTCATTTGGAATACTTTCTTTCCTCTGGGAGTAACATTGATAAATGCAGGAGAAATCTGATTAGCTTTGTGAATACCAGCACTGGGCTTGTCTTCGTGAAGCCTCCCGGAGTCCGGACAGTAAAGCAGTAAAGTTATAGTAAATAGGGGAAGAATCTAGAACCCCATTTCCAAAAAAGTTGGGATGCTTTGCATAGAATGCAGTGATACGCAAATCATATAAACCATGTCTTTAAAGGAAAAGACAACATATCAAATGTTGAAACTGAGAAATTTGGTTGTTTTTTTTAAATATATGCCCTTTTTGAATTTGATGCCAACAACACATTCCATAAAAGTTGGGACAGGGGCATGTTTACTACCATGTTTCATCACCTCTTTTAACAGCACTCTGTTAGCGTTTGGGAACTGAGGAGATGCTGCTGTAGTTTTGAAAGTGAAATGTTTTCCCATTCTCACTTGATATTGGATTTCAGCTGCTCAACAGTTCAGGGCTACATTTGACATATTTTTAATTTCATAAGGCACTGAATGTTTTCAGTGGTCACAGGTCTGGACTGAAGACAGGCCAGTTTAGCACCTGGACCTTTTTAATACAGAGCAATGCACATAATATGTGTAATATGTGCACAGTGTGGTTTGATATTGTCTTGCTGAAATAATCAAGGCCTTCCCTGAAAAGGACGTTGTCTGGATGGCCGCATATGTTGCCATCATTTAGGTTGTATGTCATTCAGAATTAATGGTGCCTTCTCAGACGGGCCAGTAACACATGCCATATGCACTAATGCACCCCCCTCCATAATTTCTAAACAGAATTTCAAATTTTGATTTGTTGGACCACAGCTTTCACTTTCCTCTCCATCCATTTTAAATGAGCTCGGGCCCAGAGAAGGTGGCAGCGTTTCTGGATCCTGTTTTATATATAATTTCTTTTTTGACTTTTAGAGTTTTAACTTGTATTTGTGGATGCAGTGACAAACTGTGTTTACAGACAGTGGTTTTCAGAAGTGTTTCTGAGCTTATGCAGTGATTTCCACTACAGAATCATGTCTGTTTTTAATGTATTGCCATCTGAGGGCCCAAAGATCATGGCCAGCATATACTGGTTTTCAGCCTTGAAGAGCAACAGTTCTTTTCTCTTTTATGTTGAAAAATGTTATTCTTGAATTGTTGCACTATTTGCCTGTGCAGTCTTTCACAGTGGTGAACCCCCCCCCCCCCATGTTTTACAGTGGTGAACCCCTCCCCATCTTTCACAGTGGTGAACCCCTCCCTATCTTTCACAGTGGTGAACCCCTCCCCATCTTTCACAGTGGTGAACCCCTCCCCATCTTTCACAGTGGTGAACCCCTCCCCATCTTTCACAGTGGTGAACCCCTCCCCATCTTTCACAGTGGTGAACCCCTCCCCATCTTTCACAGTGGTGAACCCCTCCCCATCTTTACTTTTGAAACACTTAACATCTCTGAGACGCTTTTTTATACATAATCGTGTTACTGACCTGTTGCCAATCAACCACCAGGTGTTGTTTTTTTAAGCATTACACAACTTTACCAGCCTTTTGTTGCACTGCTCCAACTTTTTTGGAATGTGTTGTTAGAATCAATTTCAAAATGAAATTCAAAATAAAATTTCTCAGTTTCAACATTTGATATGTTGTCTTTGTACTAATTTCAATTAAATATAATGTTTTAAATGATTTGCATATTATTGCATTTAGTTTTTATTTACATTTTACATAGTGTCCCAACTTTTTTGGAAATGGCGTTATAAAACTATATCAGTACTCCTACTCTGAAAAATATGGGCCCTGATCTAGCTGTACAGAGAGGTCACGGAAAAACGCAATAAGTGACCTAGGAGGTGTCAGGTTAGGGCTGGAGGAGGTGCTATATTTGGGTTGGAAATATAATAATTCTATTTTTAAGATGTAAGCAAAGTCATTCAGAGTGGTTTGATGTGAAGTGCACTGTTTGAGAGAAACCTACCAGGTCACAGTTTAATGCCCTCTCACAGAAAGTAATTACATTAAATGGTTATGAATGTTACAAGTTATCTGCTGCCTGATGCCTGAAACATTATTTTAAGACCGATTTCAGATTAAAACATTTTATTTCAAACCCATTTGTGGTACAAAGGCCTAGAATGTGTTGTAAGGCAAAATAGTCCCACGCTTTTTTTATTATTAGTTTACTCTAGTAACATATAAAAATCTTTACATATGAAACCTCAGAAGATGTGGAGGCTCACTGGTCATTTTGTATTGGATAAAATGTCAGTATTTACATTGTTGATGTTAACCTGGTTCCTACCACCAATGGTATGAACAGTTTGTCCTGGGTGAGTTTGTCTAGAACAGAGTATTTTATATCAGATCATTTTTAATGACTCTCTTACATTTCAGTCATTGAAGTATGCAGATATCTGTGGAATTACCCTGTAAAATAGCCCTGAGGGTATGTTAAGTTAGTGTTGGGAATAAAATACCCATGGAGGTGTGTATGGTTGTGGCTGAAACTAAAATGATGCTGGAGGTGTGTTTAAATATGATCAGAGCTAAAACCACTATGTTCCCAATGTTTACTCTCCACTTGGAGTTTGGACTGAAAGTGTGGAGGTTTAAAAGAAAAGAACTGCCCTGCAACTCTCTCTACAATACAACAATCAAAGCCTGAATGATGACTGTAATGATTGATTCAAAAAAGGCAGATTTAATCATTGTAATGGCCCCCTACCTGTAGGCTACATAATGCGGACTTGAGTTAGTCTCACAGTGTGCTGATAGTCAGAAAGCCATGGTGTGCACTGTGATAAGCTTGTTGAGCTGTACTTTGTGGCTGCCTAAACTCTGTACAGGAGACTGAAGTGGGCCACCGACATCCAACCACTCAGGAAGCACATCTACCGTCACACGGCATTACTGAGGTCAGATGACCGTTACCTAAAAAAAAAAAACAACAACAATTCTAGGTTTGGATTTGTAACCATACTGTGCTGTACCAACCACCCGACCTCTAAAGTTATGCTGAAGTTTAAGGGCTTTAAGGCCAGGAGGTTTACCTCTTCCTACTATTATACTGCTACGCTACAGGGCACACTTGACCAAAGCACTTGAATTCTGGTATCCTGGTTATAATATGGTATTCCATATTTGTCGCTCTGGGACAGAGCAGTTTTTTTTTTTATGGAAAAAAAATGAAATGACTTAACCCTAGGTAACTTCTAGTCTTCATAACTTCAGAATGGTTTAAGCTACCGACAGTATACACCTCATGACATTTAGCAGCCCCGCCCCTTACTAGCTAGTCATGCCCTGTGGTAAACAAAAATGTTCCATTCCAACACAAATGTTTCCTATGTGGCTATATTCCCCACATAAACGTTGCTGGAACCTTTACATCCCAATAATATCATTTAGCATGTCCACACATGGTGGACAGCTATAGACAAGCATAGACCAACCTTGCTGGTGACCAGCAAAATCAACATATTTTGTATGCTGGCCAGCAGCAATGGAAGTGGATATACTGATCACCAAAATCAGCATATCGCTGCTGTCAGAAGAAAACCCTGTATCTCCAACATGGTAACTTTACAGGAGGAAAGCTTTACTTTTAATGTAAGTCTATGAAACCAGAATTTTGTCTAAGTCATTTTCTTTTAGTCCATTTGTCATGAAGTTTACATACAATGGAAAGGGTACCAGGTATTTTCAAATAATGTCAAAATCTGAAAAACATCAAAAATGGAGATACAAGGTTTTCTTCCGTCAACAGCGTTATGTTGTGTTTTGACACTGGTATGCTGGTCAACCAGTATGACCATGCTGGGGTGACTAGCTAAACCAGAACATGCTGTATTTCAGTAAGGTAGCCGTGTTGCAAGTGGGCTACATATTCAGCTGTTCACCTGCTGTGTTCTTTAAAGAAATGATGACACAGAAAACAATGCCAGATTAAATTTTCGAAAACTAATAAGGAAAGAATATGATCGATCTAGAGCAGAGGCAAGACTAAACGTTGGTGCTGCTGTCCGATGCTAGTGAGAACTGTAAAGGCACTGAAGTGTATGAAGTCGAAAGGTCATTTTGCTCTGTATCTGTTAGACATGTTAGAATATACACCGACCAGCCAGATTCAAAGTCTCTTAAATCCCCTTTCTTCCCCATCCTGATGCTCGGCCTGCACTTCAGCAAGTTGTCTTCACCACCTCTACGTGCCTAAATGCATTGAGTTGCGGCCGTGTGATTGGCTGATTAGCTATTTGTGTTACCAAGCAATTGAACGTGTACCTAATAAAGTGGCTGAGTGTACATTCTGGGGCCAAAGCTCTTGAGAGAACGCTGAAGGGAGTTGTTAGGCTGTTGAGTTTCAGAGCAGCTAGCTGCAGCTAACTTCTACCTAAATCAAAGACCCCAGTTTTAATGAGGATTTGAATTAGTCTCACATGCTTTGCTGAAACCAGAAAGCCACGATGTACAAAACAATAATCCGTTTGAAATGTTGCTGAACTGCTAAGCTGCAGATTGCTCTTTTGCTAATCTGAAAGCCAGTGCTTCCCAACTCCAGCCTTGGAGGCCCACCTGCACTGCACAGCTGCCTTATTGCCAGTTTCCTTTGAGAACAAGTGTTACACAGGATAGCTGAGACCATGGATATTCATACCCAGATGCCGTGTTGGGTCCAGCCAGGCATGTCAAACGCACCGCCACTTTGGGGTGGTCTACATTGCTGCTGGACTGCATTCAATACCATTATAGAGCAGCAGTTTAAGAAAGATACGGTCCAAAATTATACTGATTCAAGGATATTGCACTCAGAGTGGGACAGGACTGTATAACGGAGGGAACGCAGTGATCCACGCTCATGTTTGTGTGATGTATATTGTGTGTATGATGTTTGTGTAGATAGGGACGTGTGGTTGGTGATGCACTGAGAGCCTGTTGGTGTGATTTGTTTTTCCTCTGGTTTTATATTAAGCGTATTTCATTTTATAGCCTATTCACAGGATCTTAACTGTATGTAATAGTTACATATTTACAGTGATAGTTAGTGCTTTGTAGCTGGGTAGGTTATAGCATTCCTTAATCCGGGGATATTCATAATAGATCAACTTTAGCACCTTCTTACACCAACCTGAAGTTAATTTTCCTGTTTCACCTTAAATGGTCCAGCTTCAGGCACCAGAAAGTGAGGTCTGCACCATTTAAGGCGGAACGGGAAAATTTGAACAAGAAACTGGCAAACTGGAACCAAACTTTAGCTTCATCCCTCTTGCTGTGTTTCACACATTGAAGGATTTGCTGATGTGTGTGTTTGTGTTACTCACATTAAACTAAATTTTTAACGTCAGGTGCAGACTGAATACTTTCCTGCTGGTCCTGAAGGCTGTTTACTATGATCAGTTATTAAAGTAATAACAGAGGTGGACGAAGTACACAAATCATGTACTTGAGTTAAAGTAGAGACACCCAAGGTAAAATATTACTCAAGTAAAAGTAGAAGTTCCTTACTCTAGACCTACAAAAGTATTTTGTCTTCAGATGTACTTAAGTATCAAAAGTAAAAGTACTAAAAGATTAATTATGACTTTAATGTCCTGTGATAATTTTTATAACAAGACTGGCTTCATGAACTCATTTCAGGTGAAAGTCCTCCAGCGTCTCTCTTGGTAAACCAGTCTTTTAATAGAACGTCATTAATTAGTGACGCTGACGTCTATTAAAATGATCATAAGCACAAAACACTGAAGGTAAACAGTTTCCATCAGGGAGAACCGAGTGGCTCTGAAATCACTTTTTACACACAAGCAAAGTTTTAGTTTCAGATTACTTTGTAACTTGGTTACAAGTTGAATGAAAACTTGCTTTAAACTCAGGATCACAAATAAGTTTTCCTTTACTGTGTTGATCTGTAGGCCTCTGTTCATAAACATAAACTAAACATAACTAATTTACTATAAAATGAAAGTGTTTGTATGAATGCAGAAAAAAAGAAACGCGCCAGTCTCGACTGCATATGTGGACATATTTCTATATTTTGGTCTATTTACACAAAGTTAGGTCAGTTCATCATTTAGGTGACGTATGTGCTCCCAAAGTTTCATGCTGCTGCGCTGACGTTGAACCGTGTGCTGCTCTGGGTCGGTATGACCAACAGGTCAAAACCAGCTCTAAACAAAGTGACCGCTGGGCCCTGATTGGTGCTCTGGCTTTGCGCTTTTTTCGTTTTGACATGTTACGTTTTTATACACACAAAAACCAAAAGGAACGACAGATTTCTCAGAATGTAGTGGAGGAAAAAGTCAGATATTAGGCTTTGAAATGTAGTGGAGTGAAAGGAAAAAGTCGCCCAAAATGAAAATACTTAAGTAAAGTACAGATACATGAAAAAACTACTTAAGTACAGCAACGAATTACATTTACTTAGTTACTGTCCACCACTGAGTAATAAAAGCTACTGAGAGCAGCCAGTGCAACATATATTAACCAATGTCTGAGGATTATAACAAAACAAATTTGGTGAAAATCGGTTGAGCGAAAAGGAAGTTGTGGCCGATTTAATCCTGAGACTCATCGTCTCTCAGTACAAGTGAATTTGTTCACAAGCAGGTCTTGACCTTTCCAACATGGCGGACGCGAGACTCAAATCTTGAGACACAGTGGTGTTTGGTTTGTCTTTATAAGAAGCGCTTTTTAAAGGAATTGCTTGACCAGACGTTCTGAAACTCATGCTGTAAATCCTGGAAGTTAGCAGCCACATTAGCATGGCATCATTTGCATATCGGAAGTGGTGCTTTTTATTTTCCTTTATCGTCAGCAACATTAGCGTTTTTTTGACTGACCTGTCCCTGTAAGTAGATGAGGCACTTCTCCTTTTCTTAATGCTTTCATAAAAACAGGAAAATTCCCTGAATTGTAATCTCTTTATGTGTGATACCTGAAAGATAATTAGGCTATGACTTCATTGTTGCGTTGGTGGACGGGAATGTTTTTTCTTTTTTTTTTTTTTTTTTTTTTGTATGCTACATGTATTACCAGTTTGAGTGTTACTTGTGCTTTGTTGAAGTGCTTTGGTTTGACTCATCCACTCCAGTTGAATGCCTTTCACAACGCCCCTGCATTTTTGAGCATGTGCTTCAAATCATATTTGTTAAGAGAGAACCCTGGCTAGTTTGAACTGAACGGCCCTGTGAAGAAAGATCGTCTCCTGTAATCAAATTTGAATCATTTTTTCTTAAAAAATACATTTCTCACAGCTAGAAATATAGGGCTTTGGCTTTTATGGCTCTGTGAGGCCTGTGACATGTTCCTTGAGAATGAAAAGTTAAAATGGTTTCTAATCATTTGCCTAGAAATTTCCTTTCATTTTAGGAAGTAGAAGGATTTATTTCACAAAAACAGAAATCTTATGTTTCCTTTTCTGCAACAAATGGGATTTTCAGCAGCAGTATGCCAACATTACTGCTACTGATTGCTGTTTGGTGGGTGAGTGGAGCAGTTCCTTGGCTGTTCATGCTCTCTGACGTCATGAATGTACATTAGGCGCCATTATAAACTTCTATAACTCCAGTTCAAAAGCTCTTAAGTAATAAGAGGTCTTATTCGTTTTATGCTGTTTTGTGTTAATTAATTATTAATTCATGTATTCTTTTGTATTAAAAAGCATTACTAAATTATGATTTTGCCCAAATGGACTTGCTCGGGAGCACCCTAGGTGAAACTTTCATGGCCTTGGGCCTGAGAATGACTCTTGCTAATGTCATTAAGGCTACATTGACACAGCAGGTAAAAGTGGCCCAAACATGATCATTACACGAAATCAGATTTTTTGCTTTTTGGCTGTCTACACGTATATGACACATTAGTCTGACCTCATCCCGCTCCTAAACTGACCCGCATACACAAAAGAACTTCTGGCTCCTCTGGAAGTAAACAATCACAACTGCCAACGAACGCCAGTGGCTCCTGAAGGTTCAGCTTCACCTTCAACAGCATCACAGGGGCCATCATGAAGCTCATCACCCAGAATGTGTTCAAGCCTGCCATAAAAGTGCACGGCCACTTCTTTGGTTTGCGTCCTCAGATTCTTGAAATTTTACTTTCAGACTTTAACGCTGCAGCTTCGTTCTCCTCTGGCCACATTTGGACATTTCTTTCAAGATCTCTTCTAACACAGAGATGTTTTGGATGAGTCTCTTCTAATGTTTTTGTACAGAAACATTTAGCCAAAATGTACCTTATGAGTCTCAGCAGTGCGAAATTATGAAACGTGGAGTTGGATTGACGTAAACGTTGCATAAATTCTGATCTGGCTGTTGAGAGTCGCACTGCTGTTAATCAGCTACGTATTGTTTCAGTACCACATATGAAAGCGTCTTAAATCAGAATTGAATGTCAGATTCAATACGTTTTTGCTGCACACGACACATCTGTGTCACATATGAAGAAAAAGATCAGATTTGGGCCTCACACCTGCTGTGTGAACAAAGATTAAGATGCACCCGGTGGACTGAAGCTCACCAATAACACCAGGTTCAGTTTTGTTTCAGAGCCCATACAAGTTTGTATTATAATTTTTGATTTGTAATGATGAATCAGCAATGGCATATGTAGTCTAATTTACATATAATTTGCATAGCGGTATAACTTTGATCAAGTCTGCGTTAGAGGGAGAAGACACCTGCAGGTGCTCTTACCCCATTACTATTTCTCACTCTATCTCTTTCTTGACTCTTAGCGTTTTAGCCTGTTGGTTTCTTTCACTAAGCATTTGCCTTATTTAAGCTTTTGAGCGTGACGTTGTGTCTGTTTGTGTGAAGGTAATTTGAACCTGTTGAGATTATTTTGCTATGACTTTATCCATTCTTTCAGTTACGTTCCTTATTAATTTTATAATCTGTTTGACTTTGGAAATTCAGGGGTGGTCTTCTTAGGCCCAGTCCCATTTCACCCCTTACCCATAGGACTTAGCCCTTACCTTTTTGTTCTTGCATATTCACATCTAAGGGTAGGGTGTCCCAGTTAGAGAGAGAGTGGTAGGGTGTAGTGTTAGGGCTACATGGCCCTCCAAACTGAGGTTTTTCAGGGGCAACAATCCAGAGTGTTATGAGAATAAAAGAAACCTTCTTAAGGAGGCCAGAAAACCCACAAATGTGAGTGTTCTCTGTGAAAAAATTACAATAAACCGTTTTATTTCCTTGGTTTAATTTAAGGGCAGCAAGGTAGCCCAGTGGGAAGCACTGTCGCCTCACAGCAAGAATAGCCTGGGTTTGTTCCTCCGGGTTCTCCGGTTTCCTCCCACAGTCCAAAGACATGCAGTCTGTCCAATTGGACACGCTAAATTGACCCTAGGTGTGAGTGTGGGTGTGAATGTATGTGTCTGTCTGTCTGTCTGCCCTACAATGGCTTGTGACCTGTCCAGGGTTTATCCTGCCTTCCGCCCAATGACTGCTGGGATAGGCTCCAGTTCCCCTGCTCCTAGAAGGATAAGTGGCTTAGAGAATGTGTGTTTGGTTTAATGTCGTTTCAATGTATTATGCATGGTTCTTTTCTTCTTCATAGCAAGTAAAAAAATAATTTGTACTATGCTGATGTCTCAGTAGCTAGCTAAATTTATCTAAAAAAAAAAAATGAGCAGCATGCAAAGGAACATTTTTATTATTCAAAGCCAGCCAAGGGACAGCTGGTAGGTTTGCTTAGCATGTTGGATTAGCAACGGTGGTTGCAACAGAGTACTCAAGCACCTGTGCACAACCCTAAAAGAAGACTAAGCAGTAACCAGGGCAGAGTTATTATTTTTACTCTTAGCCAGTGCATCTCAAAAGACGCAGGCTCTGGTTAACGGCCCGTTCTGTTAAAAAAGTTCTACACCGACTCACACAGCAGCTAAAACTCTACAAAGCAGGCACTGTGTTTATGATGGTGTTTAAGGCTCTGCTTCATCTCAGAATGTTGAGCGCTAAAATTAACCATGAGCTCAGATGTGAAAGATTATGTTGACGTCGATGCATATTATTGCGTTTTAAAATCTTGCCATTTTCATTTTTTTGTCCGTAAAACCCATTTAGTGTGCAAATTCCTTAAAGATTTGTCAGCCCCTTTCTGGCACTGTCCTAGAAACTGTCCTAGAAACTGTCCTAGACATACTAAATGTTACCGTAAAAATACTTATGGTTTTAAATATAAAACATATCGATATTTACCGATAGTTTTGTCCTAATTGAAAGCACTAATCATCTCAGCACTATATTAATAGCTTACAGGAGCCAAAAAAGTTACTTGAAGAAGCAAGCTAGATCCCAGACCCATCAGAAGCAGGTTTTGAAGCTGGCCACTTTATTAGAAACCAAAACTTTGTACCTTTCTTTCTTCGAGTTGTTGATGCACAGTTTGTTTTATCCATCCTTTAGCGCAGGGGTCACCAGTGTTACCCACAAATGTGTATTGCTCCATTTGTTTAATCAGTTGCTCTCAGTCTACAAACAGTTGATTTAGTTAAATGAGCCGTGCTCCTGCTTGTTTGGGATGAAAACCTGGAGCCACACGGGCTCTTTGCAGATAAGATTGGTGACCCCTGGAATAGGCTTTCATCAGTGGTCATTTTATGACCAACGAATTGCTCTTGGCTGGATATTTTTGGGTGACGGACCACTTGACCTTGGAAAAGACATTGACGTGTGTGATGGTCGTTAGTGTAGCTGTTGTGAACAAAGGAATCAGAAACCTGGATGGATGGTTCAGGTCATGTCTAAGCTTGACCTGTCGTCAAAAATAAACATATTCATAGTAAAAGTACTAAAAAGAATAAGGCTGTATAAGTGAGTCTTTGATAAGATGCTATGTAAATGGCTTTGGAATAGTTTATAGATTATAGTTAGAGGTTCAATCATGTGACTCAATGCCATGTCGAGCATCTTTGAAGTAGGAAAAGCCAGCGTGGCATGGTGCCAAGCTAAATACCCACTAATGTCAGACACCCATGGGGGACCCAGCAGGAGCTTCTCATTGTACAGGCTACTAGTCAACACGGTTTTGCAAAGGCTATTCACTGGTTTCTTTCCCCCAATAGACTTGACCACCAAGACGGAGTGGGTGTTATGTCTGAAGTGGAGTGAGGGTGAAATTAAGTTCTTGATACAAAGAACTCTGTTTCTCCAGTGCGCAGTACATTCAGGCATTTTGTTAGAGGAGAAGTGTTTTTCTCTTTCAGTAGATAATTCTGCAATGTTCTAGTCGGTAAAAAAACAGGAACTTGTGAAAGTAGCTGGGGACAGTTGTTTTAGGAAGTGATAAACATCTATATGTTTCCTTTTTGTGACGATGACTATGATTAGATTCTGAAGGGCCTGTGGTCAACACCCCCCCACCCCCCAGCCCCCAACACACACTGATTATAACAGTTTTCACTGTCAGGGCAGATGCAAAACCTTCTATCTCCATTTTTGTTGTTTGTCAGTTTGTTTTGATGTAATCTGATAGTGCCTGTTGCCCTTTACATTGTGTCTAAATTTCATGATAAAATGGACCCAAAGAAATGGCCAAAAATGACTTGGAAAAAATTCTGGTTCCATTGACTTGCATTAAATGTAAAGTATTTATTTTTCTTCTCATGTAAAGTTACCTTTATATAGAGATGAGGTTTTCTTCTGACATCAGCAATATTTAAGCGACTGTGTTCTGATTGGCTGCCTTGCATTGTGCCTCAATTAAAAAGCAGACTGCACTGAAATATGCAGTAACAACACTCCTCATCACTTCTGTCACGGCCTGTGTGTACAGAACCATAATGAGTTTAAAGCGGTTTGTTTTTGCAGCTTAGTTGTTGTATGGACTGTGGAATAAATGGCACATTTTGAAACTTTATTCATTTTTATTTTTTATTTATTTAAACAGGAAGTCCATAATGTGGGCCCTTTTTAAGGACTGGTTTTCTAGCTTGGCCCTAGACTCCTAAAAGGACTGTCAGTGGACAATCCCAGTTTAGGACGTAGTCTGTTTAAAAACTTGATTTATCTACATCTGAAAAACAGTCCCTTTTTTGATTGCAGGGAAATGAAACGTTTTTCTGTTATTGAAGTAGATTGCGTTCTGCAATGTTCAAGGCAGTAAGCAACAGGAACTTGTGAAAGTAGTTTGAGGCCTCTTTTACTTCTTATATCTTTTTTGTTAAGACATGTGATTTGTCCTAGATTTGAAGCGGTCTATGTACTGCATTCATTTTCATGCAATGTATTATTATTATTATTGTTATTGTTATTGTTGGTTGACAATACCAGTAGAAAATGTAGCCTATTTAAACACGCAGTTTAATCTGCATCTGAATCCCTTTTTACCTAAGTCAAAAATATCAGCTGTTACCAGTTCCAACCAGCTTTCTGAGTCTCCCTGTACATTACAGTCCAAAGCCAAATCAGCCAAATTCAGCATCAGAGTAGAAACAAACATTTGCTTCCCCAGACACATGTAATGAGTCACTGACGGCATCTTTTTCATGGTGTTCATGCATCGGCAGAATGGTTGACCACTTTTGGAGGACAGCTTCATTCTGTGAGCTGAAAGAAACCCGTGACTGGACAGCACTATTGTAGATAGACAAGAAATCCATCCAAAAGAAAGGCCAATGGTAATGTCCAGTATTTTTCAGATACACATACACTGAATATGAACTTCATTAAAACCACCTCGTTTTTACACTCACTGTCCATTTTATCAGCTCCACTTACTGTATAGCTGCACTTTGTAGATCTACAGTTACAGACTGTGGTCCATCTGTTTATCTGATACTTTGTTAGCCCCCTTTTACTCTGTTGTTCACTGGTCAGGACCCCCACAGGATGACCACAGAGTAGGTATTATTTGGGTGGTGGATCATTCTCAGCACTGCAGTGACACCGTTGCGGTGCCTTATGGCTCACAATGTATGCATCATTCCATCACTGAGATGTAAACAGAGTATTTCAGCGAGGTTTGATCTGAAGTGGTTCACTGTAGAGAAATTTAGACTCAAATTTTGCCATGTCTACAACACAAATATAGCCATTTTATTTACTATGTATTATTATCCATTTCTATCTCCTGAGCTCCTTTCATATTGGCAGTTTTTATTATTCTTTATGCTGTATTCTATTTATTGTTATTAACTTTTCCCTTAGTTTATTGCGTATTAATAGTCCATGTGCTGTCTAGTCTGTTTAGACTGCAGCGTGTCCACTCACAAGCCACATTTCTGGTATGTGTAACATATTTGGCAAAATAAAGTGAATCTGACTCTGATTTATGGAGAAATTAAGAAAGTACTGGCAGCTTATACTATAGAAATTAGCATTGTGCTAACAGCAGGCCTAATTCACACAATTCAAATTGTGATGAGTTGTTAAGTATCTCTACGTTTCCAGAGCAGGTAAACGGTCCGAATCTGATCTTCTCACCAAATCCGATTTGTTTGTTTGGCTGTTCACATTCTCGTTTAAATGTGATCTGTATGCGACATCAGTCTGAACAGGTCAGCTCCCAAACCGACCCGCATGCGCAAAAGAACAGAGCTTAACGAGGCTCGTCCAGAGGTCAACAGTCATGATGGCCAGTGAACGCCAGTCACTCCCACAGCTTCAGTTTAGTCTTCACCAGCATCACAGGAGCGATTATGAAGTTCCAGTAGTTGACAGCTGGACTCATCACCCAGAATGTGCTCGAATTCGCCCTAAAAGGGCCACGTTATTCAGTCACAGTCGCTTCTTTGGTTCGTGTCCTCGGATTGTTTAAGCTGCGTCCTCGGGGTCCTCTGGCCGCGCTTGGCTGGCTCATTCGAAACCTCTTGAAACACGGAGCGGCTGCAATGAGTCTGCTCTAATTTTTCGGTACAGAAACAGACTGAATGTTTGAGTCTCATGACTCATGAATCTCGTCGCATGAATTCTAATCTGACTGTTCAGACTCAGTCGCATTGCCACTGATTGGATCCGGATTTCAGTACCACATATGAAAGCGTCTCAAATCGGAATTGAAAATGTCATTCAATGTGTTTCTTGTCCTCACAGGCATGTGTAAAGGCTGAGGCCATATTTTGTGGTAAAAAAAAACATGTTTTTCTGCAGGTTAAACTACAATAATCTATACGTGACTGAAATCTATAATTTAAATGATGTATGATGATCCATCCATCCATCCATCCATCCATCCATCCATCCATCCTCCAAGCTGCGTCTCCCTCAGGGTCACGCGGGGGTGCAGGAGCCCATCTTAGTGGTCATCGGGCGGAAGGCAGGATACACCCTGGACAGGTCGCCAGTTCATCGCAGGGCAGACAGACAGACAGACACATACATTCACACCCACACTCACACCTAGGGGCAATTTAGCGTGTCCAATTGGCCTGACTGCATGTCTTTGGACTGTGGGAGGAAACCAGAGAACCCGGAGGAAACCCACGCAGACACGGGGAGAACATGCAAACTCCACACAGAAAGGACCCCAGTAGGCCGAATAAAATATGAAATATATAATAAAAGTTGTGGTCCTCAGGTGTTGTGTCACTGGTGTTACTGCATAACGGAAAAAAAACTGTTATTTTGAAATATCACTGACATCACTCGACTTCCTTTTATCCATTTTCTGAGGATCTATGAAGAAAAGCTCATGGTCAGTCCACTGTGTCTGTTCAGTTATCAGACATTTTCTCATTTAGCTCATGATTTCATATGAAGCTTTTAGCCGAAGTCACTGGTGTGACCGACTTTATTCTTAGATAATTATGAAAAAATAGAAGACAAATGGATTAAATTAAGTTTTAGTTGATATTCCATGATTGACAGCATGTGGTTTGAAGTTCTGTAGCAGAGATTTTGTAAAATGCATTTTGCATTTAAAATGTCACTGGTGTTACTTTTCTTATGTGGAACACCAATGACGACCAGTAACATCACTGACTCCTATGGATGGATAGAAATTTGGACGTTTCTGTAGAATGACCCAGCTGCTTTTGTCATTTTGATGTATAACAGTATGTCATTGGGGTGGGTGACCTGTCCAGGGTGTATTCTGCCTTTCGCCCAATGGCAGCTGGGATAGGCTCCAGCACCCCATGCGACCCAGAGGGCGAAGCAGCTTAGAAGATGTGTGTGTGTGTGTGTATGTGTGTAGACGATTGGAGAGGGTCCCTTTGCTTGCAATGTATGCAGTGTCAAAATATTGTTGTTTTTTTTTTTTTTTTTTTTTTTTTTTTTTAAGCTTCATTCTAGAAATATTTGGTCCCCACAAAGACCCAAAGACACATACATATACACATACAAATGTAGCTAATCACACACAGAAATGTGAGCACATATAAACACAGCTCTAACGTCTGGCATTTAGGCTGAATCAATATGTTAGACTGAACTGTTATTTTATTTATGTGTAGCTTGACTTTACTTTCTGTTGAAGCAGTTTTTCGTAGTAACTTTGAAAGGCTGGACAGAGAGGCACGTTTTTGGCCCCGTTTTTATGTTTTGTTGATTTGGAGAAGGGAAATGTCAGAAGAAATTAGTTGTGAAATGTCACTCCGTATCCTGGCTGATGAATGCTGATGCACACAGAAGAAACAGCAGAGAGAAAAGATGGTTATGGATAAAAAAGATGTTCATTTCACACCATAATTACATCTGATGGAGACAGGTGGGGTGCAAGGTCTGAAATGATGCATTCATTTCCCCTCAGAGGATAAAATGGATTCAAAAAAGTATTTCCTTTTTATATACCTCTGGAAGTGTGTGTGTGTGTGTGTGTGTGTGTGTGTGTGTGTGTGGTGGTTTTGGAGGTTTCTGAGTGAATTCGTTACTGGTGGTGCAATAGTTGAGCAAATGCCTGATGCTTGGCTCTAGAAGATAATGCTGTTTACTGATGCCGGTGCATTGATCTCCTCTTCAAACCCATTTTCTGCTTTCAAGTGTTATGAAGGTGTCCCTCTATAAACACCCACATGCTGTTTGTCTCAATAGCAGTAGATAATGCTACATCTAGCTCTTTTTTGTCTGCACTGTTGAAATCCTAGTTCGGCGAAAAATCAAATGTATGCTTTTCCTCTGATGTTAAATGCACTCGAACAGTGAAGAAAAGTTTGGTAATTGAAATATTTTTCTTTCGTTTTATGCTTAAGCTACAAGGCCAAAGTATCTAAAGCAATAGAGATGTATACCGTGCCAATTAGCATTGTGCTAACTGCATACCTATCAAACATAGCTGGTCAATAGCCAAACTGGCATATGTTGGTGTTTTGGACACTGGTGTGGTGTCCACCTCAACCAGCACCAGGCCATAAGCCAGCTTGGACCAGCATGGAATTCATGAAGCTGAAGTTGATGTTTTCTGTTCCACCTTAAATGGTGCTGCAGCTTCTTGCGTATTTCTGCTGTTCACCATTTAAGGTAGCTGCTGCATCATTTTAAGGTGGAATGATTTATTTCTTTTGGTGATGTTTATTATCTCCTGGAAGCCTGAGGTACCGGCAGTGGTTGCATATATAAAATATGTGAAATTATATGAACTGATGATGATGATGATGATGATGATACTATATGAGTAATATGAGTTTTAATGAGTAAAATATCAGGTTGTCTTGGTTAAAACTGAGTGGAGTCGAGGATTCGGGCGTTACTAGGATCTTTTTAGCAGAGTGAAAATGGACAAAAGCTGATGCAACGGTTTTAGCTACGTTTGTCCCATAATGATTATCATGCATGATGCTAACTGAAGGATATAGGCTTACTTGTTAGCTATATTAGCCTCATAGCTCCAATGTATATCTAAAAAAGCAAACTTGTGACACACAATTTTTTGTGTGACTGACTAGAATTGGGGAAATAAAGTCCAAAACTGTGTAAGTTTAACTTTTCACCAAACTGTTAAAGGGGAACTCTGGTTTGGTTTGGTATGAACTGCTTCGTTCTAGAGAAACTTACTCAGAAATAGAAGGAATTCTGCACAGTGGTGCTGATAGGAACCAGACATCTGAAGACTTTAATACCACCAACAGCGCTCACAAGAAATGAAATGATTACAAATATGCTGCCTGATGTCTGAGACATTGTTTTATGATAGTTCTCTGATAAAGGTCTAAGCCATGTTTTTATCCCATTCATGGAATAGGGGCAGATTAGTCCCCAAAGAAAAAATTTTTTTTCCCCCCAGATTTTCCAGATTGTATGTCAGTACACGTACACAAGGTTTGAAACGTTTTTCATAGAAGGAATGCGCTTGGGCCTGGAATTAGAGGTCTGTGAAGGCCTGAAGACGTCATGGAAAATTCAGCTTTTTTTTTCCTCACCAAAATTTGTCCGCTTGGATGTCTGCCCATTAGTCCACTTTGGCAACACTGAATGTGCCATTACTGGTGACCTGGAGGGTTTGGGTTCTCTGTCCAAGTGAAGGTGTGTGTGAGGGAGGGAGAGGGAGGGATTGTTATGGACTGGCAAAAGCTACTGATATTCTGCTTATTCACAGTAAAACTGCTCCCTCTGTCTTGTAATCAGTCTTGATGTTTCGGTCTTATAAACTGTTTCCATGCTTGATTTTTGAGCCATTGGTTTAAAAGACATCAACATATGGACCTGCTTGCATTCAGGCACCTGGTCATAACAAGTCAGATTAATCATTGTATCATTTAAAAGACAAATTTCTTGTTTTTCCCTTAACCTTTCATCAACATGTAATGGCATTTGCCTTTTACATCACTGTGCACCAACCGTCAGTCAGATCACAGTGACATCGGGACAAATATAATATCAATTTTACTCCCCCTGTCCACCAACCCCACCTGTCGATGAGAGAAAATACTCATTTAGCTCAAAGATCTTGTACTTTTCACTCTGAAAGAACATGTCCCATTACAAAGGCAGTTGACTTTAAGCAGTTTCATTCAAAATGTTTCATGTTAAGAAAGACATAGACATAAAATTTGTAGATGGTTTTTTTTCATCAACTCTCAGTCTAGAAGTGTGACTCAAACCTGGACCAATAATCAAATTTATGTAATTTCTATCTTGTGTAAGATAGACAGTGGTACACTGAAGCTCTAATGCTGGTAAAACAAGTAAGTAATAAAAACAAAAAATCTAATAAGCTCATAAAATTGACATTGAGGCCAAGTTCAGGCCTAAAAATGACTGCTGCCAACCTTTCAGTTCAACATACCTTTTGTCCTTTTTTGTAGATAGCAGTATTTTCTACAATGTCAGAAACCTCGCAAATATGGAATATTAGTTGACGTGGTTTACTTAACAGTGTAATCATTTGAGGCAACTATGTGATGATCTAGCACTGTGCAAATTGCATGCCTAATTACTGGGTCACACCCCTCCGTTGCCAGGGCCCTGTGTTCCCAAGAACCTAAGAGAAACTATAAGGAACCATTTCTTCAATAGAAATGCGCTTGTCCTTGGCTAACCCTGCTAGAAAACCCAGCATGGCTGGTCACCAGCAAAACCACTACATGTTGTGTGTTGCATACTGATACGTGGGTCAACCTGGGTGACAAGCTAAACCAGATCCAGTCCAGCATAAACTGGTTTAGACCAGCACAGGACATTCCTTGGGTTTTTTTCCACAAGGAAGCTCACCTCAGGGATCTAATTAGCTAAGCAAAACTCGCAATGCTAATTATTTTTTCAGAAGTCAGACTCTACTTAAATATTTTTTAATAATTGTTTTGTCTGGTTTAAGTGTGGTGCTTTTTTGATGTTGCTTTTATCTAGCTAGTGAACGAGGCAAGTTATACCTGTGTTAAAGAGCTCCATGTGAGATCTTTCTTAGCCGCTGCGATAAGGCTCTACAACAATTCTTACTGCAAGGACGGTACTGATCTCCTGCTGTCTGAACTGTGCTGAACCACATTACTGTATCTCCTCTCCGATTAATACACACTGTGCAATATATCACAACTATTACTGTATTGACACTTTCACTTTGCACTGATGCAACCCTGAGTTAGTTATGTCTGTGCTTTTAGTTTACCTCATACCACTGTGCCTGCTGTCTTGCAAGTACAACAAATCTGTCTCCTATGCCATATAAATATGCAAATAGGTCTACTTTTATATTATTTCTCTTGTACTTTAACTTATGTCTAGATTTCTTTCTATTTTTCTGCATAGTATATATACGTTTATATGTGCAGTTATGTCTTGCTACTAAAACACTGCAATTTCCCTCTGGGATCAATGAACATCCATCCATCCCATTCCATTCCATTCATCCATAAGCATGACCCCTCCATGATTTGTTAAGGATGTTGGCCATCTCGTTCCAGTGCTGCTATAAAAATGAAAAACTCAAAGCAGACACAGCATCACCTTCAGACTTGCTGTTTCAGTATATGCGTCACTGAACTGTCTTGTATTTCTGTTTGCTCCTCTCAGATTTCATTTAATTTTTTATTTTTTTTTAATTGGTGGACTTTTTTTTTTTTTTTTTTGCTGCCTCGATTCCCTGTTTAAATTACCTGCACCTCCGTTCACCTCATCTGACTCCCTGCATTACATGACTCATTTCTTTTTCCGCTGTTAAATTACTGAGAGCTGTAAAGGAAATCCATCCATAAGGACATGATGTTTATCTGAAGAAAAGTGATGATTTTGTTTGTGCTGGTAATTTTTTACAAACATACACCTCGTATGATCAGCAGATCTTTGCACAGCTCTTCGTTATCTCTGTGATGCTACACAGTGGCTGCAGGATCTTCAGGCTTCTGGAGGGAACAAAGCAAGATTTCAAGTCCACAATCAAGCATGTCTAATAAGATGAGACACTCCTATCAGAGAACTGGTTAAAATGATCCAGCTTACTGAGAGAACCTGCTTTTTTTTTTTTTTTTTTCTTCTTCTTCTTCCTTCAGATGACCTATTGGCACATGGTCATTTGCTGAAATGCTGCACTGAGGATTTAAGGATTTCAATACAGCATTGAATAAAATGAGCAGTGTATGATTTAAAACTATTCTTATCTGTCCATCTGTCTCTTCCAAGCATCTCTCATTTGCTGTCAGTCGTCTGAACCTCCTGTCAGTGATCAAGACTAGGTATCTGGCTGAATCTAGTCAGAGTAGTGTGAGCAGGAAAGTTGGTGGGGCTTATGCCACACGCCCACACTCAGTGCGTTTACATTTTAGTTTTAAAAAAACGATTTAAATATTAGTCTTCTGTATAATGTATTTACAAATTTTCAGGTAAAGTGGCACGGTGTTTAAAAAAAAATCAGCGGCATAAAGTTTGAGTTTTACTTTACGTTTACGTCTCATTATCTTCTGTGAGTTTATTGGCTGGTTGTAAAGCAGAAATCTGATTACTGTCTGATTACTGTTATCTGATGTGAATTTTTGGGACTTATTTTATCGTCTAAAATCGAATCAAACCTGAAAAAATATCATCATACCTCCACTATGCTGGCATATAAACACAGTCTAAATCAGAAATAGTTTGATCAGCCAATCACACGGCTGCAACTCAATGCATTTATGCATGTAGAGGTGGTCAAGACAACTTGCTGAAGTGCAGGCCGAGCATCAGAACGGGGAAGAAAGGGGATTTAAGGGACTTTGAACGTGGCGTGGTTGTTGGTGCCAGACGGGCTGGTCTGAGTATTTCAGAAACTGCTGATCTACTGGGATTTTCACGCACAACCATCTTTTACAGAGAACGGTCCGAAAAAGAGGAAATATCCAGTGAGCGGTCAGTTGTGTGGACGAAAATGCCTTGTTGATGTGAGAGGTCAGAGGAGAATGGGCAGACTGGTTTCAGATGATAGAAAGATAACAGTAACTCAAATAACCAACCAAAATCTCTGAGGAACGTTTCCAACACCTTGTTGAAAGTGTGACACAAAGAATTAAGGCAGTTCTGAAGGCAAAAGGGGGTCCAACCTTTTACTAGCAAGGTGTACCTAATAAAGTGGCTGGTGAGTGTATATTAGGAGAGATGAATTCAATTTAATCTGCTTGTCTGAATGAAGCCTCTCTGGTCTTTAGTGAGTGATCTGTTCCTGGACTAAAGCTATGAAAGGTAATGAGGTATGGCCGAGCTGTTTTGGAACCTGATTCATGAGCTCCAGCTGCTCCCTGGTGTGGTCACCAGAATAGGAGTGTGACGAGACCGCTGTTCTTCCTTATCTATTTTTAAAGATCGTCTGGCTTCATCTTGTTCCAAGGTGTTGTTTACCTCTCCCATGTTTAAAATGGAGCAGGGGTTCAGTCAGACTTTCTCCAGTGTTGTCTCACTGTGTCTACCTTCGTGTTTGCTTGGAAGCAGCTGATAATGTGATATTTTGATCTCCATATCATTTTACAAGCGATACAATGAAAATGTGTCAGAAATGTCGACGTCAATCGGCTCGTTTCAGTCACGCTGCTTTATGTAATGACGTGTTTCTTTATGTAATGATGTATATAAGCTTTATTGATTCAAAAAAGTGTTTCCTTCTCTTATTTCATGTTGCAACTTGTGTTCCTTTGGCTTTCCCAACTTTCCCACAATCTCCTAATAAAGAAATATTACTTTTTTCAATAAAAAATGTATCCATATTTAGAAAATATTACTGACAAAATTAGATTCTATTGTTTACATCAGCAAACTTTTAGATGTTGGCTAAAATGTTTTTATTTTTTTTTCATTTTATTTTTTTATAAACTTCTTTGGATGAAAGCTCATGTAATTGCATCATCGCTGATTAGCTGATGAGCTGAATCATTAAGGAGAACACTTCATCATCCATGAATGATGAAATCATTCATTCCAGAACACTTTGAGTTGCTGTGTTGTAGCTGCATTCAATTTCCTTCAAATGAGAACATGGCTGATGTGTTTCTGCAGGTTTTCGGTGAAAACGCTGATCGATCGCTCCTGTTTTGAGACTATAGATGACGCGTCTCCTGAATTCATCAACTTTGTCTCTATTCTGGAACAGATACTCAGCCATCGGCTCAAAGGTAGGACTATTTTAAGCTTGTGTCTTATAAAGAACACACAAAATGGGGTATATTCTGTGTTTTTTTCCTACCACACACAACGTAGAGGGTAGTAGTAGTAGTAGTAGTAGTAGTAGTAGTAGTAGTAGTAGTAGTGGTAGTGGTGGTGGTGGTGGTGGTGTTTATTTTATACTTATATATTGTATTGCATTACTCCTCCTTCTCCTCTCCCCATTACACTTTCACACTGAGGTATTACAGAGGATATTGATTTCTGGCAACAACAAAAAAATACATCAGTTCATTAATTCTATGAAATAATAAAAACATCCATTTGTTTTTTGTTCGTTATTTCATAGAATTATCATATTTGTCGTTTTTTTTGTGTTTGTTAACACAGTATTGCAGTAATATTCTTATTTTATTGTTAAATTTTGTCTGGAAACAAAATTAAAATCTTGAACCAACCAACATAAAATTGTCCAGGCATCTTTGTAGATACAGCCAAGCAAGCGTTGCCATAGGCTAGTCCTTCAGGAGCTGAACTGAAGACCTTATGCATTAGATTAACTGACTAATGTAACACGATTGGTTGATTCCATGGTCCCTACATAGTAAATCAAAATGTGATGATGAATGGGACTGATTTTGTGAGAGTTTCGTAGAAGTCCTCAGTCTCCTCGAAGTCCCAGATACGTCATTGACTGAAATTTGTCAAATTTAATTAGGTCCGTTTAACATTTTAGGAGCACTTTAATGTCCTACAATTACAAACTGTAGTCCATCTGTTACTCCCATTTTACTCTGTTCTTCAATGGTCAGGACCCACACAGGACCACCACAGAGCAGGTATTATTTGGGTGGTGGATCATTCTCAGCACTGCAGTGACACTGACATGGTGGTGGCGTGTTAGTGTGTTGCGCTGGTGCGAGTGGATCAGAAACAGCAGTGCTGCTGGACAGTAGCTCATCTGATGCTGCACAGTTTGTGTTGGTCATCCTCTAGTCCTTCATCAGTGGTCACAGGACGCTTCCCACAGGCTGGATATTTTTGGTTGGTAGACTATTCTCAGGCCAGCAATGACAGTGAGGTGTTTTAAAACTCTAACAGCACTGCTGTGTCTGATTCACTCAGACCACCGCAACACACACTAACACCGGTGGGAATGATCCACCGCCCAAATAATACCTCCTCTGTGGGGGTCCTGACCATTTACAACAGGGAGAAAGGGGGCAAACAAATTATGCAAAGAAACAGATGGACAAATTACTTAGAGACTGTAGCTCATAAGTTGGTGGACAATTTTTGTTAAGTCATCCCCTTCATCAGTGGTCAGTTTCTGACCACAGAGCTGCTCTTGGCTGGATATTTTAGGTGGTGGACCACTCTCAAATTTGAGATTGTCACTGATGTGCTGAGAATGATCCATCACCTAAATAATACCTGATCAACGGTGGTCCTGTGGTCAGAAACTGTCCAATGCGTGAGGTAGAGGAGGCTGACAACCTGCGCCCCACCACATGAGCTAAAGTAAGTACACTAATATAATGTGCCTAAAAGGTAGGCGGTGGTCAGAGTGACTAGTGAGTGAAAGCACAAGGTGGCGGTTTCTAATAAAGCGGATGCTGAGTGTTCTGCAAAGCTGTAATTATGCAGCTCTAAATCCACTTCTAAGTAATCCTAATGTCTCTACGTATTAGTGCCATGTTATTTGTCATCCAGAGACTTCGCCTTAATGCTCACTGCAGAACATTAAGGTGAGCAGACTTTCGCAGTGGAAAATGCTTCTTTTTTCCCCTCCATGTAAAGTGTAAACAAACAGAAGTTTCCATTAGAAGTCATTAGCCACCTGAGGTACAGTTGTGAACGGAATCTATTAGCATTATGCGGACATTATGCATGCAGAGCCGGGCGCAGCGTCTCACTTTCCCTCAGTCTCTTTCTCATTCATTTCATCTCCCCTCCGGTGGCAGGTGGCTCACAGCATACAGTGAGTGACTTGGCAAAAATGCAGACAGAACCTTATATACACTCTCTCTGGAACTCGTGTTGTGTGTTGCTTCGTACAGGGGTTGGTCAGCAGGTTGTCCATTTAGCGTTTATTATTTTTACTATCGAAGGTCAACAGATGCCACACTATGTGGATAACTGACCATCACACCTATAAGAGCTTGTCAGACATTACTTTCCAAAATGATGGCCATTATTATGGACCCTCCCTTGCTTGCAGTGATGTTCCCATTGATCCCAGTGGGTTTGAGTTCGGGACTCTGTGCAGGGCACTGGAGTTCCTCCACACCAAACTTGTCACACTGTGTGTTTATGGACCTCATAGGGGCATTCAACCTTTACTGGAACTAAGGGGCTGAGCCCAAACCCTAAAAATTATAGCCCTGGACCATTATCCTTCCTTCACCAAACTCTAATGCGTGATGCATCAGTCCAGAGAAAACATGTCTACTACTACACAGTCCAGTGGCCGTGGGCTTTACATCACTCCAGCCAACGCTTAGCATTGCACACGATGGCCTTAAGCTTCTGTGCAACGGATGGCCATGGAATCCTATTTAATTAAGCTCTCAACACAGTCCTTGTGCTGATGTTGTGTCCAGAGGCAGTTTAGACCTCTGTAGTGAGAGAAGCAACAAAGGATAGGTAAGTTTTATGCACTCCATGCTTCAGCACTTAGCAGCCCCGCTCTGTGTGTGTTTGCTTGGTCTACAACTTATGTGGCTAAGCTGTTGTCTCTTCCAGGCACTTTCATTTCACAATAATGGCGCATACAGTTGATTGATACAGATCTAGTAGGGTAGATCATTCAAAAATTGACATGTGTTAAAGGTGTCACCCTCCCCTAAGCGTGTTTAGCTGTCCAATGATCTTGCATTAGCGGCATTTTGAAGGGATGCAGTGATGCTTCATGTGTCTTAGATGAAGCCAGTGCCAGCCTTCACCCTTGTAGCTTGGTAGTATCATGTGATCTGGGGAGACATGGCTATTGAGTGGGAATTGACCACGTCAAAATTGGGTAAAATTGCCACCCCAACAAAAAAATTATGTAGAAGCCTTAAAGCCTGAAATTTGCCAGGGATGAAGCTAATGAAGCACACTTCAGACACCAAACCTGTCTTGGCTGATTACCTACATTTGAGATAAAGGTGAAAACTAAATGAACTGGACAACATGCAAAATTCCCACCTCCTCCCCCTGACATGTACATCCCTCAATCCTTCTTGCTTTCTAGTGTGAAGCGGAGGCTGTCCAGCACCCTAGACTAAACTCTCCTAGGTCTTTCTTTAATCTGTATTTTTCTTCTCCCGCCACCCCCCCCCCTCTCTCTGCAGGTCAGGTCAGTTGGTTTGGCTATGAGAGCCCTCGTAGTTTCTGGGATTATGTCCGTGTGGCCTGTAGCAAAGTCCCTCACAGCTGCATCCACAGCATTGAGAGCATGGAGAATGTCCGCAGCTCCAGAGCCAAGGTAATAATGATAATACAGTTGTATGAACAAGTTTAGGCACCTCTTCGCCTAATGACGTTGTTTTGAAGTGAAAAGAAGTAAATTACGTTGTTTTGTTTTTTTTAAATATTTTTTTCCTTCAAATATTAGTGCACAGTTACTTTTAGATTTCATTCATTTAAAAATGAAAAGAATAAAATGGTAATTGTTGCATGTTAAAAGAAAAAAAAAGGGTTGGACACCATTTCAGTTGTAAAGTGTCAGAACTTGATGTACTCTCTAGGCTTTAACTGTCTCCTTAGGACTCGTCAAAGAAGCTGAGGTTCTGAAAATAAGCCGATTGGTGCCTACAAAGCAGGGGAAGGCTATAAAAAGCTATCAGAGTGCTTCCAGCTCACAATGTCTACTGTACGAAATGGCATTAAGAAATGGCAGTTAAGGGGAACTGTGGAAGGGATGCCTTGCTTGCACAAACATGGTCTGCATGGAAATATCAACAACTTCTGGAAAAAAAAAAATGTGACAGTTAAGCAACAGCAAGGTTGGCTTTTACTAGAAGACATTTATATAAAACATACCTCAAAATCCAGCATGATCAACTTGAAGAAACACAAGCTGAAGCTTTGTGAATGGCCCTCAGAGTCCCCTGACCTGTACATGATTGACAATTTGTGGGTTGTTTTTAAACATGTTGTGCATATAAAACTGACCAAGAATATCACAGAACTAGAAACTCTCTGCAGGGAAGCGTAGTTGAAGACCCCCAGTGTCAGCACCCCCTAGTGTTAAGTGTGCTTAACAGCATACAACTGTCTGTCCAACAGCTTATACATACAGTGAGTCCTGTAAAGTACTGTGAAAAAGTCAGAGACCTCAACCACAGAAACCTCAACAAGTAAATATAAAATGACTTGTTCAGTATTCGTCCAGTCTTTGCATCACTCGTCCGTTCTGTTTTTTCATTCTTTGAAATCTGCAGGGATTTTTTTCCACACCTCCAAAGTTCAGTCTTAGAAGTAGTATTTTCTGCTTCTCACAGTCTGAGTAAACTCAAACACAGTGATGATGAGGTCTGGACTCTGGGGTGGCCAGTCCATTTTTCTGAAAATATCAGCAGCTTCCAGGTTAACTGCAAAATTCCCTTTCTCAGTGAGGTTCTTCTAGACAGCTACACATCCTTTCAGACCCATAGCACTGAGTCGTCTTCTCACAGTGGAAGGATAGACAGAAACTCCTGTGGATGCCTTCAGATCTGAAGCAGCTTGTTTTTCTCCTCTTTCTCAAAGATGAAAGTCCTTAAATACTGTTCATTTGTCTGATAGGGGCAGTTTTGGTGGTTTACCAGGTCTTGCATGGCTCATTTTCTCTGTATCTTTTGTTACATTTTTTGAATTCCAGGTTTTTAACACTTACATCTAATCTACTCAAATGAAAAATGACTTTTGATTAATGGCAGCTTTGAGTGGAAATGGAACTTTTGCTGTAGGCTTTTTTTTGTTGGGTTTTGTTTGAAGATAAAAATAGTTTGAGTAAAAATAGCATTTAAAGAAATGAATATGCTCTCTCTCTCTTTCTCTCCCTCTCAGGGTCGTGCGTGGATCAGAGTTGCGTTGATGGAGAAGCGTTTGTCTGAATACATCTCTGCAGCTTTGAGAGACTTCAAAACCACAAGGTCTTTCTCTCTTTCTAAGAGGCGTACCAAGCTGCTGTGTGGGTGGCAGTAGTGGTTTTTGTGGTTTAGCTTGTCAGTGGATTGCTTATGTTAAAGATGCCACTTTACAGTTCAGAATAGCAACAGCAGCGCCGGGAGACACTTGACTTACATCAAGAAATCTATTCTCTCTCTCAACGTTAGCTCTATTACTCAACAACAGCAAAACACTGCACCCCATCCACCCTAACCTTTTAACATGCACACCAAATAAAATATATAAATTAAGTTTATTTTGAAACTGAGTTGCGTGGATGTGGGAGTGATGTCTCACTAATGTCCTTCAGATTGGACAAGCGCTATGGGGGTGCTACCGAACGGGTCTAAAATGAATGGGCTCCTAAGGAGCTTTTATCATTTGTAACTGCTGTTTTTATATAGAACAGTTCTGTCATTTTCTGAAAGCAGAACTTTGTAAAATATTTCAAAATATTTCACCTTGAGTGCTTTTGAACTCAAGTTATAGAACTGCTTCCGTAAGCCAACAGATACTCAGTAGCAGTAATGCCAACCAATCAGCGCTCAGTAGCAGTAATGCCAACCAATCAGCGCTCAGTAGCAGTAATGCTAACCAGTCAGCTCTCAGTCGCAGTAATGCTAACCAGTCAGCGCTCAGTCGCAGTAATGCTAACCAGTCAGCGCTCAGTCGCAGTCAGCGCTCAGTCGCAGTAATGCTAACCAGTCAGCGCTCAGTCGCAGTCAGCGCTCAGTCGCAGTAATGCTAACCAGTCAGCGCTCAGTCGCAGTCAGCGCTCAGTCGCAGTAATGCTAACCAGTCAGCGCTCAGTCGCAGTCAGCGCTCAGTCGCAGTAATGCTAACCAGTCAGCGCTCAGTCGCAGTCAGCGCTCAGTCGCAGTAATGCTAACCAGTCAGCGCTCAGTCGCAGTCAGCGCTCAGTCGCAGTAATGCTAACCAGTCAGCGCTCAGTCGCAGTAATGCCAACCAGTCAGCGCTCAGTCGCAGTAATGCCAACCAGTCAGCGCTCAGTCGCAGTAATGCCAACCAGTCAGCGCTCAGTCGCAGTAATGCCAACCAGTCAGCGCTCAGTCACAAGGTCCTGCACAAATGGTTAGAAACAAGCTAAACTTTTCCTTTTTAGCGATTTTCACACCTTTCACCCCCATTCATTGAGGACTTGCTTGCTCCCTCTAGTGTTTAGCAGACCGACATTTTTTATATAATGGGCGAAATGGGAAGCGTCCAGGCTCCCCTGACAAATGGTCTTGTTTCTTCTTGTCTCTCAGTTTTATAGTTCAAAGCTTTTGTTCTGTTTATTTATGACTTATGCAGGTGTAAACAAGGATGGGAATGATTTTGTTTGTGGCTTTGTTCTGTGTTTTTTACCAGGCGGTTTTACGAGGATGGGGCCATAATGCTGGGTGAGGAGGCAGGGCTGCTTGCGGATACTCTGATTGGTCTAAATGCTATTGACTTCAGGTACGTTTTCTCTCTCTCTCTCTCTCTCTCTCTCTCTCTCTCTCTCTCTCTCTCTCTCTCTCTCTCTCTGTCTCTGTCTCTGTCTCTCTCTCTCTCTCTCTCTCTCTCTCTCTCTCTCTCTCTCTCTGTGTCCCCCCCCCCGTGTCTGTCTCTCTCTCTCTCTGTGTCTCCCCCCCCTCTCTCTCTGTGTCTCTCTCTCTCTCTCTCTCTCTCTCTCTGTCTCCCTCCCCCCGTGTCTCTCTCTCTCTCTCTCTCTATCTCTATCTCTGTGCCCCCCCCGTGTCTCTCTCTCTCTCTCTCTCTCTCTCTCTCTCTCTCTCTCTCTCTGTGTCTCCCTCCCCCCCGTGTCTGTCTCTCTCTCTCTCTCTCTCTCTCTCTCTCTCTCTCTCTCTCTCTCTCTCTCTCTCTCTCTGTGGGGTGGTATTGACATTGAGCCATGTATCAGTCAGGCAGAATGTTAATGATTCATTAAAAAGCTGCTGCTCCGTATGCGCCTGCTGATTTAAGCCCGTCACTGTACAGGCTCACACAGACTCTTTCATGTGTGTCCAATGAAAATTAGTGTACAGTACTGTGCAAAGGTCTTCATCTGAGAAAATATGTAAGGCAATTTTTCTAAAAACTAAGGATGTATTTCTTTTGAAAGTCTAACACTACAGTAAATGCAAATACATCCCCAATTTCCAATGAAGTTGGGACATTTTGTAAAACATAAAAACAGAATATGATGATTTGTAAATCATTTTCAACATATATTCAATTAAATACACTACAAAGACAAGATATTTAATGTTCAAACGGATAAACTTTATTGTTATTTGCAAATATTCACTCATTTTGAATTTGATGCCTGCAACACGTTCCAAAGAAGATGGGACAGGGGCGTGTTTACCACTGTGTTACATCACCTTTCCTTTAACAACACTCTAAGTGTTTGGGAACTGAAGACACTAATTGTTGAAGCTTTGTAGGAATTCTTTCCCATTCTTGCTTGATGTACAACTTCAGTTGCTCAACAGTCCGGGGTCTCCGTTGTCGTATTTTGTGCTTCATAATGCGCCACACATTTTCAATGGGTGACAGGTCTGGACTGCAGGCAGGCCAGTCTAGTACCCGCACTCTTTTACTACGAAACCACACTGTTGTAACACGTGCAGAATGTGGCTTGCCATTGTCTTGCTGAAATAAGCAGGACGTCCCTGAAAAAGACGTTGCTTAGATGGCAGCATATGTTGCTCCAAAACCTGCATGTACCTTTCAGCATTGATGGTGCCTTCACAGATGTACAAGTGACCCATGCCATGGGCACTAACACACCCCCGTACCATCAAAGATGCTGGCTCAACTTCATTGGAATTGGGGTTGTATATGGATTAAAATATGTCATTGTATGTGATTCTTTTACCTTAATCTCCAAAGCTTTGCTTGAGGAAGTCCAGTGTTTACAGCTATAATCCAACACCTAGTTTATCTAATCAATCCTTCATTTAAGTAAATCCGGTGCTGCCGATGGAAATAAACGAAGCCATACAGTAGTTTGAGCGCAGCCTCCAAACCAAACCTAAAAAGAAGAAAGTCTTGTTATGTAGGTTATGTTTTGGTATAGTGTTTTGACCTGGCTGCCCAAAGACCTATAGATTTAGATGGAATTGGTCCTCCACAGGCAGGTGGGTGATACAGTTTTGCCAGAGGACGTCTGTGATGCTTATGACCAAATAGCACAGGATAAGAAATCTCAGTATAAACATAAAGAGACTAAAACCAAATGGCTACTTAGTTTATGCACTGCCCACACAAGGGAAAAAAAAAGAGTAGAAAACACATCAAAACATTTCATTTTGGTCTTATTTCATTTACTCTAAGCATTAACGTGTCTGTGTTAAATTGAATCAATGTGTTTTTATCATTAGTTTGGGAATTCGCAGCCAACCGTCAACATAGCCGAATAACATCAATGTTAATTTCTGTAATTTTGCATGTTTTGATGTTCAGAGTTGACTTCACTTTAGCCTCAGATAACACAAGTAAATGAGTAAGTGACTTCATACTTAAACAACATGAACAATTATCTGGCAAAAGGCACTAGAAGCTTTCCTGATGCGGGCATGCTCAGTTCAGGGACGGGCCCAATTCAGATGAGACTAAAATAAATGAGAAACGATAAGAAGCGATAATTGCTTTACCCCACATCCCCATAGTTAATCCGATGGAATCATGGAGTAGAGCATAAGACATTGCTGTATGTGTAAAGCAGGCTGTATGAGTTAAGTCTGTGAAAGCCGAAAAACAAAATATAAACATAAAGGAAGTTATAAATAAGAAAATGTAAATGAAACAATAATCATGCTGTTTATTTGGTAGTTTCTGTCTGAAGGGCGAGGGTTTGGATGGAACCTATCCTGCTGTCATCGACTACACACCTTACCTCAAGTTCACACAAAGGTAAAACTAAACTACTATCTATTCACTCACATGCACAATAACACGTGCATCAACTTCTATCTTACATATAAATTTGAGATATTTCTGAGGAGATTAGATGTTAAATACTCAGCTTGCTCAGTGAAGGAAAGTGTTAAAGGAAAATAAGTTGAGGAAAAAAAATCAAAAGTTTTGAAAAAATCGACATTTCAAATATGTATTAAGCTACACCGATCAGGCATAACATTGTGACCACCTCCTTGTTTCTACACTCATTGTCCAGGTGTTTAAAAACTCCAGCCACACTGCTGTGTCTGATCCACTCAGACCAGTGCAACACACTCTAACACACCACCACCATGTAAAATGGACAATGAGTATAGAAGAAAGGAGGTGGTTGTAATGTTATACCTGATTGGTGTATAAAGAAACTCCTAACCAAAATACCTGGACCTGGTAGACCACTAGAGCTGTTATCACCAGGTAGTCAACAGTGCTTAAACAGTTCATATTTGAAAGATGAGGAGAAATCACATCTGGCAAAAAAAAAAAAATCCACAGGTGTTTGTGTCCATCCATCCACGGTGAGAAGACAACTCGGTGAGATTTGCACTAGAACACATTACCGGGCAGAGGTTCACAAACACGGTTTCTTTGCCCTAATATGACTCCGATCTGTTTTCAGGACTGTCTGGACACAAATCTGATCTTTTCAAATCCGGCCATGTGACCTTAATGTGATGCTCAGATCAGAGTTTGTCTGCTTTTTTTTTTCCTCTGTGCCGTCATTCAGAGTTACTCTGGCAGCAGCGCCGAACAGAAGTTAAAGCTGTAAACAGTGGAAAAGCAGCTCATCTCACCTTGTTCTCCTTCGTCTGGCTCTAATAATGAAGCTGAGAGCTGATCAGAGTTGATGATCTTCTCAGCGAAGCTCGTTCTGCTCGTTAGTTTGTGCTGATGATGCAGTGATTCAGTCACGTGAACTTACTGAGTAGGAGGAGCTCATGAGGGTCATTTCAGGACGCCGGTTTGTTCACATTAATGACGGCTCTGAATCACTTACCTAAATGAGTGTGAACCATCGAGTCAGAGAGATCAGATTTGAGCAACGAGGCTTAGTCCAGAACTGCATATCTGAGATGTGGAGTTAGCTTTTATGAGCTGCTGAGTCTAAATTTTATCCACAGTTATTTAACAGAACATTAAACCAACTTCTAGGACTGAACTTTAGAGCTGTGAAAAACTATCCCTCCAGATTTCTGAAAGAGTGGATAAAAGAGCCTGTGATAAAGGCTAATTATGACAAAAAGGTTTTACGTTTAGTTATTGAGGCCGTAGTCTTAGTTTTTCTTTCTGCTTTTTGCTGAAAAATGAATAACTTTTGCTTAATGGTTGCTTTTACTGGAAATTAAATAAATGAAGGTTTTTCTGTGTCTCAGCTCAGACAGTATCAGCAGCGATGAGGAGGAGATGCGAACTCTGGGCAGCAGCGGCAGTGAAGCCAGCACACCGGAATCCAACATGGCTGCGAGCTTCCGCACTGACCTGAGCAGCTGGTACAGCAAATACAAGAGAGTAGAGCAGAAATATAGAGTGGTCCTGGAACAGAAGGCAAGTCTGTGTGTGTGTGTGTGTGTGTGTGTGTGCGTGTGTGTGTGCGTGCACGTACAAACAAGTACAGTCTGTGTAGTTTCACGGTAATTTACTCTCACTAAGCACTTTATTAAGTACACCTCCTTGTTTCTACACTCATTGTCCATTTTATCAGCTCCACTTACTGTATAGCTGCACTTTGTAGTTCTACAGTTACAGACTGTAGTCCATCTGTTTCTCTGATACTTTGTTAGCCCCCTTTACCCTGTTCTTCAGTGGTCAGGACCCCCATGGACCCTCACAGAGCAGGTACTATTTGGGTGGTGGATCATTCTCAGCACAGCAGTAACACTAATGTGGTGGTGATGGTGTGTTAGTGCGTGTTGTGCTGGTATGGGTAGATCAGACACAGCAGGGCTGCTGGAGCTTTTAAACATCCACAAATGAAGAACTAAGAGATGACCAACACAAACTGTGCAGCAGCAGATGAGCTATCGTCTCCTGATTTTACGTCTACAAGGTAGGAGTGTCTAATAGAGTGGACAGTGAGTAGACACAGTGTATAAAAACTCCAGCAGCTTTTTGTATGTAGTCCTAGATTGGCACGAACTGGATATGTATAACCAATGTGACCTTAATGAGAACACTCAGAATTTAAGAATAAGAATTTTTTTTTTTACTGCACGTTTGCCATCATCTGGGATTAATGATGCAGTGCCTAACCTGAATGCACTGCAGTGCCTATCCTGAACTTGGAGCCAGTAAATCCTGCAAAAGCATCTGACCCTAACATAACATATAACTGATAGCTGGTCAGAGCTAATTATCTTTGTGAAGGTTTGTTTTGCTGGTAAGTTTGTTGTACCTGATGCACGTGGCTCATTCATTGACATATTTTTCGGATGTGTACTTGCAGGTCATTTCAGGATGTGGTTTCATTCGTGCAAATGACTGATTTAGATTTGAAAAAGATCAAATTCATGTGTAAACACAGCTTTTAAAACATAAGATCAAGACAAAAAAAATAATAAAAATCTGATTTGTGCCATGTCAGCCTGGCGATAAATTGGTTGGATATTTTAGGTAGTGGACCACTCTCAGCCTTACAGCGACACTAACAAATTGCGCAGCACCAGATCGGCTTTAGTGTGTAACGCTACGTCTGTATAGTAATAATAAGGTAAGTAGAGCTCATTATGTGGCTTGAGAGCTGCAGTACTGTGCAAAAGTCTTTGGCAGCTAAGCAAGTTGTTTTAAACTGCAGTTATCATCCAATATCGGGCTTGGCCCAAGTTAACAAGTCCATGTAATAACTGTGAGCAATGAAGAGAAAACTGGAACCAAGCCGCCTAACCAGTTCACAAGATATCAGCTCTTCTTAAAAAACAAGCTTTTGCTGCCTACTGTGGGCCATATTAGTGGAAACTTTAAAGCCTCCTCTGTTGCAGAAGTTGCTTAAGCAAGTTGTACAATAGAAATGTACTGTGCAGCCATATGTGTTTGTGCACATGCTTAGAGTGTAGTAATACACCTATTTTAGTTCAGTACAGTTTGTGATACTTTTTCCTCTCCAAATTGCTTTCCAGTGATAATTACATTGGCTTAAATGAGTAAAAAGGTGGATCATCATGGTGGATCATTCTTAGCACTGCAGTAACACTGACATGGTGGTGGTGTGTTAGTGTGTGTTGTGTTGGTACAAGTGGATCAGACACAGCAGAGCTGCTGGAGTTTTTAAACACCTCAGTGTCACTGCTGGACCGAGAATAGTCCACTAACCAAAAAGTACCTGCTCTGTGAGGGTCCACGGGGGTCCTGACCACTGAAGAACAGGGTAAAAGGGATCTAACAGAGTATCAGAGAAACAGATGGACTACAGTCTGTAACTGTAGAACTACAAAGTGCAGCTATACAGTAAGTGGAGCTGATAAAATGGACAGTGAGCGTAGAAACAAGAAGGTGGTTATCATGTTATGCCTGATTGTTGTGTGTATACACTGCCTGGCCAAAAAAAAGGTCACCAACTGGATTTAACTAAGCAAATAGGTAAGAGCCTCCCATTGGATAATTACTGCAAGGGTGATTATGTTTCAGCTGGCAGCAAGTTATTTAACCCTAACTGATGCAGTGAGTAGCTTCTCATTTGTTAAACAACCATGTGGAAAGATGCATCCTGTGGTCGTGGAGAAGATAATCCATTTCAGTGGGGAAACATCATCTTCGAGGAAGGAATGTGCTCTGAAAAAAAATCCTGAATGATCGCAATCAGCGATCACTTAAACGCTTGGTGACATCAAGTCGTATAAAAACAACAGTAGAACTCAGGGAGGTGTTTAATAGTGAAAGTGAGAGCATTTCCACACGCACAATGTGAAGGGGACTCAAGGGATTGCGACTAAACTGCTGTGTAACCTCAAGAAAACCACTTATCAGTGAGGCTAACTGGCAAAAACTTGGTAGGTCATGTGGTCTGATGAGTCCAGATTTACCCTGTTCCAGAGTGATGGGTGCATCATGCCTAGCACCTACCATACAAGCCTGTGGGGGCAGTGCTATGATCTGGGGTTGCTGCAGTTGGTCAGGTCTAGGTTCAGCAACGTTATGTGCCCAAAGAATGAGGTCTGCTGACTACCTGAATAAACTGAACGACCAGGTTATTCCATCAATGGATTTTTTTCAATGCCAGGATTCATCAGGCTCAAGTTGTGAAAGAGTGGTTCAGGGAGTATTTACACATGGATTGGCCACCACAGAGTCCAGACCTGAACCCCATTGAGAATCTTTGGGATGTGCTGGAGAAGACTTTGTACAGTGGCCCAAATCTCCCATCATCAATAGATGATCTTGGGGGAAAAAATAAAGCAACTCTGGACAGAAATAAATGTGACATTGCAGAAGCTTGTGGAAACGATGCCACAGCGAATGCATGTCGTAATCAAAGCTAAAGGCAGTCCAACGAAATATTACAGTGTGTGTGATCTTTTTTTTTGGCCAGGCAGTGTATATATAATACATAAAATGTTATTTTTACTAGCACGGACACAGTGATTGTAAGATGCCTCAGATTATTCCGTTTATTCAGTTTAAAGCACCTGAGAAAATTTGAGTCTAAAAACTATTCTTCTAGTCACTAAGCATTTATTTTATTAGTGCAGGAAAACAGTAATACTACAATAAATACAAATAAAATTAAGGTAATACAGTAGTAATTTTATATATATTATATAACCTTTTTCCAAACCTCTCAGTATATACCTCTCACAGACCATTATTATATACCATATATTAGTGTATATATATTTTGTGTGTGTGTGTGTGTGTGTGTGTGTATATATATATATATATATATATATATATATATATATATATATATATATATGTATGTGACATTGTTGCATACATGTATTTCTAGTATATTTATATTTCTAGTATATTTATATATTTATACTAAGATGATTTATATATTTTTATTAAGATGTTAGCTGGACATTATGCTGCTACTCTGTACCTGCACTGTACACTTTATATACAGATCACTGTTTACATCTCTTTACAAATAGTACTTCTGCATTTATTGTACTGTACTGCAATTCACCAGCACATTTCTGTCTATATACCTGATACACTTGTATATCTGACTATGCACTAACTGTCTATACATCCAATACATCTATAACACTTGCCTATGCACATCTACGTTCAACACCTGTACCTACACCTGTACCTATGTTCAACACCTGTACCTAATGCACGTTTTGTCTGTCTTTGCACTGTTTACTATTCATCTTTTATTACTGCACTGGAAAAGTAGCCCGATAGTGTTTCGTTATACTGTACTACCCTGTATTTTATAATGACAAATTTGAACTGAATTGAATTTACACCTTTAAAATTTGTATGACCTCATGTTGTACTGAATAAAATGTTTGCGTACAGGGTTATCTGGAGGAGCTGGTGCGTTTGAGAGAAGCTCAGCTGTCGGAGTCTGTTTCCCAAAACAAAGCTTTATTGCAGCGCTTTACAGAGGCTGACATCAGCCACAAACTGGAGAAGGAGCAGCTGGAGTACATCATACTGGAGCTTCAAGACCAACTGTGAGTACACACTGCTGTGTATACACAGGATTAGCACGTGGGTTTGTGGTGAGGGAGGGTGGGTTGGATTGTTTAGTCTGATGCAACAACACTTTGATGATTGATACATCAGTCATGTGGCACTGGGCCCTTTCTAATTTTTTAATTGACCATCCTGGCCACCTTTCAGCAAGAAGAGCATTTCAAATTAAAACACTATACAAAATACAGCAATGCACACACATTTTTTCAGTACATAGGGAAATTTGTTGAGGGCTTTTAAAAACTAGCCAGATGATTAACACATTACTACTAACAGTTATTAAAAGTGATAAAAAAGCATTGTTTTATTGACATTTTATATGTGTCAGTATATAAAGACTTCACACTTCAACCGTGCTCGGAACATTGACATACCTGGATCATCAAATTACAAATGATTATTTTTTATTTAGATCATGGTACGCTATATGACATCTGTGCAGTAGAGATCTGCATGGCGCTGTGTTGTTTTTTTCTTTTTTCTTTTGTTTTTTCCTTCTTTCTTTTTCAGTCCCATGACCGCACACTCCTGCAAGATTTCTCTTGCAGAAAATCTGATTCATTTGTCCTGCTCCCACCCGCAACCGAAACCTTTTGTCCCGCTCCTGCCTGCGCAGTTCTGTCAAGGCTAACTGACGTCCAACATTTGACACAATCTGTTCACAAATACATTATTCTCTGCTGAAATAGTACAGTACTCATGGTCATCAGACTCACTGTGACATAACTTCACCATAGGCTATGTATTCCCAGTAAACACAAAGCAGAAATTAAACTACAGAATGGTTCTTTTTTGGTATTTTGCTGAGCTCGGCAGCTGAAGGCTGTGCCGTCTCTGTTAGCTAAAAGAATTTGCATGTTGTTCCTGTAATCAGTTGCTTGGCATTCTTTTAGAATGTCTCCATCCATTTGAGTGACATCCCATTCTTAATCCATAGGGTTTAATATGATGCTGTCCCACCCTTGGCAGCTATAACAGCTTCAACTTTTCTGGGAAGGCTTTCCACAAGGATTAGGAGTGTGCTTATAGGAATTCTTGACCGTTCTTCCAGAAGCACATTTGTGAGGTCAGACATTGATGTTGGACGAGAAGGCCTGGCTCACAGTCTCCGCTCTAATTCATCCCAAAGGTGTTCTGTCGGGTTGAGGTCAGGACTCTGTGCAGGCCAGTCAAGTTCTTCCACACCAAACTCGCTCATCCACGTCTTTATGGGCCTACTTTGTGCAGTGCTTCACAGTCATATTGGAATAGGAAGGCGCTGTCCCCAAACTGTTCCCACAAAGTTGGGACCGTGAAATTGTCCAAAATCTCTTGGTGCTGAAGCATTAAGAGTTCTTTATACTGGGCACAATGGAGTCAGACAAGTACCGTTCTCCTGGCAACCGCCAAACCCAGACTTGTCCATCGGATTGATTGAGAAGCGTGATGAATCATTCCAGAGAACACGTCTCCACTGCTCTAGAGTCCCATGGCGGCGCTTTACACCACTGCATTCAATGCTTTGCATTGCGCTTGGTGATATAAGGCTTGGATGCAGCTGCTCAGTCATGGAAACCCATTCCATGAAGCTCTCTATGCAATTCTTGAGCTAATCTGAAGGCCACATGAAGTTTGGAGGTCTGTAGTGATTGACTCTGCAGAAAGTTGGCGACTTCTGCGCACTATGCGCCTCAGCCTCCGCTGACCCCGCTCTGTCATTTTATGGGGCTGACCACTTTGTGGCGGAGTTGCCGTCATTCCCAATCACTTCTACTTTGTTATAATCCCACTGACGGTTGACTGTGGAATATTTAGTAGTGAGGAAATTTCACAATTGGACTTGGCGTCCGATCACGGTACCGCGCTGGAATTCACTGAGCTCCTGAGAGCGACCCATTCTTTCACTCATGTTTGTAGAACCAGTCTGCAGGCCTAGGTGCTTGGTTTTATACACCTGTCGCCATGGAAGTGACAGGAACACCTAAATTCAATTATTTAGATCACCTGGGTAAGCACCCTACAAATATACTAATAAGAGTCCTTGGGCCCCCGCGACCCTGACGGAGAAGCGGCTTAGAAAATGGATGGATGGATGGATGGAGTCCTTGGGCAAGACTCCTAACTCGGGTGGTGCTGTGTAAAAAAAAAATGATTAAATTGTAATCCGCTCTGGATAAGAGAGCCTGCCAAATGCCATAAATGTATTGAGTCTCATGTTCATACCACACTGGTGAATGAGTTAGAAATTGTCCACAAGGCTTTTTCTATTAGCCTGTTTATTCCTTTGAAAATGTTTGTGTGCCCTACTCAATACTGCAGCGGAGACGCATCCTGACCACATTATACTCTTATCTCCTTAAGATAATGTTGCTATGGAAACTCCAAGCCATCAATGAGTTGACGTGGTGGCAGCGTTATGGAGGCAGGAGGGGGGCGAGGGATGTGACTGATGAGTAAAGAAGGAGACAGCATCGATAATTTGGTGGAATTTTTAAGCTTTGAGGAGAGCGTGATAATTTGAAGGATAAGGTGAAACCAGACCTGACAGTTAGATCAAGTAGAAAAAGAGGCAAAAGAAGTTAACGATGGGGCCGAACTACCTTCATCCAGTGAGCAGCTGGTGAGGTATACAAAATTTGATAGGTTTGAACACAGCTGACTTGTTTTGTTGATTTTCTAAGTGAAAATAAGTTAATACATCCTCTACAGAGAACACACTTATGAGTCATTCTATGGAAACGTCCACTTCTGTGTCATTAGCGTTTACAGATATGTTACACTTGAAAAACATGTTAAGGTTACAATTTATTTATATTTAAAAACACGTTCTTTGAACAATTATGCCTTCTTGAGACATCAGTTTAGCAATATTGTTTTTTAAACCAACTATGTAGAATTTCAAGCACCTCAGAAGAGCTCATCCCCATAGTCATGTATAAAGGCTGAGTGCCATATTTTGAAGTATAAAACACGTTTTTATAAAATTTTAACTGCAGTTATCTACACATGACTATGGAATATGTGATTTAAATGACAAAGAAAACAAATGCCAAATAAATATTATAAATAATAGTTCCCCAAGAGTCGTGTCACTGGTGTTACTGTACAATAAACATAATAATACAATACAACACAATAATAATCTATTATTTTGAATTAAAAATCACACTGATGACGTCACTCGACTTCCTTTTACCTGTTTTCTGAGGATCTATGAAGAAAAGCACATGGTGAGTCCACTGTGTCTTTTCAGTTATCAGAAATTCTCTTTTAGCTCATGATTTCATATTAAGCTTTTAGCTGAAGTCACATACAAATGGATTAAATTACATTTTTTGTGGATGTTCCATGATTGACAACATGTGGTTTGATGCCATTTTGTAAAATGCATTTTTCATTAAAAATGTCTCTGGTGTTACTGTCCTTATGTGGGACACCAATGACTCCTATGGATAGATAAAAAATGGGCCGTTTTTATAAAATGACCTATATGACATTTTTTTCTTGACGTTTTAGTGAACAATTTCTATTTGTTGGCAGAGTTTAACAGATTTGATGCTAGGTTAAAAAAAATGTCACTAAAGGGGTCTGAAAGTTGCTTAATAATAATAATAATAATAATAATAATAATAATGTTATGCAGGGCTTTGAAAGCGAGTAGTAAAATGTTTACTTTTATACTGGACCGGACCGGCAGCCAGTGTAGCTGAGAGAGAACGGGGGTGATGTGAGCTGAATGCTTAGTATGGGTGAGAGCTGCAGAATTCTGAATGTACTGTAGCTTTTGTATAGACTTTACAGGGAGACCAACAAAGAGGGAGTTACAGTCGTCAGTACGGGACATAATGAAGGCATGAACCAAAGTTTTTGCATCATCATCAGGCAGGAACAGGCGAAGACAAGCAATGTTACATAAGTGGAAGAATGCTCTTAGTGAGGAACTTGATATGCAGATCAAAATGAAGCGATGGGTCGAGTAACACACCAAGATTTCTAACAACATGTGCATCTAATCTAAATCTAGCAACAAAGTCGTTAAGTTGGCAAAACTGATTATTTAGTTTTCTGACTTTTTCCTGGTTTCACTTTCCCCTCTTTGTATCAGCGCCGTCTGTCAGCGAGTTCCCACACCACCAATCAGGGACCCTCTTTACAGTAGAAATGATTGGTGTGTTTATTTGGCTGTTGGCATAGAATAGACATTTAATACGTCATCATTTTTAAAAACAGGCATCATCTTAAAATACGTTGGTGTAGCTTATTATACCTTACTGTACAGTGCAAACTAAATGATGCTTGTGCAGTGCTACACACTGTGTTAGCATGTGCTTTGCAGCACTCTGGGTTCTAACCTTATTTACATGTGCAATCCTCACCAGATTGCACAACATACTGTTCTTGGACGATATCTGTTTGTAATCAGGTAGCGGCAGAGCACTTGCCTGCCGCATTCAAAAGCGCTACTTAGGGCTAAACAGAAGTATCATTAGATTATGATGTTAATGTACTTCAATTCCCAACTGTGCATGTCCAAATGTGCTAGCACAGTGGAAAGCAGGCACTTCACAGCTACAGAGGTGGCCTGTATTATTAATGAGGCCTCGGAAGTGTGCGATTTGTCTTGTGCAGACAAGCCAGCATTTCACTGCTGATTCTTGGCTTTGTGGTTCTGAAGGCCAGTGTCACATTCCTTGGGCGTTTTCTTCTGTAAAAATGGATCATCTTCACTGCGAGAAGCCATCATGTCTTTAAAAAGACTGAGATCAAAAACAAGACCATTAAATGCTTGTGATGATTGCCGTGCCATAAAAATCCTGCTCATTGCTGTTTACAAGCCCTGAAGTGTTTGTTATTTGCATAACTGCACTCAAAAACAGTTTCTGCCGAGCGATAAGTGTTTGTTTCAGAAAATAACGGAGGCTGTTGTGCTGTACTTGGTAGTTTTATTTAATCTAGAATGTCTGCTTTCTATTATTATTACCACTTTGTTCTCCATTTTGGAGGAACAGTCATATTTAGACAATTTCACCCTGACCCTTTCAGTACTTTTGCTTTGAAGTTATGAGGCTAAAGTAGCTAAACACTAAGAGAAGCTTACAACTGACAAATTAGCATCATGCAGACTGAATTCTTCATCACATAAATGCCTCAAACAATCCTGAGCTGCAGTATGTATGTTTTGGGGAATTGGAGACCTCTTTGGTGGAAATGTGTAATTGCATGCAAAGTGCGGAAGATTTTGTAACATCAATTGTGCTTAAGACCCTTCACTGTGCGAACGAATCTGATGACTGCAAGCACACAGTTTTCACTCTGAGAATTTGAGTGAATTATCTACTTTTATCGTCATATCTTCATCTGTGTAAAGCTGATTTTACATTTGAGACCTAAACATCAAGCCAGAACTTCTTTTTTTAAACCTGTGTGATGTTAATACATATACGTTAATACAATCTATGATGTGGTGTGAAAAACTAGTGAAATCCAACCTGATTGCAGGCTACGCAAGGCAACTTTGAGCAATGCATGCACACCATATTTTAGTGTGTTTTCTTTCTCCTGACTCTTCTACTTCCTTTAGTTTTAACAAAATAAAAAAAAACTTATATAGTGCAGCTTTTTTAATCCCAAGTTGACTTTCTGACGGGGTTTCTCTATACAGACAAAAATCAAGATGAGGCCTGGGAGCTACTGCTAGTTTATATAGTTTTGTCTTTTCATAATGATTTTGTACATTTATTTATTTATTTGTTTATTTATTTATTTATTATTTTACCCAGTGACATGTGAAGCGCCACTGCCTCTTTTTGAACTGCTTCTAACGCAGCATCATTGAACAGCTCCACATATTTGGAGACATGTTGCAAGTTTTTAGTTCGGCTTAAGATGCCCATGCTAGCTAGCATCATGTGGGATCATGCCTATGTTCTCACTGTCTTAAGTTCCTGTGGCCCATTATGTGCTCATTGAGGTTTCAGGCCCATTAATGTTATTAGATAAAATGATCTGTTTCATGAGAAAATAAACTATACCTCTGATATATTTACAGACATGCATATCGTGATGTTCTTTGCTCACAAAGATTCTGACTTTTCTCAAAAATGGTTTGCATTGCAGCCATACTAAGCTAGCTAATTAGCTCACTGAGGCTAGCATAGCTGAAGACAAGATTAAGCAATTTTGCACCTTGTTTTGTGACATGTATGACTAAACTTATTATTTTAGGTTATAATTTATCATTTTGAGGTATATTGCACCGTGTCCATAGCTGAGGGAATATGGAGGAGTCATATGGAAGAGGATTCCTGTAGCAATCTGTGCAGCTCTGGTGAATTCCATGCCCAAGAGGGTGAAGGCAGTGCTAGATAATAATGGTGGTCACACAAAATATTGACACTGAGCACAATTTGGACATGTTCACTGTGAGGTGGACTCAATTGTGTTGCCAACTATTTGGACATTAATGAATGTGTGTTGAGTTCTTTTCAGAGAACAGTAAATTTTTTATTTTTTATTTTTTTCCTCCCTTATGCTTCTTTTGTTCATGCAGTATAATAGATCACAGACAGATATATCAGAAATCACAAGTATGTCTATTTGAGATTGCTTAAGTTTAACACAAGTGCAGGTTGATGCTTGATGCTTCTTACTCCATGATTATATCTATTTTGTTATCAAGCACAAGTCATGTGATTGTAACTGAAGGCTGTATCTCTGGTCTGTCTATATGTGTTCTGAATGCCAGCAGAACTGTACTGAAGAACCATGACCTGCGCTCTAGACAGGAGCTCACCTCCCACCTGACCAATCAGTGGCCCTCTCCTGGAGCCCTGGATAACAACGCTGTTGCCTTGGACACGCTCCTCTACCAGAAACGCTCCGGGCCATGGGAAGAGTATGGATACATATTGTCATTATCTGAGGTCTTTGTGTGTCTGTGAACGCAGGTGTCTTCTCCCCGTTTTTTTTTCTCCCTAATTTATCCGTATCCAGTGCTAACTAGGTCTCCCATCACCAGTCTAGCAAAGGCTTCCATAGAGATGCATTAAACAGCCACTAATACACAACTTCATTAAACAGTTCAAAACTCTTGAAATAGAACATCAGCATTGTGCCTAGGGGGCTGGTGGAGACCATACAACCAATCCACTGAGAGAGTAAGACCAGTTATGCTGTGTTGGATTTCTAGTCTTGAATGCTTGTGAAATTGCCAGTTTTAAATACATATGCATTGTATTCACACCTGGGCTGCAGCTAATGGTTATTCTTAGAATTCATTAATTAGCAATGTTTAAGTGCGCAATAATCCATCAATAATCCGACTAATAGCTCAATCGGAATAGAATATGTCCATGTATACACCTCAATTGGAACAGACTAGTCCACTAGGCATGGATAACTTGCGCATCTGTGAAAACAGCATTATAAACCATCAATGGTAAAAAGATATACACATTTGTAGCAACATATGCTGCCTTTTAAACGCCGTCTTTTTCAAGAACGTCTGTGTTTATTTCAGTGTGACAATGGCACGAAACAGTCTGTGCATGTTACACCAGCATGACTGTGTAATCAGAGAGTGCAGGTAACATTGCATTGAAAACGTGTGGTGCACAAGGTGGCGCAGCTGAAGACTTGGAAAAAAAAAAACTTACAAAACTGGATCAGTTGGTGTCTTTAGTCCCCAATTTTTTAAGTGCTGTTAAAAGTAAAGGTGATTTAACACCGTGGTAAACATATTTCTGTCCCAACTTTTTCAGAATATGTTGCAGGCATCATATTAGGAATGAGCATATATTTATGAAGAAAAAGCTTAAATATTCTGTCATCAACTTAAGATAGAGGTCAAACAGAATTTACTAATCACTGCTTTCTGTTTTTATTGGCAGTTCAAATACTGTTTTAAGTTTTTTGAAAGGGGTTTGAAGTAATATTGACTAGTAATGTTTTACCGGACCCTCCAACCAGCCCCACCTGTCATTAACTGAAATGCTGAGACTCTCCTCGATGCCAGGTTTCACTTCACACAGATTTCTGATTCATGTTGACTTAAAATCTGAAAAATGAGACGTTCTTTTCAGTCAAGACAAAGCAATTTCAGCACCCCTCCAGAAAAATCCCTGCCTATGCTCAATGAATACACCATAATGTTCAGATTTCTGGACAGGGAGGAGATGTATGCAGGACTCATTATTCCTAAAACAGACTAGGCCTTGTGAAACAGTTCTATTGGATCACAATTGGATTCTAGTCAAGCTCTTCTTGGAAGCAGAAGTCGATCAGCGAAATGCAGCAGCAGAGTTCACTGTAATAACTCCAGGACTGGAATACAGTACAGGCTGAAATGTCTTACTAAAAGGAGCCTGGACTGAGTAGGGAAATGGGTTGGAAAAACAATGTGTGAGTGTGTGTATGTGAGTGTGTGTATGTGAGTGTGTGTGTGTGTGTGTGTGTGTGTGTGTGTGTGTGTGTGTGTGTGTGTGTGTGTGATGGCTGTACAGTATATTGTTTATCATTATAGACCCCTGTAGTCTTCAAGTTTCATGCCTATGCTAGAAAAACAGGTTTCCTCTATGAGAAAAGAGTTGAGTTATGAGAAACTGAATATTGGAAATACTTTTGGGACATTTTTCCCTCAAAATGTCACTGTATCCTCTGAATTACTTGGTCATTTGGCAGTCAAAATACAAATAATGCTACATGCATGCTACAAGCAAGCTAACAGTCCTACTTACTAAAATTACTTGGCACAAAAGTCTTCTAATGGGGAGGGAGGGGGTTCAGGTGGTCTTTATCGAAGTCACATTAAAAGGGATTTTTCAAAATTCATGTATGATTCTGTCATGGAGATAAAAATGTTATCCACAGTGGTTTGATATGAAATACTCCATTCTAGTCAGATGTATTTACAGTGGTGGTGATGGGAACCAACGTTTGCGATGTTTACCAGCAAACCTACACACATCATCTGAGTTTTTATCGGTAATGTTGATTGCAGTCAAATATGGATTATTGCACTATTTGGATTATTACATTATTTTGCATTAGAACTCACTGCATGTGCCTTTCCGACTGTGAATGGATTTAAAAAAATGAGTATTAGGCCATACGGTTGTCTGATATCTATCATAAAACAAAGTTTCAGGGATTAGGCTGTGTACTTGTAAACATGTTATGCAATACCTTTCTGTAAGGGAGCTATTAGAGGCCTTAAATGCTTCAGAAGTCTGGTTTCTATCACCACCACTGTGGACAATTCTGGTGAGTTTCCCTAGAATGGAATTTCAATCATCTCTGGATTAGGCATGTCCTGGTAACAGGGTCATTTTATTTGGGGATCCATGTGGGAACTAACTGGTGGGTTTGGCCATAATTGACAATAAATGAAAAATACTTTATAGAATAGAATTTAGAACCATTTGTCTCTGTGTTTGCACACTGTGAAATTAGACCTCCGCATTTAACCCATCCGTGCAGTGAAACACCCACATACATGCACTCTAGTGAACATGCACACTAGGGGGCAGTGAGCACACTTGCCCAGAGCAGTGGGCAGCCCTATCCACGGCGCCCGGGGAGCAATTGGAGGTTAGGTGCCTTGCTCAAGGGCACTTCAGTCATGGACTGTCAGTCGAGGGGATCGAACCGGCAACCTCCAGTCACAGGGCTGGTTCCCTAACCTCCAGCCCATGACTGCCCATTATTTATTATATATTATGACTAGTAATTTTGAGACTGTCCCTGTAGGAATCAAAGCTCAATTATTTGATTGAATTAATTTAGGTTTATTTAAACTAGTTAATTTACTTGTTACCAAATGAGCTTATTTTTCAGGTTGAACTGTCACTGGGGGGTGTAACCATGGTAACTGTCACCGGCCTCTGGCCTACCCTGAACGACTGCATTTACATATTAATTATTTTAAATATGCCGACGTTTTAAAAAAAGTAATTCCTCCTTGTAATATAATGCAAAACATATTGCGGAATATAATTACAATATGGCATTCTGTTTATACTGTGTGCAAATGAGGGTATGTATCTCATTGTTGACTCTTAAAGAGCTGTAGCATCATTTCTTGAACACTGAGTTTGTCGGTGTGCCTTCACAGGAAAAGCTTTCCAAGTCTGGACCAGCTGTCTGCTGATATGAGCCTGTCTCAGTTATCTCTGGACCCAGGACACACACACACACGCAGTCTGGATGGCAAAACGGGACTCGCACACTGGCACAGAGAAGGTACAGCATTGTGTGTGTGTGTTTGAGCATCTGATAAAACTGAGCATCATCATTCCACAAAGGAACTGCAGTATCTGTTACAGGGGATGATGTCATGAGGATGAGCTGATCATAATTCCCTGAGTGGGTTGGCAGCCAGCTGCGTAAATGGCACTGCTATATATAAACACACGGCTGAGATACTGACGTGAGAATGGTCAGGGCGAGCTGACGTGCAGCGTACGTTGAAATACAATTTTCTAGTCTGGTAACTACATAACCTCTATTTACCTTTTTTCTTTTTTGGTCAGGCACTTTCCTTTCATTCCAATAAGTTATTTACCACCTAGTTCTCTTAAATAACTAACAGCCTGACCTATAAAAACGCTGTAAAAAAATGGTAAAAACCCCTTAATTAACAGAAGTTATTAAAATCATGATGGTAAAAATCTGTACAATTGCCGTCATTTAATTTCTTAGAAATATGGTCTTTTACTGTAATTCAGCAGTTTCACTAGTTCACCTAGTACAGTATTTCAAACATACATTTTACCACACTAAAACCCATTATAAAAAACTCAAATGTAATCGTTTGTTTTTGTGAATTTAGATTCTATTCTGAGCTTCATTTATAGAAAATAACTCCGAAAAAAATCCGAGACCATGGTTCTCAGGCGGAAAAGGGTGGAGAGCCCTCTTTGGGTCGGGGATAGGCTCTTGCCTCAAGTGGAGGAGTTCAAGTATCTCATGGTCTTCACGAGTTAAATTGCAATGGGAATATTAAAAATATTAGACATCTTTCAGCCTTACCCAACAAAACATCTTTATTAGCATTAAACATTTTTTCTTTTGTATATATAATGGTCATATCAGTCCAGTTTCTTGTTTTTATCCTGGACGCACAAGACCTGGCAAGTAACATAAAGCCAACTCTGTTGAGCCAACATGGAACATACTTCAAAATATTGTTGATGTATCTTATTTAAATTTGGGAGTATATAGTAGATATTGGAAATATTAGTCTGCGCACACTGGCATGTACCTTGAACGACAACTCACTGGCCACTTATCTTTTTTTTTGTCCTTTTCTTTTTTTTGTCCTTTACAGATTGTAAGCTCCCTTGTATTCCATTCAACACTGTGCAGGTTACTAACTCTAACACAGTTTGCTACTGACTTCCAATATTGGTATACGTTTGCAACAAATGTGTGACTTGAACAGGACGAGATGCAAAGGATCAAAAAGGGGAATCAGAATGCAATTTATTCAGTTGTAGTAGTACAGAAACACTTTCTCCTGATTTCTAAAAAAGAAAGGATGGAGGACGCCCAAAACGTGAGGACGCACCCAAATTTCTGTCAAGGGCAGAGCCGCCTTAGACCCCCCCAGTGCTGTGCTCTGGAAACTTGGCTAGAAAATATTGGTTTAATGTGATTTTACACGGAAGCTGTTTTGCTGCCTATCAAGGACTGCTTCATGTTAAAGCACTACTAAAAATGCATTGAATCAATAATGTTCAAATATTAACGCTTTATAGTTTTTTTTTTTATAGTATATGTATATTTTTATAGAAAGTACTAGCACAGGGGTCTTTTAATTAAAATTCAGTAAGGTCCAGGTAAAGAAAATGTCCTCAGGCTGTTTACTGAAGTAGCCTAGTAGGAATATCAACAGCTCATGTAGTCGACAACTGAATGTCAAATCAAATACATATTTTAACATTATTTATTGTCAGTTTTCTCTTTTTGGAGCACGTCATGTAAAATAATCTGGCTCACCTTCTCCTCCGACTGCTGTTTCTCGCCTCATCCCTCCCATGTGTGTGTGTTACTCAAGTCTCAGTGCTGGTCGTAATGCACAGATCTGATTGGCTGAGTAGTGTCACATGATGAGTTGGTCTGTGGGTTTCCCAGGACACTAAACCAGTACCGTAATGACGAGAAATGATACGCCAATTAAAATAGGACCACCCCATCAAAATTAATTCTCCATAGTTTATAGGTTCAGGTCCGCATAGGACAGCGTCTGGGTCCGGACTCGGAACGCGGTCCGCCTATTAGTGACCTCTGTGCTAGCATATCGTTGCTGTCGGAAGAAAACCTTGCATTTCTATTTTTGCCGTTTTTCAGTTTTTGACACAATTTGAAAATGCCTGTTGTCCTTTATATTGTGTGTACATGTCATGATGAATGGATCAAAAGAAATGCAACAAAATGACTTGGAAAAAATGCTGCTTCCATTGACTTACATTAAAGTATGTTTTTTCCTTCTCCTGTAAAGATTCCATTTTGGAGATACAAGGGTTTGTTCCGAAACAGCGACATGTAGAAGGCAGAGGTGTTACCCACTACACTACATGTAAACAGGAAACCAAACTGCAGTTCTGCAGTTTACATTAAATGCACATCTACTTTAAATTAATTCATTAATTCAGCCATTGAGAAGAAAACAGAATCTTTCAGAGTGGTTTTACAGTAAATGGTTTAATGTAGATCAACTTACCGATTTTCTTTACAGTGGTGTTGATGGAATGCAGGCGTCACAGCGTCTACAGCACACATAGTCATTTTATTTATTATCCAAAACAGCACCTACACGTGTCCTGAGTGTTTATATGTGATGTTGATGTTGGTAAAATAACACAATGTAAAACTACAAATCTTTTTTTGTGTTCTACATTGCCTTACAACGTCTTCCATGTACCTCTCCACCCTCCATATGTTCAAAAAATATGTTTTGGGCCAAAGATATCACACAGGTCACACAGTTAATGTCTCAGGCATCAGGTGGCATATACATTTCATGTAATATCTTTCTCTGAGGAAGATTTTAAAGACATGAAACACTTTAGACGACTGGTTCCTATCACTGACTCTGTAAGTTTTTCAGATATTTACAAATATGCAGCCAAGAGCAGCTTTTTAACATATTACACTGTGGGAATGCTGAAATAGTAGGAGGACTATGCTCTGTGTAATCTAAGGGCTCCACATATTGCCTGAGGCAAATGACTGGAGTTAGAATTCTCTACGGTGTTTAGATTTCACTGTGAGTAAATATCAGACTATTTATTACAGATATCAGAAGCTTTCACTGCTGTGCTGCCGGCTCTCTGCTGCTTATTATTCAGTTAAAATTCCAAAACAGTCATTGGGATAAACAGATTAGTTTCATTTTGGAGTAGTGATGTTTATCTCTTCTAAAAGTGTGTGTGTGTGTGTGTGTGTGTGTGTGTGTGTGTGTGTGTGTTTACACATTTGCAGGTAAAGAGGACACGCCATCTCTCAGAGGGCTGTGCGGGTCTCTAACTTCAGTGGCCAGCTACAAGTCTCTAGCCAGTCTGAAGTCCAGTGAGTATCTGGCGAGTCCGACCACAGATATGACCAGCCCGGGGCTTACTCCGTCTTAAGGAACTCGCATTCATGCTTACTTGTACAGTCTGTACTTCTACAGCTATTGCAGTTATTTACACAGACACATGATTTAAAGTACCACAGTATTTAAAGTAATGTTTACAGTAATGTGCAAAAGTCAGAGAGTCTTTATTTATTTGATTTCCAATCAAAATGGCCATTAAGTTATTAAATTTTGGGGGGAGATTAGATAAAAGATAATCTTCTTGCATATCACTGTTGTCAGAAGAAAACCTTTTTTGCCGTTTGTCAGTTTTTGACATAATTTGAAGCAAAAGAAACATCCCAAAATGAGTTCTCCAATAAAGTTACCATTTTGGATATACAAGGTTTTCTTCTGACAACAGCAATATAAACGGGTCAAAGTATAATGATTAAAAAAATAGTCAAAGTAAAATAATTAAAATAACAGGAGCTTCCAGAACTAGATTTCTAGAAATGATTAAAATACATAGAGGAAATGTAAGTCCTGCAAGACCTGGCAGACCACCAAAGTGGTCCCCATCAGATAAACAGTACTTAAAGCTTTCATCTTTGGGAGAGAGGAGAAAATCAAACTGCTTTAGATCTTCAGAATAATGTTTCTGTCCATCCGTCCACTGTGAGAAGACAATTCAGCACTATGATTCAAGAAGCCATTCATCGACAAAAAGCCAAGCCAAGAAGCTCCTGATGTTCTCAGAACACTGGACTGGCCATCTCAGAGTCCAGACCTCCACATCACTGGATGTGATTGGGAAGCAGAAATCAATGCAACCAACTTCTAAGACTGAATTTTCTGTGAAAAACAATGAAAAATGTGATATAGTTGTGATTAGTTGCTGAGGCTTCTAGGTCATTTTCTGTTAACTGTACACTTTCTGCTTTTTATCTGACCCTGAAAAATGAAAACTTGTCCTGAACAGTTGTTTTGACTGAAAGTGAAATAAATGAAGGGTGGTCTCTGACTTTTGCACAGTACTAGACGGTTTCTCAACAGCTCTTTCTTCTGTCTCTCCACTGTATGGTCAGTTACCATGGAGATAAATTGTCACATTTTCCCATATTTAGAAAAGAACAGAAATCTGTTGACTCGAAACATGCTGAGAATAGAAGCTACTGAACTCTGTAAACATATGAAATTACCACTATGGGCTGGTTTCCCAGACAGGGATTAAGCCTAAGACTAAACTTCAAAGCGTTTCCAATGATAGTTCACCATTGGTACTGCAATTTAGACTAAGATTAATCCATGTCTGGTAAACAGCCCCCATTAAAATGCAACCTCTAAAGTACCACCATTATATTCTGTGTACTCGTTTTGTGACAGAATTGAGCCATTGGCTTCTATTGGAAGCATGTTTTGAATCAGTATGGATGCTATTAGTTACCGTGGAAGTTGTTGTACATGGTAAACTGCAGATACAGCAGATGGAGGTGAGGTTGAAACGTGCTGGAGTATTCCTTTAGTATTTTGTAGATCCAGGTCCTGAAATCAGGCCAAACAGTTGGCAACTTTTGACAGCACTGTGCTCCGATCATATCATCAAAAGCTATGCTCACATTACGAGCCTTGTTGCTCAAATCCGATTTTTTGCTCAAATCCGATCTCTCTGACTCGATGGTTCACCCTCGTTTAGGTAAATGATTCAGATCTGTCACTAATGTGAACGAACCGGCGTCCTGAAACGACCCGCATGAGCTCATCCTACTCAGTAACGTCACGTGACTGAATCACTGCATCATCAGCACAAATTAACCAGCAGAACGAGCTTCACTGAGAAGATCATTAACTCTGACCAGATCTCAGCTTCATTATTAGAGCCAGATGAAGGAGAAAAGGGTGAGATGAGATGCGCTGCTGCCATGGTAATGTTGAATGACGGCAAAAAAAACCATGAGTTCCATTCCGAGTGTCACATTAAGGTCACAAATCGGATACGTATCTGATCTAGAACCACATATGAAAGTGACTCGGGTCAGATTTGAAAAGATCAGATTTGTGTGTTCACATTAGGGCAAAAAATCGGATTTGTGCCACTTCAACCTTATAATGTGAACATAGCCGAAGAAAAACTACCTAAAACATCAGTATTAACCTCATAGCTTGTAATGAGCACCCTGTCTGTATAAGATGCCTCCTCCCAGACGTAAGCTGTTTAAATCACATTTCTGATTTTGGATCCGTTTTCATGGCCTGCTTTTTATTTTTTTTCTCCATTAAACATATTTTCAGTGTTTTCAAGCTCAAATATGTGAATGTTCAACCATTCAGGTCTGTATTTAGCTGGATAAACTGCAGCAGTCTTAAGTGTAGGGATGAGCTCAGGTCCCCCTCGTGACTGTCTTTTTTAATTGCTTTGAGCTTCTTTGACTTTGATAATAGACATTTGGACCTTGGTTATTTCAGACACACAATAAGAGGAGCCCATTCCTGCTCTGCTGCTGCCTCTTCAGTTGCCTTTTGATTCATAGCCATGCTGGGTGAATCTGAGAATTTCTTCACATTGTTGCTTGAATTTTTTGCTGTAATTGAAGAGCCACATTTGCAAGAGATGGAAAAATACTTTTTGCTTAGATTTTCTCATTAGACTTGAATGAATTATGTTTTTTTTACGTACTCATTAGGTTTGCCAACCCTTATAAATGTTCATTTCAGATGTTTGCTTTGCCTTAAGAACACTAGAACTGGCACATCTGTCAGTAAGGCGGTTTTGTTGGGGTTGTTTGGAGTCAAGTTCCATCCATCCATCCATTATCTTCCGCTTGTCCGGGGTTCGGGTCGCGGGGGCAGCATCCTAAGCAATGAAGCCCAGACCTCCCTTTCCCCAGCCACTTCCACCAGCTCTCCAAGGGGGATTCCGAGGCGCTCCCAGGCCAGCTGGGCGATATAGTCGCACCAGCGTGTCCTGGGTCTTCCCCGGGGTCTCCTCCCAGGTGGACTCGCCTGTGACACCTCCCGAGGGAGGCGTCCAGGAGGCATCCTAACCAGATGCCCGAACCACCTCAGCTGGCTCCTCTCGACGTGAAGAAGCAGTGGCTCTACTCCGAGTCCCTCCCGGATGACTGAACTTCTCACCCTATCTCTAAGGGAGAGTCCAGCCACCCTGCGGAGGAAACTCATTTCATCCGCTTGTTTTCGCGATCTTATTCTTTCGGTCATTACCCAAAGCTCATGACCATAGGGTGAGGGTGGGAACGTAGATCGACCGGTAAATCGAGAGCCTTGCCTTATGGCTCAGCTCTTTCTTTACCACAACAGACCAGTAAAGAGCCCGCATCACTGCTGACCCAGCACCAATCCGCCTGTCAATCTCCCGCTCCCTTGTACCATCACTCGTGAACAAGACCCCGAGATACTTGAACTCCTCCACTTGAGGCAAGAGCCTATCCCCGGCCCAGAGAGGGCTCTCCACCCTTTTCCGCCTGGAGTCAAGTTCCACTGTTGAAAAGGCTTTGGTCTCGTAAAAGTCATTCAGAGTGATCTGATGTGAAGTGGTTCTTTTTTTCTAGAGAACCTTCAGATTCTGGTTTCTCTAGAGGGGTGGTGAAAGCCAGTGAATCAACATGTGTCTTCGTATATTTTAAATGTGAAATAGTCATAAATCTGGGAAAAAAATGACATTTGTTGTACTATTGTACCTTACAACACCCTGCATGTACCGCTCCACCATGAATGGATTCTAACCAGTTATTCTCCTGGGTTCCTGAGGCAAATTATTCAGTAACTGCATGAAATAAATAGAGTTGTGTTTTTATGATCATAAACATAATGCCATAAGCTTAGAATTTACAGCTGAACGCCAAAAATCTTAGACGCTCTTTGTATTATTTTATAAAAATAATTTTTACAGAGCAGATCACTGAAGAGACGCCATCTGAGATCCAGTTTATACCTCAGATTTGTGGAAAAATGGGTCGACTTTCTGTAGGGGGAAAAACAAAAAAGTTATTTTATTATAAAGTTTTATTGTATAAATTACATCACCCATCTATTTGAATAGAAGACAGTTACAGCTTTCATGACACCCACCTTTTCAAAGTAGCTTATAAAATATGAAAGTTATGAAGTAAAGAATATTATGAAGTGAGTTGAATACACTTTAGGTCAAAATCTGATCACAGACCTACTGTAAAACAGTGTCTCGGACACCAGGCGGCGCTGACCATTTCATGTAGTAACTTTCTTTGAGGGAGCTTTAAAGGTCATTACACTCTTCAGATGCCTGGTTCCTATCACCACCATGGTTAACGGTTCTGACTAACTAGAATGGAGCATTTCTCATCAAACCACTCTGAATAACTGAATAACATCTTAACGGTTTAATTATGTAGAAAACTTGAAAACCTGTCCGTTTCTGGTGGACTTTCCTTTTAAAGGCATAGTTCAACCAAACTGTGCTAAGTGGATTAGCATAGTTAGCACTAAAAGTTGTATTACCAGATGATTTAGTATACCTGTTCAGAGTGATTTCAGAAAGCTTATCTGAAAGCAGCAAACATTGCAAGCAAACATTTAGCCATTTTAAACAGGAGTATTACACAGTTTGGAAGGAGGGGCTCAGCACAGCCCCCATTAGCAAGTGTTGTTTGCTGCTGTGAACTTGTGGTCGTTGTTTGTTTGTGTTCTAGGTTACATGGCACTGATAAATCTATCTGAGCAAACTGGCACATGATTTATTTATTAATTATTATTATTATTATTATGTAAATGCTTGTGACGAGAAGCATCAATGTGGATATGCCTGTAAATGGCTTCACTCTTTTTTTTTTTTTTTTTTTTATCACATGCACAGACTCCTTACTGTCAATCATTGGATTAAAGCTGCCATGTGTAAGGTTTTTTGTTAAAATTGAAGGTAATAACATTACTGAGTTCAGAGGAAAAAGCCTGTTACAATAGACGGAAATAATCATTTCAAAGATAGTTTTTTTTTAAATGTTGCATTGACCTTAAAACGAAGCTGCAGCTCAATGTCTCTCAAATGCAAAATCAACATTTTATTGATGATGTTTAAGCAATAGAATGTGATGTTATTGGTGATAACCCACTCCGAGTGTTCTATTACTTTTATACAACAGTTAAATAAAGTCAAGAAATAAACTGGCGGTGAACGCGGCGTTAAATATGTTTTAATGTTCAGTTCCTTCCACCAAATTATAGTTCCTTAACAAGCAGCTTGTTGCTACGTCAGAGTTATGAGCTCCGCCCACTCTCTGCACAGCTGGCAGGTCGTTCTCCAGCTCCACACAGACCAACTGGCAGTTTGGGAATTTAGTGTAGTCCCATCATCAGAGTCTGACCAAATGGGCTGTCGGTCAAATGTGATCTTAAGTGTATGTTTTCTGTTTGTGGCAAAGTAAGAAGTAAAAATGTTCTGATGGCTTGAGCATCTCCTACAGCTGTTAGAGTCGTTGCTTAGCGACGGCATCTCAGTGGAGTGATGGTGTTATGGCGATATAACATCACAGTTAGAACGCCTCTCAACTAATCAGCTTGCATGGCCAGAACTAACTGTTGTGGATAATTCAGTTACGTCATAGGGAAAATCGATCTTTCAGAGTTCTTTGTCAGAACTCTCATCAAATTCATCAACTTGGGGAAGGGGTCTGAAGCATTTCCACCAGAGAGATCCCCAGATTACATTGTGTAGCTTTAAGGTAACAATTGAATTCAAATGTTTTGCAATTTAAAAATTCTTTTGAGATTATGGGAGTTGTCAGTGTATTAACATTCAGGCCATTACAGCTGCATTCAGTCAGCTGTAAATCAGCTGCCTGATTTACACAAACATCCTAATTCCAGTGTTTTCACTTTGCTGACTCTTGAAAAAGCAAGCTTTTCTATGACATCACACCTGCAGATATGGGCTTTTATTGATGGTTACCACTGTTTGGTTGAACTACATCTTTAAGCCTTGTCCATTAGTAGCGTTTATTTTCAATAGACAGTTCTCATGAATTAATATTGAATTTCAACCTGAATTTCAATTTCAACCTAAAATTGTAACTAAAAAGCTCCCGTTTATGTTGCATGGCTTCTTCTCACCTAGCAGAAGCCCCAGCATCCTATTGGATATTCATCATTTCCTAAGTGTGAAATCGTGCGTAATGAAATCCCCTTTGCTCGTTCATTTTTTTTGGAGGCAGTCGTGGGCTGGAGGTTAGGGATCTGGCCCTGTGACCGGAAGGTTGCCGGTTCGATTCCCAGGGCCGACAGTCCATGACTGAGGTGTCCTTGAGCAAGACACCTAACCCCCAACTGCTCCTCGGGCGCCGTGGATAGGGCTGCCCACCGCTCCAGGCAAGTGTGTGCTCACTGCCCCCTAGTGTGTCTATTCACTAGTGTGTATATGATGTTTCACTTCACGGATGGGTTAAATGCCGAGGTGGAATTTCCCCGGTTGTGTGATCAAAAAACTATGACTTATCATTAGAATGAATTAGGATTACATTTAGGGCTACAATCTTGTGCGAAATAAGATTTAAAATTTTCTTATTTATTTTGAAGAATTTTTTTTGAAATACTTTTCTTTTTTATTTTTTACAGAGAGTACAAAACACTGTGTTTTGTATCCACTAACCAGACCGATAGTTTAAAGGGCCCATATTATGGACAAATTGTCCAAGTGTCAATTTTGTTAAAGTTTCAAAATTTCGTCCTTTCAGTCCAAATTTGGAAACTGCACTTTAAATTACTGTTTTGTGATGTCACAAAAAACACTTTTACATCCACTTATTCACCCTACAGAAGTTTAGCTCCTCCCATTCATGCTGAGGTTATATGGAGTGCACCAGCCTGGACTAGAGTGCAGTGTGCAGTGCGGTAATTTACTCACATCAATCTTATAGGTACGGTAACAAAAACTGCTTGTTTCATTCTAAAGAGGATGGAACTGGTCATGGAAAAATGATAATAAAATCACACAAACATTATAAGTGGACCTCGTGGGGTGGGGTGGGGGTGGGGGGGTAATAAGAAAAATGTAGGATATGGGCCCTTTAAAGCCACAGTCATGGAATTGGAAATCCATGTGTTTTTCTTTTATAATCATTAAGCTGTTGTTATTTGGCAGCACAGACCCATCCTCTTCCTTCAGTCTTCTTAAAATGTCACGTCAGAGCTGCTAGTTTGTTGCTTTATAACCCTACAAAGCTTCAGAGAGCTGCCTCGCAAAAAAAGTACTGCCAGTATTCTTTGTTTACAATGAAGACTCCTGCCAAACTCCACTGTCCAGCTTTCTTTGGGAAAGTACGGCATGTAATAGCACGTCTCATAGCATTTGTCTTCTTGCCTTCATTGTATTTTTCTCGTAAGGACAAAATTTTGTTCTTCCTCGCTTTCCTGAAACTGTTACCTCCAGCATCCTGCTGATTTATTAGTGTTCAGTGTTTCTGTCTGACCTCGACTTCTATTGTGCGTGAATTCTGTATAACTTCCTCGTGAGCATGACGGAAAACAGCTGAGCTAGCGGCACCAACGTCGAGCCTTTTGTCGTGTCAAAACACAGGAATGTGCTCTTTGCTGTATTAAGCAAGGTCATGTGTCATTAACTTGCTGTAGGCCAAGCTTGCGAAAGCGTTCTTAAGCAACACAGCTGAGCATGGAGTTAAACGGTGTGGTCATTTCTCTTGTACATCATGCCGCTGACCACATTTCATTTTGTATTAGTTTGTATTATTCTAAATTTCATTAATATTGAAGTGTAAAGTCTGTAAAAGTCTTTTAAAAAAACTTTATTGCAGTGCATTGAATGTATACTAGTTGCCTTGCACAAGAGGCATTTAAGGCAATGTTCACTTGAAAATCACATTTTCCTATTTATCTTGATCTTGTGTCACTGAAATGCTGAAAGCATTTTGAATTAGAAATGTAGCTCAAATGATATTTGATTAATGAATTAATGAATAAATTACTGGTCTTATCAATGCATGCAACCTTATTTCCTATTGCCATTTCTTTTCAATGGAATGACTTTCGGTCTTAAAGGGGAATTCCATCAAATACTGTGCATAATCTAATTATGAAGATGTAAACAAAGTTATTTAGAGTGGATAAATAGGAAAAGCTCTGTTCCAGAGAAACCAGTTCAAAATAGTTCATAGTGATTGTGACGTTTACCTCAAAGTTCCCTCATGGAAATTATATGAAATGGTTATGAATATATCGCCTGGTGTTTGAGACATTGTTGTACAATAGTTTTGAGAAAGTTTTGAGAAAAATGTCAATTTATTCACAGCAGAGCGGTACATGCAAGTCGTTGTAAGGCAAAGGAGTCCCCAAAGAAAGCTTATTTTTTTCAGATTTACTGCCATTTTACCATCGTCAACATTATACACTATATTTCCAAAAGTATTTGCTCATCTTCACATGTATATGAACTTGGGAGATCGCATTCTTAATCCACAGGGTTTAATATGATGTCGGCCCACCCTTTGCAGCTATAACTGCTTCAGCTCTTTTGGGAAGGCTTTTCACAAGGGTTAGGTGTGCGTTTATGGGAATTTTTGACGGTTCTTCTAGAAGCACAGTTGTGAGATCAGACAGATGTTGGATGAGAAGGCCTGGCTCACAGTCTCCACTCTAATTCATCCCAAAGGTGTTCTATCGGGTTGAGGTCAGGACTCTGTGCAGGCCAGTCAAGTTCTTCCACACCAAACTGGCTCATCCACGTCTTTATGGACCTTGCTTTGTGCACTGGTACGCAGTCATGTTGGAACAGGAAGGGGCCGTCCCCAAACTGTTCCCACAAAGTTGGGAGCACAAAATTGTCCCAAATCTCTTGGTGCTGAAGCTTTAAGAGCTCCTTTCACTGGAACTAAGGGGCCGAGCCCAACTCCTGAAAAACAACCCCACACCATGATCCCCCCTCCACCAAACTTTACACTTGGCACAATGCAGTCAGACAAGTACCGTTCTCCTGGCAACTGCCAAATCCAGACTCATCCATCGGATTGCCAGACAGAGAAGCGTGATTAGTCACTCCAGAGAACACGTCTCCACTGCTTTAGAGTCCAGTGGCGGCGCTTTACACCACTGCATTCCACGCTTTGCGTTGCGCTTGGTGATATAAGGCTTGGATGCAGCTGCTTGGCCATGGAAGCTCATGGAAGCTTGTTGACCTCTGCACACTATGCACCTCAGTGTCTGCTCACCCTGCTCTGCTTTTTTACATGGCCGACCAGTTTGTGGCTGAGTTGCTGTCGTTCCCAATCACTTCCACTTTGTTATAATACTACTGACAGTTGACTGAACTCACTGATTTGGATGGGTGACTGAATACTTTTGGCAATATAGTGTATAAAATAAATTTAGATGCATTTTACTGGTAGTCTTGAATAGTAAGTATAACATTTGCATTGTAGACATCACAATCCCTGCTTGCTGGCAGTTTTCTCTGTTTACATCTCCACCACTGAATTATGCAGTAATTTTCACCAAAGAATTAGTGGAATTCCTGTTTAAGTGCTTTTTGAACAGGATTAGTTTTACATGGGGAGGTGGGTAATGCAGTTTTACCATAAAACATCTGTAATGTTTATGACCCGTTCGCATTGGAATCAGTGACAGAGTGGCTACCCAATTTATGCACTGCCTTTACTAAAAACGTTACATACACAATACAGTCAATGCCTCACTAGTAGAAAACATGCCCAAACATTCAATTTACTCAATTTAATTGATTTTAAGCATCTACCTAGCTGTCGTAATTACAGTGTGTCATTAGCTTGGAAATTTACAGCCAACAGTCAACACTACCACATAAAATCAAACTTTTTTGCCGTCATTTTACTTGTTTTAATGTTTGAAGTCGGACATTTGAGGCAGGACAATACACACTCGCTTGATCCACAGAGAACCTACTTCTCCATATTAACCACAAATCCTCCTTTTCCACTGGATATAATGGTGTGTTAACATACCAGAATGAACATAAACTGGGATTATTTCTACAGGTAAAAGTGGGCAGTATTATGTCTACTATAATGGCAATAAAGTGCATCAGTATGCTTTCAAAATAGTGGATGTTGTGGTTAGGATAGTGTATTGGGTAACACCTCTGCCTTCTGGGGTTCAGTCCCTGCCTGGGTAAGCACCCTACACTATACCAATAAGATTCCTTGGGCAAGACTCCTAACACTACCTTCGCCTACCTGTGTAAAAAATGTGAAATTGTAAGTTGCTCTGGATAATGCCATAAATGTAAATGTCATCAGTACTTAAAGAACGTTTAACTACAAAGTGAGCATAATTAGTTCTGTTTTATTGTTTTTATAAAACGCTGAATTAAAATAATTAAGCCCACATACTTTTTTGTACTATTTTTTAAATGTAGCACTAATTTAGTTCTGATTAACTGGAGACACATTTGACTACCAAGTGTAAATAGCCGTGGTTAAAAGCTTAACAGGTTACACTACAGATACAAGTCATATGAAAGAACCAGGTGTACTTGGAGTCTTGGTTTAATGCGATGTAATTTCGGTGCGCAGCAGTGTTAGCTGCTTGCCACATGTACATAGTGTTATTTGTATTTTGACTTCTAAACAAAGGATCCAGTGAATGGCTTAGTCTACACAGGACAAAACGTATCGGCCAACGATTTTGGATTCTGACGAATCAGATTCACTGAAAAATGGGTAAGAACCATGTTTTAATAAGATAAAGATTTTCATGTGAACATTCCCGTTATTTAATACATCATTATATATAAATTTACTTCTGATGTCGCTGCTGTAGGAAGAAAACCTCATATTTCCATTTTTGTCCGTTTTTGTTTATTTTTCAGTTTTTGACAATTAGAAATGCCTGTTGTCCTTTAGGTTGTGTGTAAATTAAGGGGGGGGTCTGGTTCCACTGACTTCCATTAAAAGTAAAGTATGTTTTTTCCTTCTCCTGTAAAGTTACCATTTTGGAAATACAAGGTTTTCGTCTGACAACTGATTTGCTGGATTCATGTACCTTTTTTCCCCTGAAATCACTAAACACAAAAGTGACCATTAATGAATGTAACCGAGAGCAGAGGGAGGTGAAATGGTGCAGATTAAGAGAGTAAAGTTTTCATTACCATTTTTTCTTGAGTTTTGTTGAATACCTGTATTTTTATTTATAATGTGGATTTTCTCTGCCAAACTCAGCTCATCTGACTTCATCTGTTCATGTGTTTGAAGCAGAGCAGGGTGTTTCTGCTGCTGGCATTGAAATGGGCATTTTTGCACTTTATTTCTGTACATCCATTGGCCATGGTTTCTTAAATAAATGAAATAGTCTTGCAAACAAAGTTCATGAGTTGGTTTCCTTCTTTTTTGATGCCGAACATTTGATTGGCTGAGATGTTCTACAGTTGTAACCATAATTGTTGTTTCTTGGGTTCTGTCTTCCAAGCCAATACTAATGTTTAGTCAAGATGCAACAATACCACTTTTTCCCTTCTGATACAGATACAGGTGCAGATACCTCATCGTTATCGGCCGATATCGAATACCGATACTAACTCTCTCACCTAATGTACCTAGTCCTGATATTTATGCAGTCACATTTTTAAAACATTTTCTTTTGGTAAAATACATGTTCTGCATCACAAATAAAACACTCAGCCCAGCTAGATGACATTAACTTATTGGATTATATTTATTAGATGCTTAAGAAAACATTTACTATACATTTTATATGTACATATGTGTGTTTATATATTTATGTATGTACAAAAAAGTTGAATGTTGTTTCACATCCAAATTTCTCAAGTAATTAGTTTCATACGTGCATCTTATTTGTGCTGCATCTCTGAGCGTCAGTTCAGTAAATATCACCGTTATTCACGCTGTCAGTATCAGCGTCTTTCAGTATTTGTAGGAGCGACAGGCCGTGAGACCCCGCTGACGAGTGATACAGCTGACCGATGAAGGTGTATCACAGGCAGGGCTAGTGGACACACAGGCCTGGCTAGAGAGCTGCTACGCTAAAGGCTAAATCAAGGCTAAATGCCATCATTACGGCGGTTCCTGCTGCTCTCTCAGTAAAATTAACTCGGACTGTAAGTGACCTCACAGGGGCGGACGAGTGATAACTGAAAGCCGTTCAGGTAAGCAGTTCCTTTAGTGTGTTTTTCAGGCCAAAAACGGCTTTTACCGCCACTTGTTCATCCCACACCGCTGACATGTTTAATATGAATACACTTTAATGAATACATTAAAAGCATCTCCTTCTTTCTACACTTATTGTCCATTTTATCAGCTCCACTTGCCTTATTAGGTGCACTGTGTAGGCCTACAGTTACAGACTGTAGTCCAGCCGCCTGTCTTCATACTTTCGTAGCCCCCTTTTACCATTGTTCTATGGTCAGGATCCCCACAGGACCACCACAGAGCATGTACTATATAGGTGGTGGGTCATTCTATAAGCAGCAGTGACACTGATGTGGTTGTGTGTTAATGTGTGTTGCACTGGTACAAGTGGATCAGACACAGTAGTGTTTTTTAATGCCTGTGTCTGATTCACTCATAGTAGCGCAACACACATTAGCACGCCGCCAGCGTCCCTGCAGTGCTGAGAATGATGCACTAGCCAAATATTACCTACTCTGTGGGCGTCCTGACCACTGAAGAACGGTAAATAAGGATGTACAGTAACAGATGGACTAGAGTCTGAGTGTATCTGTATGGTAAGACAATTAATTGGACAATGAGTGTAGATAAAAGGTATATCTTTACCCTTTACCCAATTCTTTAATCATCAGGACCTCCACTGAGCACTGCAGTGACATTGACATGTTAATGGATCGCACACAACAGTGGAGTTTTTACACAGCTCAGTGTCACTGCTGGATTGAGAATAGTCTACCAAACAGGTCGAATGCAAAACTTGGGGCGCCCTTGGTCAAACGACATGCTTTATTTGTTTTCTCGGTGGAAAGAAGTCCTCTCCAGCAGGCATGTCAAACTGGGAACCTTTCGGGCCAAAGAGCTGCGGAGAGTAGTGTTGACCCTCATCTGAGGCTCTGGATTCAGTTCATGAAGGCTTTGCTGATTAGCTGATGAGCTGAGTCAGGTGTGTTTAATGAGGCAGTGAGCTGAAGTCTGCTGTGTTTTGGCCCAGGAGGACTAGAACCTGGTTAGCTTCACCGATGACACAATTCTGTAAGACAATTTTATTGTCTGATTGCTGTTTATTTGTGGAATTGAACATATTGTTTTGGGGGGGACAAATATAAAATTTAGCCTGTGCAAAAGTTATGGCACATATTTATTTTTTCCAACTCCAACTCCCACCAATATCAACCACCACTAAAATGACCAAAAAATGCCATGTTTAAGTGTGGTCTCTGTGGACCATGTGTTATGTTGAAAATCAACATATTTGACGGGGTGTTCAAACTTTTGCGGACGACTAACTCAAAATGGGTTAAAATGACTTACCAAATGTGGAGGGTCAACAAGCTAACGGCTAAAGTTAACTACTCTTACCTCAGTTTGCCGTCTTATATCAGTCAAAACTCGTTAAAGGCATTTTGTGCTTTAAAAGTTAGCATTAATATCTTTTTTAAAACTTTCTTTGACAAAGAAACAAAGGAAAGAGGGACAGAAATTCTAGGTTGGTTGTATTTTTTAGATTATAGGTCAGCAGCTAGGCTAGCAGTCAGTTTGGTTTCACATAGATCTACACACCTAGATACCATGTTGGGCCTAGCCAGGCATGTCAATGTCAACATCGCTGCTGGACTGCATTCAGTACCATTAGAGAGCGGCAGTTTAAGAAAGATACTGTCCAAAATGACACTATTTCAGGAATATTGCACTTAGACAGTGGGATAGGATTATATGACAGAGGGAACTCAGCGAGCCACGCTCATGTTGGTGTGATGTTTATGTGTAGATATGGCCGTGTGGTTGGTGATGTACAGAGATCCTGTTGATGTGATTGTTTTTCCTCTGGTTTTATATTAAGCTTATTTAATTTAATAGCCTATTCAGGGGATCTTAGATTAGTAGTTATTTATTTACAATGAGTTACACTCTCTAGCCAAGTTATTGCATTCCTTAATCAGTGTCGATGTTAATATAATTTAGCACCTTCTTTCACAAACCCGAAGTTAGCTTATTTGCCAACGCCTTGTTCAAATTTTCCCGTTCCACCTTAAATGGTGCATCAGGCAGCTTTTTGTCCGAATTTCCCATTACATCTCATCTGGTGCTGCTTCAGGCACCAGAGAGGGACTTGTGCACAATGTAAGGTGGAACTGGAACATTTGAACAGAAAACTGGCAAATGGGGGGGATTTCTATGTGACCTAAGATTACAAGTGATTCACACATTGATGGATTTGCTGATGTGTGTGAGATGGTGTTTCTACCAGAGAGCTAAACTCAGATGCTTAACGTCAGATGCAGACTGAATACTTTTCTGTTGGTCTGGACAGCTAATTAGCATGCAACCTAGATTAATCAATGTCTGAGGATTACAACGAAACAAATTTGGTGAAAATGGGTTGAGTAATAAGCACGTTGTGGCAGATTTAATCCTGAGACTCATCGTCTCTCAATACAAATGAATCTGTTCCCAAGCGGATCTTGACCTCTCCAACATGGTGAACGCGCAGATGTATCACCTCAGATAGAGAACAACAGACAACGAGGCGTCTAGGTATATATATCTCTGGGTTAAAATGTCAGTATGTGCGTAATGCATGCTGGGTACTGTAGTGAGTGAAGATGAATGAGAATTGTGAATTCCCTGAGGGATACAACTGTGCCCTATAGAATGCCATAAAACACGACAAACATCATATTAAATGGTGGTTTTTGGCTGGAAGGCCACTTTAATGAAAACATTGATTGACAAGCAGGAACATAATTAGAATAAAACCAATATGTCACTCATCTTCTTCTTCTTCTTCTTTCAGCTGCACCCTTTAGGGGTCGCCATAGTGGCTCATCTGCCTCCATCTTGCCCTATCCACTGCCTCCTCTACTTTCACACCGACCATGTCCACCTTCACTACATCCATAAACCTTCTCTGAGGTCTACCTCTTCTCCTTCTACCCGGCAGCTCCAACATTCTTTGCCCAATATATCCACTATTCCTCCTCAACACATGTCCAAACCATCTCAACCTGGCCTCTCTGGCTTTATCTCCAAACTGCTCCACCTTCACTGTCCCTCTGATCTGCTCATTTCTAATCTTGTCCATCCTTGTCACTCCCAACGAAAAGCTCAGCATCTTCATCTCCGCCACCTCCAGCTCAGCCTCCTGTCTTTGAGACAGAGCCACAGTCTCCAAACCATCAATATGTCACTCGTCTTACACTGTAGGAATTCTAATACAGCTAATAGTGCACATCTGTTAAGTTATACCTATTATATAAACCTTTCCAAGCAAAACATTTGGCACCACACAGTTTTATCTACCTTACACACTTTAAAACAATGCTTCTTTAAGGGTTCTTTAGTAGAGGCAATGGTTCTCTTTAGAACCATCAGTTCTGTAAAGAACCGTTTCATGCTTAAATGCTTTTTTGCATTGTGAAATGGTTCTTCAGATTTATGGAGAATGTGTTGTATATTGATCTACATAGCAGCAAAAGGGTTCTTCTATTAGCTCGTGACAGTATAAGAACATTTTTGCTACAGAGGGCCGTTTTCAAAAAGGCTCTATATAGAACCATATACAACACAGCCTCCGTAAATCTGAAGAACCATTTCACCAAGCAAAGAAGCATTTCAGCATGAAATGGTTCACTGGTTTTAAATAGAACCATGGCATCCCTTTTAGTGTGTATTTCACCTTAATTCCCCAGATGTATGATTCTTGTAGCTTCTCTGTAGTTTTAGCAGAGCATACATGATGAATTAACTGCTTTTTTTAAGCAGTTCTCTACAGTCCAGTGGTGGATTGGCATTATATTTATTTCCATTGTGAGATATTAGCTTTGCTCCTCTGTGCCATGACTCAGCTTAATCCTTAAGGGCTTCACAAATGGGACAAAACCCAGACAGCACAGTTTAAAAGAGGAGCACTTAAGATGTGTCACACTCTAATGATTCATTGACATCAGTAACTGATCTACTCTGAGTGTTCAGTGAGACGGTTTAGGAGCTCAGCTGAGGGGCAGACTCAGTGGTGTGCACACATGGGAGTGTTTGTGTGTGCATGTTTCTAAAGGATGGAGAGGGAAAGGCAGACTGAAAAGACAATCAGCTGTTGCTGGTTTGGAGTGCAAGCACTTGTGTCTGCTTCTCTTCGTTGCTCTTGCGGAAGAAGGCCTTGCCGAACTCATAAGTGCTGATCATTATAGCGCAGGCTGGAGCCACCTTAATAAGCCTGGGCATGAAGCCTAAGAGAGAGAAAGGTATGAGATAAAGGTTCCAGTTATGAGTCATGACTCAAAGAGGGTCATTTAATCCTGTGATTGCAATGCATCAGGGTTATTACTGCTGTGTCATAATGTGCTACTGAATGGAGCCAAATGGTGTTCAGGTGCAGCAGTGACACCTGGTGGTCATCTGACTAAAAGCAGAGGTGGACCATGGCTCATGCTATAGGGGAGAAAAAAGGTTTCTCCATTTTTTTGGATTCCCACTTTTCTACTTCATGTGAGCACAGCAGCTGCTTTACATTGTGTGAGAACTTGGTTGGTCTAATACATGAGTCGGAAACACGCTGCTCTTTTACTGCCCTGTTGCGGCTCCACATTAGAATTAGATATTTAGGTAAAAACTAAATAATCCTCCTATGCAGTAAAATTAAGCTCTGCTGATTGTTCAACAGCGTTTTAACAGTAAATGGTCTTAAATGCTGGATTTAATGCAGAACTGCTGATTCACCCTTTAACCCTGAAGATAAGTGTCCAGACTGTTGGTCACCATAGCAACACAGCCAACAATCTCGTCTAGCTAGTAGCTAACGAACAGCAAAGAGAGAGATTTAAGGCAAACATTGATCATTTAGAGACAAATGGACTTATATGCATTTATAATCACTCCAGCTAGTTTTCTGATACATTTAATCTGCAGTGAGAAACTCCCAAACACTAAAAATGGAATTGGAATCTTAAATAGTGCAGCAGTTACATTCTGGCACCTCAGGCACCATTTAGTGCAAAATGGGAAAATTCGAACAAGAAGCTGGAGAAAGAAAAGCTGATATGAGCCTCGTATAAAGCCGAACGTTGAGAGAATGTTGATTTTACAAGAAACTGTAGTACATTTGAGGAAATGTTTCCTGCTGGAGATGTGAGAAAATCGGCTAAATCTGAGCTGAAGCTTAAAGCAGAGCAAAGTAAGTCTGTGTTTTTGTTTATATTATAATTTTTACATTAGCACATACTGAGACGTACACTCACCAGCCACTTTATTAGGTACTTGTTAACACAAATAGCTATTCAGCCAATCACACGGCTGCAACTTAATGCATTTAGGCATGTAGAGGTGGTCAAGACAACTTGCTGAAGTGCAGACCGAGCATCAGAACGGGGAAGAAAGGGGATTTAAGGGACTTTGAACGTGGCGTGGTTGTTGGTGCCAGACGGGCTGGTCTGAGTATTTCAGAAACTGCTGATCGACTGGGATTTGCACACACAACCATCTCTAGGGTTTACAGAGAACGGTCCGAAAAAGAGGAAATATCCAGTGAGCGGCAGTTGTGTGGCCGAAAATGCCTTGTTGATGTGAGAGGTCAGAGGAGAATGGGCAGACTGGTTCCAGATGATAGAAAGGCAACAGTAACTCAAATAACCAACCAAAATCTCTGAGGAACGTTTCCAACACCTTGTTGAAAGTCTGCCATGAAGAATTAATGCAGTTCTGAAGGAAAAAGGGCGTCCAAACTTTTACTAGCAAGGTGCACCTAATAAAGTGGCCTGTGAGTGTATTTACAGTCTAGATGGCAAAGTGGACATAAAATTTTGTGGTTAGATATTTGTTGAAAGGACAAAATGGCTCTTCTTAACATTTGGGTTGCGACCCCTGTTCTAATAGAATTGCTCGGAATAAAATCTTTCCTTAGTGACTTGTATTAAAATTAAAGGACACGTCGCCTTTTCTTTAAACTTAGCATGTTTAAGATTCTTGTTTTTCTTTGGACAGCGAAGATAAAACTAAATTGCTGGCTGACGAAACGAAAAAGATATCCAGAGATATTTTTATTGAGCATGTCGGTAAAATAGCACGCCTAAAATACGACCTGGTGTTGCACCTGTGCTTTTTTAACCCTTACCTGCAAAGAGCCCTCTGATGCCGCTCTCTCCCACGATCCTTTTCATCACAGTATATGTTGAAGAGCCTTGTGCCGACACTACAGAAACAGACGTGTGCATTGCTAATTAATGATCAGGTGTCACAATAGCTGGATTTATGACAAGCTCCAAAAAAGTTGGGTGATGTGAGCTATGGTAATGTGGTAATATGGTAAAAACGTGGATTTTCAGGTATCGAACTGACAGGAAACATATTTTCTGAGACAAATACAGCATTTACACAAAAATGTATAGAATCAAAGTTATAAAATGAAGTTTAGCTGGAGGGAGAAGGAGACCAGAGCATATTTTAAAGCAATGTTAACACATTTCAGCACTTGCAGAAAAATAAATAAGCAAGAATTTCCCATCAGTGAGTTATGGAAGCATGTCACATGTTATCAGGTAAAGCATTTTTACTAATAAAAGTCACTTCGATAAAAACAAGCGACAGAAAAGCGGCAAAAAAATGCAAAAATAATTTTAAACATTTTCATTTTATCACATGCAATTTGCGCAGAAAGTGGACGGAAACATAGCTACTGACTGGAGTCAATTTCGATTCTTTGGGTAACTATTTAATGCATCATGAAATCTTAAATTTCACCACAATCTGATTTGAATACTTTCCGCCAAAACGAGATGCACTGATGCATTTTACTCTCCTAAGTGATGCAGGTGAGGTTCTGGGAACAGAATCTAATCTAGTAATTAACTCATCAGACAATGATCTGATATCCTATGGTTTTTCAAGGGCAGGGGTTTTTGGAAAACTTACGATTCCTAGCCTGCAGTTCACCCAGTTCCACCTGCCTCCTGGTCTTCACCACGTCGAATGGCAGTGTGACAATGGATGCAACCTAGTAGGAGAAAAGCACAGTAAGACCTGAAATACTGTGAAAATGGAGAAAATATGTAAAAAAAAATGGCTGTAATTCCTAAACGGTCATTGAATTAAAGCTGAAAGTCTACACTTCAGTCACATTTCAATGAGCTCAATCTTTTTTTTTTTACCCCTTGCCCCTACCACTTAGCCCTTACCCCCTTTGTTTTGCACGTTCATGTCTAGGGGTAGGGTGCCCCGATTTACATTATTTTTTATTATTTTATCTTTGTTTAATGTTGTTTCGATGCATTATAGCCCTTTTCCTTATAACAAGCATTAAAAATTGATGGTAGCATGATGACGTCTTGGTAGCTAGCTAGCTGAATCTCCCGTTCCACCTTAAATGGGCCAGCGGTTAGGTGTCAGAACTGCAGCACTGTTTAAAGCAGAATGGGAAAATTCGAATAAGAAGCTGGTGAATATCTGACTTCAGCTTCATATCACTAAAGAATTAGGGGTGGGCAATAGTAAATGATTGCCCCTCTTTGAAGGCATATGGTGCCCTAAATGTAACTAAAGCCCAGCAGTGAGGAGCTGAACTTCACCCTCCTCTGCTGTCACTGCAGACCGCAGGGTCGCCTACAGAGCAGCGCTAGTAGCTGTTAATGAAGCGATGCTCTTCTTTATCTGAGGGTCCCATTTCGTAGGGAAGATCTACCCTTTGTAAGAGAGTCTCAAGGCTAGGAGACACTCAAAAATAAGGGGTAGGGATAAAAATAAGAAATGGGACGGGGTCCAATTTCAAAATTACAAAAACTGTATCCCTGTCCAAATACTTATAGACCTGACTATATTTTGTCAGATGTTCTGGATGCTTTGTAGCAACGCAAGCAAATAGCCACCTTATGTATATCTGCATAAAAAGAAGCGATTAGCTCGATGCTGTAGAGGTGATTCTTCCAAAGCGCTGGGGCTCCTTGGCTGCATTAGTCTGAACTGCACTGGTTTGCAGAACAAATGTTTTTGATTAGAAGTATTAATACATTACTGGTAATTATTTATATTAAATAAATATTTACAGAAGTTTTATAATTCTGTATTTTTAACCATGGTCAAATGGTTAAATGTAGCATAGAATACAGAGGTGACGCATGCATTTTTACACACATACTTTTTTTAAGCTGTGTAATATTTTCTAGTGGTCCTAGATCAGATACACATCAGATATGTTTGCATAAAATGCACATGTGGGTCCTTTCAGAGCACAAGTGTGTTCACACCAATGACCGATATGGTTCACTTACAAAGAGGAACGCAATCTGTCGAGGCAGAAAGATGTGATCTGAGCAGAAAACGGCTTTAAGCAAAGAAGCTTATATCAAAGTTTTAGGAAAAGCATGATGATGCAAGAGAAATCAAAACAGACTCACAGATCCAGACAGCGCGCCAGCGATGAAGGTTATGGTGAAGGTCGGCTCACTGGACTTGTACCGACACAGGAGGCTTTTGCCTTTCTCATAGTTATACCAGTACATGGCTAAAGAGACAGAGCGAGATTAGATATGAACAGGTTGGCACCTGGTAACAAGCTCACGATTCATAGAAGAAAAGTGATATAATACACATGCTTACCTGCAAAAAACGAGCCGTTAAAACATAAACTTGGCATTTTCCTGAACTGTTGGTCTGAATATTTTATATTTATTTTTGCGCAACCATTTTAAAACATCCCCTCTCTCTCTCTCTCTCTCTCTCTCTCTCTCTCTCTCACTCAGAATTAAACAGGACTTTTTGTGTGCCTTTAAGCAAACAGTCTCTGTTCTGATTGACTGCCTTTTATTTTGCCTCATTCCAAAAACAGCCTGGGATAAAATGTGGTGCAAACTTTAGCCACTCCTTTTACCCTGCGTTCACACCAGCAGAGACTTTTCGCCTCTTGTCGCCCAAATCGCTGGACGCTCATCGCCTGTGGGCGTTTCCAAACTCCAGTGGACCATTGGTTGCCATGGTTTCACTGAAGCCAAACTCAGATGCATTCCTGCTAGAAATAAAAATCCTGGTGAGAAATCGCATGTGTGCTTATTTTTATTTAATTCCTGTGTTGAGGCAGTCAGTATGTGAGGAAAACAGGATTAGGTCTTTGCGATTACTGCATATTTGTGGTGAAAGCACTACTGCTATTCTTCCATCTGTAGTAGGAACAATTATCTAGGAAGCAAAAGCAGAGTGTACCGTTTCACAGTGGCAGAGATAAAGCGCGGACTATGCTGCTCAGGGCTCAATTCCTATTGGTAATCGTACATCACTTCACTCCTTATTTACATAAAGTTGCATCGCTGACTCCGCCCACTTTGCCACGCCAACATTTGCGTCGCTTCCTGTTTCCAGAAATCGCCATCTTTCATTAAAAATAAAAGACCTCCGACCGCTTTGTCACATCACGACGCTGCTACTGTGAATGCAGGGTTACATGTGTGGATCTTTTGAAAGACTGGAATGTTTCTTTGCTTCCTCGCAGTCAGGAACAGCACAACATTTAACCATCTTCCTTGCAACTTCTACTCCAATAGCTCTGCTACAAATGGTCTGCAGTAACAACACTCCGTATCACTTCAACATGAATGGACGGATATATGTAAATGTGGGTAACACTTTATTTAAACTCTGACATAAACATGCCACAATCAATTCATTACAGATTAATAATTAAGATAATAGTTAATTCAAATAGTTCATTAATAGCTGCTAATGATGGTTAATTATAAAATTGTTACTAGTGCTACCATTTGAATTAGCAACTCTTACAGTAACATAAAAATAATTGAAGTGTTGTTTTCATAAATGTATCGTATTTGGGTAATAAGTAGTATGATATACTTTTATAAATACATATAAAGTTGTGACTTTTTAACCAATTAGTGATCATTAATATTTAAAAGAGTATATATTAACCTTGTGCATCATAAAATAGCAAGACAAATAACTACTTTAAACAGGACCAAGACAATTATTAATGTTTAAGTTCCTAGTATTAAAAAAAAAAAAAAAAAAAATATATATATATATATATATATATATATATATATATATATATAATATATATATATATATATATATATATATATATATATATATATATATATTTATGCCACAAAGTACATGGTTAACAAATGAATTGGTGCCATTTATTAATGTATATGTCCCTATTATAAACTGTGACGGTGTGACAGAGTTCAGACTCAGGCTCGCGGATGAAAAATGCAAACAGGCTTTTATAAACGTTCAGTAAAAGTGTGGTCAAACATCACGCGTGGGTCTTAACCAAAAAGCACCAGAGAATCACCGAAGTGATCATAACACTAGGCAGCCAAAACCAAGGGAGCGAGCAGAAATCGTGGTCGAAGAAACAAGCCAAAAAAGTCAAAAACGCAGATCCAAAAACCAGCCGGCAAAGGTACCAAAAGGGACAAGCAAAGGACCAGGTCAGAAAAACAAAGAATGGGTCATTACAGGCCGTAACTAACAGATCAGTAAACGCTCAGTATGTTCAGAAAGAAGCAATGACTATGACTAAAGCCCGGGCTTAAATACTAGGCTAAGTGAGTCATATGACAACAAACACAGGTGCACGGTATTAATAATCAGGGTACTGCGAGCCCCGATAGGTGCGCGAACGATTGTCCAAAGTCATGTGATCTCCCGAGGGATTGTACGCAACCGAGTCCGTCCTGGACTCCGAATCTGAGGAAAGTTGCTCATGCACATTCTGGGAAATGCAGTCCGAATCCGCCTGAGACATGACACTTAACAATCATTAACAGACTATTAAGTAATTGTTAGGTTGCTGTTTATGAGTGTCTGTTATTCTAAAGCTTTACTGACAGGTTTCATATCTTTTTCAGATGCGGTTCTTTACCTGAGAACGGAACGTCCCTGAGCAGTGTTGGTCCCAGACCCCTCCAGAGAGCCAGCCAGCCTTCAGTGTGCACGGCCGAACGGATCACAGCGCTCAGCTCTCTGTAAGACTGCCTCTCTGACTGCAGCTTAGTGCGGATCAGCTCTAAAGGACTGATCAGCGTAGCAGAGCCCACTGCAGTACACACAAACACACACACACACATACACACATACATGAAGGCAGGCCAAAAAAACACAACACACAGAAATAGTAGTATTTTTATTCTATTTCTGACCACATGGAGGGCCAGCTTCACAGAGGTGTTCCTGACTATGTTCCGACTTTAGATACTAATCTGAAGTCTAGATACGATTTGCTGTGATTTACAATGAATAGAGTTAAACATGAGGGCAAGTCGAGTGCATGATACTATGTAAATGTTGTCTCTACCAGCACCCTGTTAGTATTTACTGGAGTTATAACTGCTTTATATTTGATTTCTTCTCCTGATTTTTGCATATTTGTCACATTTCATTTTTTTCACATCTTCAAACTAAACTTATACGCTCACCAGCCACTTTATTAGGTACACCTTGCTAGTAAAAGGTTGGACCCCCTTTTGCCTTCAGAACTGTCTTAATTCTTCGTGGCAGACTTTCAACAAGGTGTTGGAAACGGTCCTCAGAGATTCTGGTTGGTTATTTGAGTTCCTGTTGCCTTTCTATCATCTCAAACCAGTCTGCCCATTCTCCTCTGACCTCTCACATCAACAAGGCATTTTCGTCGACACAACTGACCGCTCACTGGATATTTCCTCTTTTTCAGACCGTTCTCTGTAAACCCTAGAGATGGTTGAGCGTGAAAATCCCAGTAGATCAGCAGTTTCTGAAATACTCAGACCAGCCCGTCTGGCACCAACAACCACGCCACGTTCAAAGTCACTTAAATCCCCTTTCTTCCCTGCTCGGTCTGCACTTCAGCAAGTCGTCTTGTTCACCTCTACATGCCTAAATGCATTGAGTTGCGGCCGTGTGATTGGCTGATTAGCTATTTGTACTAGCTATATATACAAAATAGTTTTAAAAACATCATTTACTTTGTTTGAAGAAAAAATAATATTCTGACACCTGGCAGAAACTGGCCATGGGTGATATCACTGCCTTACAATAAACCAGTTAGTCACATTTAGTTGATAACTGGGATCTAATAAACTAGACATTTGAACACTCTACTGTATCTAAACATTACTTTCTAAAAAGGCTAAAGGGACTCAACAAGCAGCTATGTAGCTTCTAGGAAGAGATGAGGAAGAACGTTACTGAAATATATCAACCTGGAAACGATTACACGGCCATTTCTAAGATTCTGGGACTCCAATGATCCACAAACGGAGAGAACTTGGAACAGTAGTAAATCTTCCCAGAAGTGGCTGGCCTAATAAAGAGTCTTGCAAGAAAACTGACAACTCATTCAGGAAGTCATAAAAGAACCCAGATGAACATCTGAGGGACTATAGGCCTCAATTGCCTCAAATAAGGTCACAGCTTATGATTCAACCATCAAAGCCTTTTGGAATGATGTTCTGTGGACTAATACCAACAGTCAAATAGGTGATGATGTGGGGATGCTTTGTTGCTTTATGGCCTGGGCAACTTAATTACCACAACTGACAGCACTATGAAGCTCAGGCGCAACTGGGTTTTGCAGCAGGACGGCAATCCTGAGCACAAGAGCAGGATCCACCTCTGAATGGCTGAAAAGAAACAAAGTCAAGGTTTGAGAATGGCCCAGTCAGAGTCCTGACTTAGACCTCTATTCAGATGCTGTGGCAGGTTCGAAAGCTTTTCAGTGTGGCTGAAATGAAGCGATTCTGCAGTAGAAAGTGTGGGTTAAATTCTGCTGCAGTGACGTGAAAGACGTTGTGATCTCTAGTTACTGGATGGACTTGGTTTTAGTTGCAACCAGTGATTAAGTATGGGTGATGGAGCCATTACAAAACTTTTTTTCTATTAATGATGTTTCGTGTTTCCACATGTTCTTGTCTTATATTGCATTTTGTATGAGGATCTGAAACCATTTAACGTGACAAAAATTAGAGGAACTCAAGAGGAGGGAGGGCAAATACTTTTTCACTTCACTGCTAAAAAAAGGTTTTCTTTCTTTTACATTGTTGCCACGAATGTCCATGAAGAAAAAAAAGGTGACTGGAGGTGTCCGCCTCTTTCAGTCGCCCGACTGGTCGAGGAGCAGTTGATGATTAAACTGGCCTGGGACCATTTGTGATTTAAGAAATCAAAGGTTTCATTAAAGCTTAAAGGCTGTTGGTTCAGCAGCAAATCTTGCTTCTGCCCTTGGTAAAGAGGTAACATTTACTGTATGATGAGCCAGTTTAGATAGATGGATGGATTGATTCGATGGATGGATGGATTAAATGACCCTTACTAGTCCCACAACGGGAAAATTTCACCTCCGCATTTAACCCCTCCATGAAGTGAGACACTACATTCACAATAATGAGTACGCACACACACTAGGGGGCAGTGAGCACACTAGCCTGGAGCGGTGGGCAGCCTCTGGGGATCGAACTGGCAGCCTACCAGTCACAGGGCCAGTTCCCTAACCTCCAGCCCATGACTGCCCCACAAAAATAGACATAAGTATAAGAGTAGAAATTTAAGCCAGGAATTTGTTGTGAATGAACTGATAAATTGCAAGCTAAACTGAATTAGGTTTCTAAATTATTTTTTAAAGATGTGTAATATTGCCATAATCATCATAATCTTAAGTTTATTATTTGCTATTTTGCACTTAATATTTCTCCTAGCTTTCTGGATATCATCTGCAGTTAGGATATGCTGAAAGTATGGCACTCTGGGGAAATACTCATTTTTTACTCATTGGTTTCGTGGCATGTGTTGTTACAAAATAAAAAGGCCACTTAATGTGCTCTCCTCATACACACCTGTTTCTTTCTTAATGAAACTGCAGAAATATAACTGAAGCAGTTAACTGACAGCAGTACAAACACAAGATATTTAAAATGTCAATTAATTAACCTTACGGATTTTTGTATATATGCACTCTTTCTAAATTTGATGTCTGAAACAAAAGTGTTGGGACAGGGTCATGTGTACCACTGTGTTACATCACTTTTCCTATTGACAACACTCAGTAGTGGTCTAGTACCTGCACTGCATCTTACTATGAGGCCACAACTGTTCTAAAACATGCAGAATTTGGCTTGGCATTGTCTTACTGATGCAAGCAGGGACATCCCTGAAAAAGACGTCATCTAGAAGGCAGCATATGTTGCTCCAAAATTTGTATGCACCCCTCAGCATGGATGGTGCCTTCAGAGATGTGCAAGTTACCCACTTACACATCCCCCATACCGTGACAGACGCTGGCTTTTGAACTTTGCATTGGTATCAATCGAACTGAAGTGGCTGGAGTTTTTAAACACTGTGTCCACTCACTGTCCGCTCTATTAGACACTCCTACCTTGTCAGTCTACCTTCTAGATGTAAAGTCAGAGACGATAGCTCATCTGCTGCTGCACTGTTTGTGTTGGTCATCCTCTAGACCTTCATAAGTGGTCACAGGACACCGTTGGCTGGATGTTTTTGGTTGGTGGACTATTCTCAGTCCAGCAGTGACACTGAGGTGTTTAACAACTCCAGCAGCACTGCTGTGTCTGATCCACTCAGACCAGCGCAACACACACTAACACACCACCACCATGTCAGTGTTACTGCAGTACTGAGAATGTTCCACCACCCAAATAGTACCTGCTTTGTGAGGGTCCATGCGGGTCCTGACCACTGAAGAACAGGATAAAAGGGGGCTAACAAAGTATCAGAGAAACAGATGGACTACAGTCTGTAACTGTAGAACTACAAAGTGCACCTATACAGTAAGTGGAGCTGATAAAATGGACAATTAGCGTAGAAACAAGGAGGTGGTCAGAATGTTATGCCTGATTGGTGTATTTACAAAAAAAATAATAGATTAAAAGGTAACATATTAAACTTCTTGTATTTATACTATTCTCTTTTAATTAAAGGTCAAAGTGAATTTACAAATCACTTCTTGTTTTTATGTGCGTTTTACATGCTGCCCCAACTTTTTTTTTTTTTGTACACAAAAACAGATGCAGTGTTGAGTTCAGGTCCATAAATTTCATTTTAGAGTTTGTCTAACAAGCTTCAAGCAAATTCAGTTTAGCGAGTAAAGTGCTGTGGAATGCCGTCATCTTGTTTCACCTAGTTACGCTGATTTGCCAACCTAAAACAAAAAATTGCCAGAAAACAAGCGTACAGTAATTTGAATATGAGCCTACCTCTTGCGATCGCTCCAGCTAATAAAGGCGCCTTGTCAGCCTGCTCATCCATCCTGAGCCTGAGAGCGTTACAGAGCTGATCATAGGAGGTAAAGTATATCACTGTGGCTGGCACTGCCATCACTCTGCCAGGAGAAGATGCTGCATTAGTGTTTGTGATGCATCAATCAGAAGGTATGATGGTACGAGTCAGTTATAATTGAACCCCTTAAAATCCCAGGCTTATTTTTCAGTAACTACAGGGACTTCAGTGCAAACTAGTTGAGCTATTCTTAGGTTATAGAAGTGTGTAAAACTCTGGCCCTGGCCATTTGATGAGTTAATAAAACTCAATAAAGTATGTGCTTATCTTTTTGAATAATCAGAAATCTCTGGATGTTTTCAAATGCAAATTTGAAAGAATGCATTGTATTTATTGCCTGTATTCCAGTACCGTAAACACATTCAAGTAATCACATTTTTTTAATAATTCTAAATCGTACCAAAGTAAATCAAATTTGACTGACATGGCGCTAATACAGCATTACATATCCAGTTATTATTCTCTTTTTATTTATTTATTTTGAACAAATAGTAAAATGGAACTAGAAGGGGGAGAGTCTCATCAGCTTGGCAGTTGTAGACAGTGGTTGACTGTTTATTTAAACTTAATTGGGTTTATACAGTAATTCTAGCTAGGGTGTTGCTATGGCATTCCAGGTGGTTGCTATGCAGCCCCTATGTCATTGCAGCTAGTTCAGGCATGAATACAAATGATGGTTAATGATGAGAAGTTATTGTAACTATCTATACAAAAATAATTTAACTTTTACACAGAAAACACCTCCAAAAATATATTTCACCACTATTAACATTTCAATATAAAATGCATGTAGGTTCACTGGTCATTCTGCATAATAAATGAAATGGCTATATTTGCATTCTAGACATTAATCACGTTTACATGCAGCCTATTAATCCATTAATAATCCGACTAATAGCTCAAACGGAATACAATACGTCCATGTATATACCTGAATCAGAATAGACAAGTCTTATTTATCCGATTGAATGAGGGAAATCCTATAAGTAATCCATTAAATAGAAGAATAACAGGGTGTAAACGCCTGTATCCGATTACATTCCCTATCGGAAAGTTTAAGTCTGTTCTGCATGTGCGTCGCATCATACTGAAACTTTATAGCGTTCAACATGGCAGGGAAGAAACTGGTCTGCAGAGGAGACGAAGTTTATGCTCTGATCTTTAAAAGACGGCGGTGGGTGGGACGTCCAGCTTATATGTCTCAGAACACGACGTCTTCCTCTCAGCCTTCTTTAGTAAGTACATGCGAGGTATGTATTTCTGAGCCTGACATATTTAAAGCAATTCAAAATACAAGCACACCAACTGAAAACTCATCTCACTTGGACTGGACCTTATGTGATGTTCACTGTCATGGTAACGTTTATTCCAAGTGGTTCTCTATGCATGCGCTTCATTTTGGATTGGACCACTTGCAGTCAGCATGTAAACAGAGATTTTCCATCAGATTGTTCAGTGCAATGTGCATATAAACACCTCAGTCCAAATCTGTAATCGGAATTTATTCAATCGGATTGGCAAAAATCTTTGCATGTAAAAACAACCATTGTGACTTCTGGTTCTTATCACCACCTAAAGAAATTATAGTTGTTAACTTTCTCTACCATTTCACATCAAAGCACTTAGAATGACCGCTTACATCTCAACAGCTCATTTAGGCAAAGTTTAAAAAAAAAACGGTGGAATTCAAAGAAAATTTCTAGTGTGGCTCAATATGTGAACAATGCTAATGAACGCTTAAAACTAGCAGGCACTTTCACTCTGAAGGCCTCAGCAAACTTCTAGCGGAGACAACGTTCAACATGACGCAACTGCGGAGAAACTGAATAGCCGCAGACATCACGCAGAGCCTTCGTTTGCCGAGTTGCGTACACGGCAGCTCCATGGATGAAAACCTTACGCGACAAAGCCTGTGATTGGTCGGTTAAAAAGAGGTGTGGCATGAAACAAAGATGGATGACTTTGAGGAGCTTCGTTTCACAAGAAGTACGACAAGCGCTTTGGTGTATTTTTTGTTAAATAACAATGAAAACCGGGGCGGCACGGTGACGTGGCGGGTAGCGCTGTTGCCTCACAGCAAGGAGGGTCTGGGTTCGATTCCCCAGCCGGGCGACCAGGGTCCTCTCTGTGTGGAGTTTGCATGTTCTCCCCGTGTCTGCGTGGGTTTCCTCTGGGTTCTCCGGTTTCCTCCCACAGTCCAAAGACTGTCCAACAGTCCAAAGACACAGTCCAAAGTCTGTCTGCCCTGCGATGGACTGGCGACCTGGGTGTATCCTGCCTTCCGCCCGAGGACTGCTGGGATAGGCTCCAGCGCCCCCCCCCCCCCCCCCCCCCCCGTGACCCTGAGGGAGAAGCGGCTTAGAAAATGGATGGATGGATGGAACAATGAAAACCAGCTAAATGGAAGACGTTAAGTCTATTATTCAGTAGTACTAACTTATAGTAAGCAGCAAAAAATATAGGTCGACTTTATCAGCTCTGTATTCACCAGCTTCTTCCTGTTCCACCTTAAATGGTGGCAGTATTCTGGACTTGCACGTCGCCCTAGTTACAACTGTGATAGGATCGTTTTCAACTAATCATGGAACTTATCATAAAATATCATAGCGTCACCTGCATTAGTGGAGCATCAGCGACAGGCGACACAAAGCCTCAGAAAGCATGTGAGCTTGTAAGCTTGCGAAGACGCTTTCGGCTTCAAACCTTGAAAGTTTAGTTTCGCTAGAAGTATGCTGAGGCCTTCAGCCGTGTTAGCATTCATCTCCTAACTATCTCTTGTGTTTAAGTGTACGTGAGGATGTAGATGACTGACAGTGTTGGGGGGAGGCCACTCCACAGCGACTTGATCCCTTCCATGCGAACAATCTTAGCGAAGGCATCCTGTATCACGAAAACAGAACAATGGAGCAAAGTGCTAAACAGTGCAATGAAGGACAGAACATTCTTCCTAAAATCACAAGTCAAAGCAGTTGCAGCTGTTTTGCAAGTATGTCTATTATGTAACATGCAAACATTTATCTTTGGGGAAAGAAGATCTCCGTCCACTCACCAGTGTGCCTTTGAAATGACCTCGAGGTTTATACCACGCCTTCCCGTTCTCATTTACACACACGCATATGTGATCCATCAAGCCATTGCAATAGACAAAACATTTCCCTGTGTAAAAGAGACACAAGAATGAATTATATACATGCATTATTTGAACAATTTGGGAGAAAAGAAAAAAGCCACAGGACCTCAAAATACACATATTCTTTACCTTTAGGGAAAGGACTTGTCTGTGCCTGAAGTCTGATCTTTATTACATCTAGAGGAGTTACTGTGAAGAGGAAAGAAATGAATAATAAACATGTTTAAACAATGTGATTAAACAGTGGCCTTCTCCCCATGGTTTACACCTGCAGTCTTGTGGTCATATATAATCCATCACTGATTATTACATTAATATGGTGGGTCCCATTATGAAAACACATATGGCAAAGCACAGTACACTCCTCCAAATTGCGCTGATGATGGCGTCCCATTTTTGAATGGTCAATAATGACGTCTTTCACATGCATCCTCCAGCATTTTGATGTCATGTTTTGGTATGAAATGAAAGAAGGAAAAGGAAGTGGCAAAGCTGGACTGAAACCGGTTCTATAAAAACCTGCTACGTGCACTAGGAGACAGGGCAGGGGAAAAAAGTGAACCGTTCCTGAAAGGTTCCTGAGAGAGGGGCATTCCACAAATTTCCATGGCCTGTCCAGACCTCATTCTGTTTAGGTCCTCCTTCCCAAATTGAAAACTACTCTAAGGCAAGCATTTTATTCCAGGCTCCTTGAAGGCCCCTCAGCCAATATTGCAACCCTGCTTACTATGACATTAGACGGTGTCAGTGAGTGGACCCCCCACTTCTGAGACTTACCAAATAGTGATGTAAGTATTGCTCCGGAACAAGAGGCCATCATCTGCTGTAGTGGTGTTATGCTGTCCTTGGACACCTGAGAACTTTGGGACGTCATCTTAACAAACCTGTCAGGAAGAGAAAAAATATAGTATAATATGAGGTGTGTGTGTGTGTGTGTGTGTGTCTATATATATATATATATATATATATATATATATATATAACTGGAGTTAGGTAGTAGCCTTTTGGTTTCCTGTTCTGTGCCATGTTTTATTTACTGTTAAGTTTTTACAGTAGCAGTTTTTTTAATTAAGCAGTTAAGCATAGGTTATAACTAGTTAATTAACAAAATAAAAAGTACAATTAAAGTATTTTCCACTTTTCTTTCGATTTAAATAACCCAAATATGTGAGTATTTTCACATTATTATTCTAATTTGACTCGATCAAAATTACAGTTAATAACACCATAATTGTGGTAACTGTAATAACACCATAAGAACATACACAGTAATTGTAAAAAACAATAATTGACTGTTAATTGAGTGTTTTCATTAGGGACCATTACTGAAAAAAAAGGTACTAAAGAGCACAGAATTAGATTTTTTACTTTTTTCTGAAGCTGAAGAGGCACGTTGGGACACTACCATGCGGGATGCCAAGAGACGAGAGACACACAGACCTTTAATTCAGCGTTTCAGACTCCAGGCTTGGAGCCGCTGCACTGTGTAGTTTAGTGTTTCTCTGTCGTTCACACCTCGTTCAGCCCAAGAAGGGATTAATTAGCTCATAATATCAGGAATTTTAACCAGGAAACCACAGTTATGCAGTGCAGGGGTTTCAGGACTGGAGCTGAACTCTGAACTAACTGCACTAACAAACTTACAGAACCACGTCTGTCGAAACACGACGTCGTTTTCCGAGCCACGACATTCAGTCTGATATTTAACGTCCATGTTTCTCCATTCAAACCTCATTTAAATCTCCAGAAACAGAGAGTAAAGTTATAGTGGGGGTCTGCAGCTCCGTTAGGGGGGCGGCTGTTTACCTGATAACATTAGCTAAAGTTCTCTAAAGGCCTGCATTGATCACATCTGTGTTAATTAGCTGATGTCGTTTCCCTCCTATGATCACAGAGTTTTCTCCTCTTTATGCAACACTATGGGATCCTTTACCCACCCTGACGTGAAGAGCTTGTGGGCTTCTGTGTTTTTAACTGCTCTGAGAGACCCTCCAGATTAGGGAGAGGGGCTGAGTATGAGATAAATATAAATGTCAGGAAAACACAAATTTGGTAGCTTTTCTGCCAGTTTAAGTGGGACCAGGAGTTCAGGGGGAAACTGTATAAGGATCACAGCCGATTTTATTGACTTTGTCGAGGTAACGTTTTTTCTCATCTAAAATAAAGTGAGTCATTGTAGCCATCTTTCAACTCTAGTTACATTCGCACAAACCCAGAAATTCGGTCCCAAATACGCCGACCGCAACAGAATCATCACGTGACTGAAACCCTAGGTTAAGTTTATTTGGTCTACTGCTTCGTGGCTAAGCCGTTGTTGCTCCTAGACAGTTCCCTTTAACAGTAATAGCACTTACAGTTGGCCAGGGCAGATCTAGCAGGACAGAAGATGTTTTAAAACATTGCAGCAATCCTGTTTAAAAATAAGTAATATGAATTCTGCATTTTGAGACATCTTGGGGATCCTTAAATCTTAAGGCCGTGTACGTAGACATGCCTAGACATGTTTTTCGCTTCTTAAGACATGCCTTAAGATGTGTTACTGGGTATAGGTGGGTGATCCAGATCCAAAGAGTAAAAACCCTCCCCAGGATTTTGCTCAAACCAGCAGTAAAGGTGTTCAGGCAGTTGGAACAAAATCTCCTGTGGAGGGTTTTTACTTTTTGGACCTGGATTACCCACCTCTATCACTAGGGTGTCAGACATTCCGCTGCAGTTCTACAAAGAAACTCGAAAGTACTCGAGTTTTTAATCTTTATAGTTTTCAGATCTACTGGTTTTGGTAGCTACTTCTGCTCCTACTTCAGGCATTATTTCATTGAAACAGTGACACCTTTAAATCAGGATGACTTCAGGAGACTATCTACCTCTCACTACTTTAGACGGTACAGAAATAAATGGAAAGTCAATGAAAAGGCAAATGCTGCGAGTCTAAAGCCTAAAATTCAGGTGGTTGTATTAATAAGTCTAAATGACACAGCGGTGCATCAGCTTACCTTAATTCGGTCTCTCTCTCTCTCTCTGTGAAAAGCTGTGTAATAATTTTATTTCGATCAGATTTCATGACATTTATCCTCGGCTACCTCAGCGAGCCGCAGTCTTCGCTCGGTCTTATTGACGACCCCGGACAGCGGTTAGACAGCGGTGCAGACACACTGTGTGATCAACAGATAAAGGCCACTCGGTCATTTTGCCTTTACGAAACTACGTTTTTCATTTTTTTTCATCGTCCTGTAAGTTTCGCACTATTTTAACGTAAACCGCACATGACATCTGTGCACTGTAACATTATCTGTGCTTCTTGGTTATCAGATTCGCCTTATTTGGGGGGGATTTAAATGACGCAATGTGTAAGTAATCGTGATATTATATATCCTAGGAATAATTTTGACTGTGTATTCCTGTTGTGAAACCATCTAACTGTCTTCATATCTGTGTTTTAGTGAATGATTCATTTATTTAATGGCACACTCTAAAAAAGCATTTAAAACCGCACAACGGTGGATGTCGAAACTGGACTCCTGAAAACGAAGAATGACGTCTGGTTTAAGGGGAGATTGACCACTTGATGTTTCTCCCGTTCTAGGAGAGACGTGACCGCGAACGCCAGAGGGCGTGACTGGGGGTGAAAGGAGAGAAACGGCGAAAAAAACTAATTAAAATAGTTTCTAATCGTGTGTCCAAAACTCTCCTTTTGGAAAGTAGGAGAATGTATTTCGCTGAAAAAGCAAGCTTACCTGTTTGTTTCCATTTTCTTTCAGCAAAGCGGTTTTGGACGGTAGGGTGCTAACGTTGCTACTGAGTGCTGATTGGTTGGCATTACTACTACTGAGTGATGATTGGTTGGTATTACTACTACTGAGTGATGATTGGTTGGCATTACTGCTACTGGTTGCTGAGCGGAGCAGCTCATTGGCTGAGTGAAGCGGTTCGCTCTCACAGACATGAACGTATACGAGGCACTTGTTATAAAGCGCTATAAGTTCAGAAGAGCTCCAAAATATAACAGCGGTGTTAACACGTGGTCAGGAAATAAACGAATTCTTCTAAATCACACTGTTTACGCATCACACTGATTTTTCTCAAGCGCTCTCCATTAACCCATTCGTTCGGGAGCGCGGAATGCAGTACTGAGTGGCAGCTCTCGCCCTCTACACGTTCTCTGGCCTGAACGTTAGGCTTGACGTCACGGTGGATATGCGCCTGGCGAGCGGGAAAATAGAAACGCGATTATATTGAGTCGTTTTAAACTGTAACGACGCCAAAGTTCAGCTTCTATATAGGTGCGAAAATAGTACCACGGAATAAACGACCAGGCGAGGATGAAATGAGCCCGAGGAGTTTGTGAGGAATGTGAGCAGAGCCGTCGTTTGTTAGCTTGAACTTTGTTAGCAAGCGTTGTTCCGCCTGTTTGAATTTCCTGCCTAACGGATGGCCCGAGGTTTAAACTCGGACTCCGGCTCAGCTTCGATGTCCGTCACCCCAACGGCCATGGCACTTTAAATGCTTTACAGTGTAATAGAGACACACACACGTACACGACAAGGAATGTAAGAAGATTACAGTAAGTATTAATTACGAGGCTGAAGTTGGCTTTTTTTTGTTTAAATTTTCCGTTCCACCTTAAATGGGGCAGAAGTTAAAGCAGTTACGCTCAGGACCCTGTACACGGCGTAGTGAAACTGCTGCACAGTTTAAGGTGGAACTGGTAGGACGGTGACTTAAGCTTCGTGTGGTGTTTTTCGGTTAAATTACAGCTAATGGTCTTTAACTCTTGCATCTGTGTGGCTCTGGTTTGTCCCTCTTTTCTGACCAGCTCGCCAAGAAGCAGTGAGTTGACTTAGCTGAGCGACCTGTGATGAAACACCAGAGTTTTCCCAAGTCTGTGAAGGCAGAAATTCAAGGTAAGTCAACGAGTGTGGCTGGCTTTGTTGTGAGACCTGTCTGTGTTCAGATGTCGCTTAATAACAAGGTTTCATGGACACAACATAACCACACACACACGCACACACACATCACTGTTGGAACAAAACCTCGTACCTCCAAAATGCTAAGTTCACAGGAGAAGGAGGAAACCTGCTTTAATGTATGTCAATGGATCCAGACCTTTTGTCCAAGTAATTTTGGCCCGTTTCTTGTGGTCCAGACAGACAATGTCAAGCGCAACAGCTGTTTTCAATTGATGTGTGTGGTGTGTTGGTCTGTGTTGCGCTGGTGTGGGTGGATCAGACACAGCAGTGCTACTGGAGTTTTTAAACAATGGTCCACCAACCAAAAATATCCAGCCAGCAGTGTCCTATGACCACTGGTGAGGGACTAGGTGAAGCTTTGTTCCACCTGTTTCAGTTCTCGCACCAGCAAGAACTCACTAACACACCACCACCGCGTCAGTGTTACTGCAGTGCTGAGAGTGATCCACCACCCAAGTAGTACCTGCTCTGTGAGGGTCCATGGGGGTCCTGACCACTGAAGAACAGGGTAAAAGGGGGTAACAGAGTGTCAGAGAAACAGATGGACTACAGTCTGTAACTGTAGAACTACAAAGTGCAGCTATACAGTAAGTAGAACTGATAAAATGGACAATGAGTGTAGAAACAAGGAGGTGGTCATAATGTTATGCTTGATCGGTGTGTGTGTGTGTGTGTGTGTGTGTGTATGTATGTATGTGTGTGTGTGTGTGTGTGTGTGTGTGTGTGTATATATATATGTATGTATGTATGTATGTATGTATGTTTGTATGTATGTATGCGTTTTAAATATTGTCAAAACATATTTTCTCCTACATTGGTGTGATAAGTAACATTTATTCTGGGTTTTATGTTTGTACGCTGTTACATCTTAGTCACTAAAATTGAATTCTTTGTTGTTTTTCTTCATTCTTTAGTGAAGCTCCGCTACTGCTTCACTTTATTGCACTTCTCAGTTTCATTAAGCATTTTATTTTGTATAAAAAAGAGAAGAATAGTGTTTGATAAAGATTCCTACGCTAATATTTATTTATTTTTTTTAAACAAGTTGTTTCTTGGAAACTTCTACATGAATCAATGTCATGATAGTGGTTGTTATTATTATTGTTGTCATTATTATTATGTTGCTATAGCCGTCTGCTTTTAGTCGTATATAACTGAGATCTGCACTTGTTATCAGATTTATGTAGATATTGGGCTATTCCACAAAGCAGAATTTCTCAACAATCTGGGTAGTTTAAGCAAAAAGTGAGGCTCGTCCAGCTGGAATGTGTCATAACTCTGCTCATGTCGCAAAGGCTTGACTTTCGGCTTAAGTTATTTGATTAACTGACGCATCCTGCTCCGTGAATTCATCCTGAAGCTGTTGTAAGGTTCGGTGCTGAATCTGCTGTTATTTTCTTCCCCTCTCTCTACTCGGCAGACTCAAAGCTGGCCGACCATGGGCATAAGAGACCAGCTTTTAAAAGTAAACCTCGACCGACATGTGAGCCTCTTCATGCGAAGCCCTTTACCAGCCGTGTGTTCTACTTGGATCTACCGTGCAATAAACGGAGCCAGACTTTGGAGAGTGATATCAAGAGCCTTGGAGGAGTAAGCGCAGTATAAGATGCCTGATTTTATGGTTTTGGTTGTCCTGTCACAGGTTTTCCTGTCAAAGTGAGTTATTGTTAGTTCATTTTTAGGCACTCGGAACAGTTTGTGAAACGCTGCACAAGCAAGACAGATCCTGAAGCAGTAAATCCGCCGAAGCATTGGGGTTATTTATTTATTTAGTCATGAAGTTCTGTTTTTGTTCAGGACTCGCATCCTTTCAGAGCTGAAATGTTCTTTGTTGGTCTCTCTTAAGCAAGACTGACTTTTAGATGAGAACGTCGAGTGAAAAGTACTTCATGTGCAAGGACGTTGTGTTTGGCTGCTTTCAGTCCTCTGTGATTGTTGCCTGTGAGGGGACAACAGACTTCTTTGCAAGTTAAAGAGTCCCTTCCAAATGGCAACGTCAGTCTTAGCTTCTTTTTGTTCTTTAGGTGTGTTCAACTTTTCGTAACTTAATTCTTCTGTTCTTTATTTATCTTTGTCAACCTCGTGTCAGACGGTGGAAAAGTTCTTCAGTAAAGAAATTCGGTATTTGGTGTCCAATAAGCCTGAAGCTCGCCATGTGCAAAGGCTGGTGCAGGACTCCCCGGTGCCCAGCCCAGACTCAGGGCTGAGCTCCCCCTATCCGGCCAGCAAGAGGGACAGTCATGGACACAGGGGCAGCTCGCAGGGACCCACTGACACGGTGAGAAATCTGTAACTTAGGAGAGGAGAACTACAGAGCCCACCTGGTGACATCACATATAAATAAAAATAGTGCTGTATTAACAAGTGGGAACGAGATCCTAATGCATGGCCACAACTTAGTAAGGCTTGGAAATGAGGTAATTAAGTCGTGGCCATGACTCAGTAAGGCGTGGGAATGAAATCCTAATGCTTGGCCATGACTTAGTGAGGCATGATCTCATTCCCACGCCAGCAATGCATTAGTATATTGTTTCCATGTCTTAATACAGCTTGGCCATGACTTATCTTGTTCCCATGCCTTACTAAGTCGTAGCCATGCATTAAGATTTCATTCCCAAACTTTACTAAGTCATGGCGACGCATTAGGATCTTGTTCTCACATATTAATACAGCGTGGCCATGACTTATCTTGTTCTCATGCCTTACTAAGCCATGCATTAGGATCTTGTTCCCATGCCTTAATACAGCTTGGCCGTCACTTATCTTGTTCCCACACCTTACGTGGTCACTCATTTATATTTTCATACAGGATCTCACAAGCGGGTGTATCTGTATTTGTGAGAAATGTCCTATATTGATTTCACATCTGAAGGAGCGTAATGGTCCTAATTTTGATGCCTCTGGTTGGTATTTCACAGGTGGTTGTTAGCAGAGGGAAGTCATTAGTGGAGAAAGTCGTTAAGGAACAAGTGAGTGATTTTTCTTACTTTGGTGGTTCTTGCTAAAGCAGACTTGTAGATTATGTCGGTATTCCCACCGACCGTTTTGTAAATCAGTTAATCAGTTTCTGGTCAATTTTCATAATTTTTTTTTTTTTTTTACATCTTTTTTCTTAGGAACGTGTTCAGATTAACAGAATTCTGGCCAATGCACTTGAATGGGGCGTGAAAATCCTCTACATTGATGGTATTCATGTTTTATCAGTCATTTTCATCCTGCCAAAGTATAGATTGGTCTTTAAGTTAGGATACAGAAAGTTGAGCAGAGATCAACTCTTTTCAGTTTTGTAATAATTCAGATATTAAATGCAAAACAGTAATAGCGACGCATTTTGCTGCAAATGCTTTGTGCCATTTTATTTATTCCATGTTCAAGTTTATTTGACGTTCTGCTTGTCATTTAAAACTGTTTGACAGTCTTTGTTTTGATTGCATTTTTGAACAGATGTACTTTCCTACATTGATAAGAAAAAGACCAGACTCTCAAAGGAGAGTACAGCGAGGCCCACTGTGACGACAGCTGTAAGTGTCCTTTTTTTTTTTCCTGGCTAACTTTTGAATAACAAAATACCTTATTAACATACTTCGTATTTGGGCCCTAAGCAATTTTCACTTTTGGATTTAGGCACAACCTGATCCCACACAGAGGCCTGCGTTTCAGAAATGCAGTAGTGAGTACAGTATAATGCACAATTAGCATTTTAATGCTTCTGTAGCAGCAGATGATTCCACTCACAATTGTAGTAAATGTTGTATCATGTGGAAAAAAATAGGTTTGGGGTGGTTTCTTTTTAATTAAATTTTACATGACCTAAGTACATGTTGTTTTTTTTTTTTTTGTCTTGCTATGTGAAGCAACCTTGGGTTTGTGAAAGGCGCTATATAAATGTAATTTATTATTATTATTATTATTATGTTAATTCTCACAATGTGTCACTTTAGAAATTGAGTGGATCTTCTGAATTAATCCTGCATTTTCCAGTTGGCACCTATGATTTTCCAAATAGTATTACAAGCTTCTTACTAGAGCTCTTTCTTTTCAGCTGGACGGATCAGTCGCCCCTTTGTTAAAGTGGAGGACTCAAGCAGGTACAAGATATTAAAGTAAAAATTTTTTTTGTTTGTTTGTTTTTCCCTTCCATGTTTTGTTGAATTTCTAATTTTGTTCATTCATTTTTTTATTTCCAGGCACTACCGCCCCATCTATCTACCAATGCCCAACATGCCTGTGTGTAACTTCAAATCTCCCGCCCCCTGCAGTCCCTTCTTAGTGGATGAAAATGATAACGATGCCCCCAGAAAGAAAACAAAAGTGCACGGGTATGTTTAGAGAATAACTCTTAATGCTTGTACATGTGGTTCATCGCCAGCAGGGATGACATTTGACTGTCAGGAAGGTTAAATAAAAGCAGCCAGCAGACTGTTTGCATGCACATCAATAACATTGTCAGGCTCTGTTTTATATTTTAGCCCGTGTGTGTGTGTGTGTGTGTGTGTGTGTGTGTGTGTGTGTGTGTTTGTGTGTTTGTGTGTGTGTGTGTAAATAAATTAAAATAAAATAGAATAGCCAGTCTTTTGCGGTTGAGTTAGCCTAACATGGACACCAGACCGAGTGCTGTGCGTCACCTGGGTAGCTGCCTGTTTTGGTCAGTTGGGGCCTTATTCATCAAATAAGATGGAGACCAGCTGCTACTTAAGTGTGAATGACTAATATTTTTCAAATTCCAGGGCAGGCATGAGCATATGAGACAATTGACTTGAGAAATTAGATGAAACTCAGATTCCAGCCTGTCCAGACGCCACAGTGTAGCTGCTCATCCATTTAAGGTGGAAATTTTGATCAGGAAACCGCTCAGTATGAAGCCGTCTTTTCAGTTTTGTAGTAATTCAGATGTTAAAGAACATTTAGCACCATTATTGCTGGGCTGACGGGGCTGGTGTTAGAAAGCAGTATTGACACAGTTTTGTTTATATATTGTTCAGTTTCGTTTTTACTCGTTGTTGTTTTTTTTTTTTTTTTTTTTGTAAATAATAAATTCAGTACTCAATATTGTGCCTTTACTTTAGTTCTCGATAGTTCCTGGTAGAGAGGATGATATCCCAGAATAGTTAGCCTTTGCTGACTTTTAAAAGAAGTTTGGTTTAAGCATTTAAAAAAAAAAATCAGTTTGTACCATAATATAAATTTTCATTATACCTTGATAGAAATACCACCCACTACTGTAAACAATGTCCTGTTTAATGAGGTGGGTCTCTGAATGACATCCTGTTTTTGAGTAAGCTTTTCATTGATGTGGGACACAAAATAAAATCAATCAAGCTAAAACGAATGTTTATTTGATATAGTATTATATAAAGTTTTTTTAATTTAGTTTCACCTTCATTGTGCCTTTTATACTATCAATATAACTCTTTCTTTTTATCTGTTTCAGGTCTGAGAGAGATCGAGGAGTAAAGGGCAGGAAAGACAGACGTAGAGGCCATGAAGGAAAAGGTCGGAGGAAAGGGGGCTACTGTGAATGCTGCTTGGTCAAATATGATAGCCTTAAATCTGTGAGTACCACAACCTTAATTTTTTTTCTTTTCAGAATTACCTTAGTAATTTCGCTTTTAATTATGAACAGGTTCTGCCTTCAGACTAATCTGCCTGTGATCTTTTATCCACAGCACCTGCAAGGTGAGCAGCATCAGGCTTTCTCTAAGAGTGAGGAGTACTTGGTGGTGGACAGAGTTATATCAGGACTGACTTGTGACCTCATACAAATCAGCACCCAAACAAAAAGGTACTACCACTCCCACTAGTGACAGCAGCCTCTGTGTTTGTCCAGCAGATGGTGCTGCAGCACTGAGACAGGGAATCTTGCAGCAGTTAGAACACAGCAAAAGGAGTAGTTGCATGTACTGCATGACATTTGTTATAAACAAATAATAGTTTTGTGTACTGCATCATGTTTTTCATGTAATATGCAGCTTAGCCCTTTAGACATATTATTTTTGTGAAACTTGAGGCATATGAATTTGTCTCTTGTCCAATATAATATGTGCTTCCATTCCAATGTTTTTTTTTTCTGTAGGGTGAAGTGCAGTGTGTCCTCTCCAGTCTGTGCCCCTGGACCAGCCGTAAAGACTGCAGGGGAAGAGGAAGTTCTGGAAGCTGAAGAAGAGAAGGCTACAGCGTTCACGCTCTGGAGTTCTCACAACACAGACTTTAGTGGTGGAACACCTCGACCAGTCCGCAAACGCAGCAGAGCGCTTTCTCTGAGTCCTGAAGAAGATGCGGCAGAGCAGTCTGATGCCCTAGAGAAATCGGATTCCAAGTGTGGCTCCAGTTCAGCTTTACACAAGGCTTTGACTGCATCACTCTGCAATTCCAAGAAAAGCTGCTATTCCGACTCTCTGCAGAGGAGCAGTACACCAGTGCATGTTCATTCAAAACCAAGGAATTCGCTGAGCGTGCAACCAGCTCACCGTCACGTTAGTTGTAATCGGCTGGACGCAAAGTCCATACAGGAAACTCAAGGGACTAATGTGGTGTCGGAGCCATCTGAAACGAGCCAGCTGAACATTCATGCTACACCGAAGACAGTTCTGGGTGTCACAGGTATGCAAAGGCCTCTGTCCAAAGCAGGTCATGTGCCTGTCAGAACTGAGCAGCCTTCTGACAGAACAACCCATGGCTCAGTCACTGCTGAAAGGTCCAGCAGAGGATATGAACTAGTCAATACAGACAGTCCATCCAGAACCTTGCAGAGGAAAGTACGGCACTCCAGGCGTAGACGGAAAACTCTAGCAGAGGCTTCGCATGGTCTCTCTAGTAAACATGTACAACCACTGACCCCTCAGACCTTCGGTAAAGCTTCTGAACCATTGACACTCTCCGCTTCTGCCCAGGACTTGGGGCATCTTTTTATGTCCAGCGACAACATAGAAGACGAATTTAAGGGCTTTTAGGATTCGCGGAGGATTAGCGGGAAACAGACAGAAAAGTCTATGTCGGAAATCCAATGGAGGATTTTTACAAGGAGATTTGTGTGTCATAAATGTTCAAATGTATTTATTTGTGTATCTCTGTGGGAGATATTGACGTTCCTTAACAGATGACCTGTCAGGTACAGGAACAAAGATGTGGGTCGTAAACATCTAGTGCAACTTTAAAGAGAAAATATATATATACACATAAAAACCCCAGAATGTCAACTTTAGTGGATTTCTGTTTGAAGTTGATGTGGCACATCTGTGAGATATTGACTCTGTACAGTAAATTACTTTCAGATCCACCACAGATTTATTTGGGTAAGATCACAAGCACAAATTCCGTATTAAATTGCATCCAGTTAGTAAGCTCTTTATTTTGTTATGGATGCATGGCTGGTTGCCCCATTCAACATCCAACAGTACCTATGTTACCATCCACGTTTCTTAGTGTGTTTTGACATATTGAACAAAAAACAGCAAGTATTGAATAAATTTGGCAAACTTTGCATAGGAGTTTGTATGCTCACTTGGGTTGGATACATTGGGCCTCACTATTTATTTCACCAAATTGAATTTGTTAGGGTAATGGAAACTTGGCTGTTCTGTAGAAGCTCAGGCCTGGTGAATGACGGCTCTTTTAGCTCGTAACCGAATGCTTGGTTTTGAGTGTATATTTAGGCCATTATTGCCTGCAATGTCGAACATTTAATTCAAGCGGCTATTTAAATGTTATGAGTAAGATGGGATCTATTCCTTATGAGCATAGACTGGATGGAAAAAACGGTTCCCAACCCTGGTCCTGGAGTACCCCTCAGTGTTACTGCAGTGCTGAGAATGATCCACTACCCAAATAGTACCTGCTCTGTGAGGGTCCATGGGGGTCCTGACCACTGAAGAACAGGGTATAAGGGGGCTAATAAAGTATCAGAGAAACAGATGGACTACAGTCTGTAACTGTAGAACTACAAAGTGCAGCTATACAGTAAGTGGAGCTGATAAAATGGACGATGAGTGTAGAAACAAGGAGGTGGTCGTAATGTTATGCCTGATTGGTGGGTGTATAAACACACACTATGATTTAAATAAGGAGTGATATTATACAAATTAACATTGTTCTCTTACACATGCTGCACATTTTTATTGATTTGGTTTTATTTAATAATTCCCCAAAAATGTAAACAATGGAAAAGCTCTGAAGCCTTTTCTGAGTGCCATACAAACAGCATTGCCCCCTGATTAACTACACCTGTGCATACTTTGAACAGAACTTGGAAAGATTATAACGCAGATGTTCAGTTTGAATACTGAATAATGCAAATGAGACAAAGAAACTTTGGTGCATGAGATCTCAGTGAACAAGCTTGATCAGATGAAGGGTGTCGGCACCCCACTTTAGCTACCCTTTTGGTGCTATATTGGATCATCTACAGTGAGTTCTCCATTAATCTGAAGAACCCTTTTCTCATGCAAATGGTTCTTTGAGTGTTTGTGGTTCTACAGAGAACCGTTTTCTTCACTAAAGAACCATTTTTTTTTGAGTGAACGCTCAAATGTGGTGCTTCGTAAGTGAATTTGGATCACAATGACGACGAAATGAATGTCCTCAGATGATTATTGTTTGAATTCCCGTCATCATCGCAGCTTTTCAACCTGCTGTAACGCACTTACCTGAGGAAGAGCTTGTTATTAGTGGGAACATGTTCAGGGTAAGGCGTTCTACAGAACCACGGTTGGGAACCGCTGCTCTAAAGCGCCTTGTAACTGGAGAGTTCTCTGACCAGCTTCCTGAATATCCAAAGCAGTTAAGGCCTGCCTTGCCTTTCCATGCCCATTGGGTTTTGAGTCTCTGGAAAAGCTGAGGGGTTAGCCAGGCTTACTTTAGGTCACCTGGCTTGGGTTCATGCAATGCCAGTGGCCACCATGTGGTGCTTTGGCTTTGACGTGCCCTCCTTGTGTGAGGAAGAACATCTCAACATTGTCAGAAGGAAGTTAGGAGGGTACAGCCAGCTCGGTGGTCTACACCCCAATCTAATTTGGTGCACATCCTCTGTTAGTAGGTATAGTTACTGAGCCAGCTCATGACCTGTTGTGACGTCTTGGTCTCAGGGGGATGTTGGAGGAATAGATTCACAGGAACCCTCAAAGCAGTAAGGCCACTGTGCGAAAGCCTGACACCCTTATTTGCTTGATTTCCAGTCAAAATGATCAGTAAGTCTTAGGGTTTTAAGGGGAAAAAAACAGAAAATGCGTTTTTCTCAGAAAATTATACAGATGTCTCAAGAACTCTCGATGTCTCAAGTACAAACTCATTTCTTTTTCCACCTATTTACTGTGTCCACTCTTTGCCCTCATTACAATTTTGTTCTTTTCAGAAGACTCGCTTTCAGTTTTTTAAAGGAATCTCAGTCTTAGAAGTTGATCCAAGTAATTCCGAATGGAGGTCTGGAGTCAAAGGTGGCCAGTCTATTGTTCTGAGAACACCAGGCAGCTTCCTGGCCTAATTTGCAAATTTCCTTTTCTCAGCAAGGGCTTCTTAACAGCTACACATCCTTTCAGACTCAGTGGAGTTTTATTTTTATCTGCATCTCAATGATGAAAGTTATAAGTACTATTTATCTGAAGGGGACACTTTTGGTTGGTCTACCAGGTCTTGCATGATTGTTACATGTTTTTCTGCTTCTTTTCTTTCCTCTTTATGCAAGTGAGTTATTTTCTCTCTAATCTCCTCAATTATCTCCTGAAAGATGAATAACTTGTATAGCTTTTCTGTGAGATTAGTCAGGGCTTTTTCCTTGACAGTTCAGCCATAACAGAGGCTGCATTTTTTTGAGGCTGTATTCATGCCTGTATTGGCTTTATGGCTGTCTATGAGTTGGGTTGGTGCTCAAGCCCTGGAGAGGAGCTTTATTTACAGCTAAATGTGTTTAAGACGTTGAAGAGGGGACCTGGGGACATCCCAGGTTGGTGCAGGTAACACAGGTTGGAGGTCTAGTTGTGTAGGCATGTAGGGCTCAGGGAGGCAATTTTGTTTGGAGAAAAGAAAACAGTATTTTAGGAAAAACAACATTTGAGATAACTTTGAGGGCGAGAGGCACAGTTAGGGAGAATCTCCGGAGCTCTCTGACTTGCTCCAGCCTCAGGCAGCCTGGCTTTTGTCTTCTGAGCTTAGTACACCTGGGGGCTGGAGCATGGAAGGTGAATTATTATCTGCCAAGAGTGCATGATTGGTCCCTGCAGCTTTCCTCTCTTCTTGTGCTGCTGTCCTGCTCCGGCTGAAGCCGGAGAGACGGTAGCTCTCCAGGGTCCTGAAGCAGGGTTGAGAAGTTGAACTGGAGTTCAACTGGTAGTGCAAGTGGTTGTTTTCTGTTTTTTTGGCCTTGGAGGATCATTTCAAATGTAGTGTAAGAACTTGGACCAGCCATAATGTTAAAACCACCTCCTTGTTTAACACTCACTGTCCATTTCATCTGCTCTACTTACCAATGATGGTGGATCGTTCTCAGCACTGCAGTGACACTGTCGTGGTGGCGTGTGGATCAGACAGCAGTGCTGCTGAAGTTTTTAAACAGTGTCCACTTACTGTCCACTCTGTTATACACGTCTACCCTGTGTAGATCTAAGGTCACAGGCAGTAGCTCAGCTGTTGCTGCCCAGTTTGTGTTGGTCATCCTCTAGTCAGTCTTCATCAATGACCGCAGGATGCTGTTGGTGGACTAGTCTCAGTGTTTAAACACCTGTGTTAAGCTCAGTTCAATGTAAAATTACATGAACGAGCTGTAAAATAGTGATGTGAATTGACTTCAGGGGTGGAAATGTTGTTGCAATCTTTGTATGGTCATTGCCTTGTAGTTATTGAGCATTAAACCTATGCTGACCAACTCTCCTCTTGGAAAGTTTTTTTCAAACATGCTGCCACTTGGGATACAACAAAATACAAGTTTTGGGAGCAGGTTTTCGGAATACAGAAGTTACCATATTTAGCAGCTAAATTTAAATTATATATCTAAAAGAAACACCAGTGTTTATTAACAATTTCAAATTGAGTGTGTATAAAGACATTCCTGCTAAAGCCTGAGTAGACTGATAAATCAATGTGATGATCAGTTAATCTCAGCGTTACTGAGCTCTGCTAAAGCCTGAGTAGACTGATAAATCAATGTGAAGATCAGTTATTAATCTCAGTGTTACTAAATTGCTTCGATGTATAATTGAACCGGACGGTCTCTTCATCAAATCTGCTTTTTTCCTGACTCTGAGAAGTGATTAGCTGATTTAATTAATGTCAATGTTCTGTGTAAATGAAATACATCAAGGGTGCTCTGACTTTTGCACTGCCCTGTAAATGAGTGAGAACCCCGAGTAGTGTTTATGAAAATATTTCTCCTTGTATTCTCTTAACCTGGCAATCAAAATGTCCTTCCATGGAACAATGAGGAATGGAAACTTCCTCTGTTTGGAGCGGCAGACCTGAAAGGTTTGTATAATATTTCACTGCCAGCCCTGCCTCAGTCCTAAACCTGTCTTTTGTGTCCTTGTGTCCTTGACCTTTTTAATGGGCTACATGATTAGTCTGGACCATGTCTCATGCAGCATTTTAGTAGTTTCTTTCTTTAATGATCTATTAATCTATAAATTATCTTTAAACCTTTAGGCTAATAAAAGTTAGAGTGGTTGCAGAACACTGTTGATTTTTTTTTTTTTTCTCCTCAATTACATTGTGTCCGATTCAGGCTAGATCTCCCCCAATCTCATGATACTACCAGCTAAGCTGTTGCTAGGCCATTACTGTACTATCCCAGGTGGTTGCTAAAGTGTTGTTAGGCCATTGCTACGGTAGCCACAGTGGTTGCTATGGTGTTGGTCGATCATTACTAAGGTATCCCAGGTGGTTGCTAAAATGTTGCTAGGCCATTGCTGTGGTAGCCAAGGTGGTTGCTACGGTGTTAGTTATTCATTACTAAGGTATCCCAGGTGGTTGCTAAAGTGTTGGTAGGCCATTGCTACAGTAGCCAAGGTGGCTGCTATGGAGTTAGTAGATCATGAGTAAGGTATTGGGTATAGGCTCTCAGTTCTTACTGAGTCACAGTAGTTCACAGTAGTGGTGATAGGAACCAGATGTCTGAAGTCTTTAATGCCTCTTAAAGTTATTACTTTAAATGGTTATGGAAAGTGCTGGCTCATGTCATTGTTTTGTGATAAGTCTGAGATGGTTTTGGCCTTGGTGTCAAGGTACATGCAGGCTGTCAAGGCAAAGCAAAGAAGACTTATTTTTTTCAGATTTACTGCAGTTTTGCTGCTGTCAGCATTACATATAAATACCACAGAAGACACGTGCAGAGTCCTTGTTTGTTGTCGATAGTAAATAAAAAGAAGTACTGGCATTCCTGACGTCATGACTCCTGGTTCCTATCACCACCAGTCTAAAGAAATCTCAGTCGGCGAGTTTCCCTACAAACCAAACCACCCAGAATAACTTAGTTTACATCTTAATGACTTAATTATTCAAATATTTTTGAAAACTCGGCGAATTTCCCCTTTCAGTTTCATCGATTCTTCTCTTTTTGGGATCGTTTTAGTCTAAATTAAAACGCTAAAGCTGAGCGCAAAACCAATCCATCAAAATGTGACGTGTGACCTGAGTGAACGTGTGCGTCCTCCTCCATCCGCTGGTTGTTTCGTAATGTCGACAGCGGTCACGTGCCCCGCTTTTGCGTAGGAGGTGCCGAGCAGGTACTTACCGCGGACTACATTACCCAGCATGCCGTTCACCACTCGCTTTTCAAGCGTATTTGTGTGGCGTTTGAACGGTCTGTGCTTTCTCACATTCTGTCTCACTCACTTCACTTTCATATACCATCTCTCTCACTCCATACCTCTCTACTATCTCATATTCTCTCTCTTTCATTCTTTATCTCTCACTCTTCCCGCTCATACACGACCTCTCTCTCTCTCTCTCTTTCAACTCTTTCTCCCTCTCGCGTGCTCTCTATCACTCCCTCCCTCTCATACTCCATTTACCTCTGTCTTTCTCACTGTTTATCACTCATACACTCAAATTCTTTGCCTCGCACTCTTTCTCTCTCTCTCTCTCTCTCTCTCTCTCTCTCTCTCCTTCTCTCGCCCTCGCTCTCATCTCCTTTCCTCCCTCTCTGTAGCCTAGCTCTCTCACTCTGTCTCTACAATACATTCCCTATCTCTCTCACTCGCCCTTTCTCCCTCCCTCTCATACGCTCTTCGCATCTCTCTCTCTCTCTGTCTCTCTCTCTCTCTCTCTCTCTCTCTCTCTCTCTCTTTATCTAATGCTAACCGGCGAGGGAGCGAAGCACTCTATTGTCTTTTGGCGAAGCTGAGGATAAAGGAAAAAAAAGGGAAAAAAGAGGGAAATCTGGTTCAGGGTGTTTTTCTGATTTTGACCGTGGATCGGTGCTGGTGGAGCGGTGCGCTGTAGCGGGAGTGTCCGGCCGCCATGGCCCCGCGCTGGGCTGCGCTCTGCCTGCTGTGGCTCTGCGGAGCGGCCAGCAACTCCACACCTCAACACGGTAACGAGCTTTCTCTTCGCCCCCCTTCACTTCTCTTCTCTTCCATCTCCTTTAACTCTGCTTCCTCAGGCTACATACCGAGCACACAGCGCTCCTGCAGCAGCGCGGCTCTGTTTACGCTGCCGGCCCGTTTTACTGGTACCAGCGATGAAGGATGTAAACAGACATGGATGCTCAATGCGAGCAAATGCATTCACACAACTGCATTTCTGCTCGTCTACCTCGGCGTGAACGGTTTCATTCAACCGCATTTCATTCTTATTAGCCTCCAATTTCAGCCATGAATCCATTTTACTCGCATTTTTGACGTTAAGACGTTAAAGCAGGTGCGTTTTATTCTCATCTTAGCGCGAATGCTGCAATGCAAACACGCTCTATTCTTATTCTTAACATACGAATAAGCTGCATTTCAGCCTTTATTTTGCATCATTGCATCGTACAAGTAACCGCTGCTTCGAATGTTTCGTTCCACCTTAAATGGTGCAGCGCTCACACGCTGCACCTGCGCGTTTAAGGTGGAACGGAAAATCCGTATATAAAAAGCTGGCCACCTTCAGCCTCGGGTGAACGTGTATGTGTTTTTGGTTGTAGGGGGCGGTTCGGTGAGGGCGAGGACCCTCCGTGCCGACAGCAGGGAGATCACGGTGCCCGCGCGGCTCGTGTATCGCGCGGATCGCGGCGGCGTCCAGACGGCGCACGACATCCTGGGCACGCGAGTGCGCGCGAGCTCCGGCGCCGAGCAGGTGAGCAACCACCCCCATCCCCCATCGCCCCGAACCGGGGGCCCGTTGCCGTTGGAGACTGTTGTTCAGCGCTTGTTTACATGTTTGTGTTTACGCTTCCTAAGCACGAGTCAGGTAGTGGACCACAGACTGGACAGAGACGGTTTGTTGTCCTATATAGAGGTTGATTCAGGTGTCATGGGTCATCAGATAATATGTGCTTGTCACAGCTACAAACCCAATAAGCATCGACTGAAAAGTGTCTCATGTAACTTCATTGCCCAGAACATCTGAATCCACTAATATAGCATAAAAGAACTGTGGGTTATATAGAGTGACTGTACTATGTTCCAGAGGCTACAGGGTGTATATGATGGATTCAGGTATTATGGTGCATCAGCCCATATGAGACAATGTGTTATAGGGTAATATGGAACATCTGTCTCATAGGCACTAAACGATAAAGTTATGCTTTTACTAAACTAACTAAAACCGGAATACTAGAATTTCACATGGTGTCTTCAGTACTTGATGGCCCAGAATACCACAGAATTCTGTTACGGGCTGTAGTTTATTTACCATGAGCGGTAAGGGGTCTATAGGGAGATCCAGGCATTGCCAAGATTGCAAGCATATATCAGTCTGCTGGCTCGATAAGCTTGGCACCCCACTAACTATATGCCTGCATGCAAGACCTAACTAGTTTTTAATCTCAGAAAGATTTTAAATGAGCGCAGCCTTTTATTTTGGAAAATAAACTAAGACAAATATCACCAACAATAGATAGAAACAATTACATTGTGCTAGATTGGTTACAGCTGTGTAACTGTATTTAATTATACAGATTTATAGCTGTATTTGTGTATGATATTACTGTTAAAATCATTTACTAAACTAATTTACTCTACTAAACAGTAAAGGAGAAAAAAGGTCAAGTAGATTAATGTATGATAAAAGCAGCATTTTGTATCAAACTCTGCTTAACCACCAGTGGGCCACCAGAAAAATGTTGAGAAAAAGCCAGTGGGCCGTCAGTGATGCCTTCAGTGGGCCCAACAGTGGCCCGCTAACCTCTTGGGGAGGTATCAGCAGGTATTAGGAGCTTATACTGGACAGTAATATGTAATACGAGGCAGGAATGTAATGGCAAAGCCATTCTTTTATTCACTTATCCACTAATCCAGCGCTTCTCGAACTGGTCCTCAGGGACTCCCAAATAGTCCATGTTTTTGCTTACGTGTTGCAAGTTAGGTTGGAGAAAAAATCTGGACCGTGAGGAACAACTGTGCTAAACTATAGAGAGCATCTAGAGAAATTAGAACAAGCGTAATTTCTGACATCCCAGAATACTTGAACCCACCAAAACAGTAGGAATGATGGGAATGGGACTGGCTAATGGCCCTATGATACCACATTATTACAATATTTGAGCCACAATATGATTCTATTGTGATGTGCAAAGATTTGTGAAGGATTTGAGATACAATGACATATTGCAATATACTGCGATGCATTACTTTCAGTGTTTTATATTCTAGCAATGCAGAACTATGAAGTACACGACATGCTTTGTCCTGGCATGTTTAGCAGTTGCTTTTATCTAGAGCAGTTTAAAATAAAAAAATGCAAGAAATGTTTTGAGTTTGTTGGAATTGTACGTAACAGAGGATTGAGCCCTATTCTCTTGTGTGAGGGGGCAAGCGTGTTATCCACTGGGCTATCCAACCATTCTAAACAATGTTTCCAAATGGCCTCACTAGAGTAATTTTAAATGCATTTAAAGTAAAAATTTGTTCATAAAAGATTTTTTTGTTAAAATTGAAAGAAGTAAAAACGTGCTAAAATATGTTGTGTAATATACTATGGCATATTAGTAATAGTCTAAATGTATATACAAGATCATCATTTAAAGTCTACTTTCTGTTCTGTTTTTGCTGTCTAAATCCCTAAATTTCAACTTGTGATAATAATACGTACATTTTTCAGTGTTTCTTTTTTGAAAAGATCTTTTGCTTTGTTTTAGAGTGAAGCTTTAGGTTTCACTTTAGTTTAGAAGTTTTGAAAGATTTAGGTTTTTCATGAGGTTTGTTTTAAAAATAAAAATAAAACTTCATTATGAAAAAACTTTACTCAAAAAATGCAGTCCCACATTTCTGTCACTACCGAAACGCAGAGTTTTAGTCCATGGGCGGAGACTTACTTTAGCCACACCCCTTCAATACAGAGCAGGAAGTGAAGCTGCATCCCTGTCCTTCATGGCCACATGGTGAGCAGTTGGATCATTGTTGTGAAGTTAATGTATCCCAAAGCCTTAAAGTCAGTGTGTAACGTTAAGAACTGTCACTACCGAAACACGTCTGCAGTTAAGTAAACTTTTTTGTGTTTAAAAAAATATATATGATTTTAAGTGTGTACAGCTGTGTTTGCTAGCCGTAGTACTGGCTAACCTTACTGAATTCTGCCCAAAATTAGTTACAGTTTCCTCTACTGAAACGGTCATGTGATACAGTGGAGCGATGATGAGGCGGACGCATATGCAAAGAGAAGCGAGATTTATTAGGAGCAAATCCAGATAGTTTGGGAACAGACATGACAAAAAGAAACACAGACTAAACACACAACAGAGGCAAGCATTACAAACACCCAACAATACAATACAAAGACCAGCAAACAACTAGGGAAAAACAGGGCTTAAATACAAAGACGAGGGTTAATACGACACAGGTGATAAACACAGGTGGAACACTTAAGGGCAGGGTCTGGAAACAAGGGGGCAGGACCGGTAAAAAGCAAGGAAGCAAAATAAAAATACATGGAGGACTGGGAGGGGCCAATCGTGACAGGTCACTACTAAAACATTTGGTTAAGTTGACAAAATGTACTGTTTAATCATTTGTTTTTTTTTACATAAACATCATTACTAAAATCCAAATCACTTAAAAGTCCAAAATGTCAGAATATGTTTTCTACTCTCACTTGGAACCAGTTCAGTAGAATGAGTCATATATACACTCACCGGCCACTTTATTAGGTACTTGCTTGTAAAAGGTTGGACCCCTTTTTGCCTTCAGAACTGCGTTAATTCTTCATGGCACACTTTCAACAAGGCGTTGGAAATATTCCTCAGAGATTTTGGCTGGTTATTTGAGTTCCTGTTGCCTTTCTATCATCTGGAACCAGTCTGCCCATTCTCCTCTGACCTCTCACTGGATATTTCCTCTTTGTCAGACCGTTCTCTGTAAACCCTAGAGATGGTTGTGCGTGAAAATCCCAGTAGATCAGCAGTTTCTGAAAAACTCAGACCAGCCCGTCTGGCACCAACAACCACGCCACGTTCAAAGTCACTTAAATCACCTTTCCTCCCCGTTCTGATGCTCGGTCTGCACTTCAGCAAGTTGTCTTGACCACCTCTACATGTCTAAATGCATTGAGGTGCAGCCATGTGATTGGCTGATTTGTGCTATTTTTTAGCTATTTGTGTTAACAAGCAACTGAACAGGTGTAACTAATAAAGTGGCCAGTGAGTGTGTATCTAATATACAGTACATTTAATATGCAACAATGTGGTCAGATTTTCAAGTTTTGTTAATTTTCCTAATTTTAATGCGCAATTGCTGTTTATTTGCTGAATTTAATAAATTGGGACAAAACAAAACATAAACTGAGGCCTGTGCAAAACTTATAGCACATTTTATAAAGTTTATTATTTTGTTTTCTTAGTATGTGAGCTCACCTAAACTCAGCAAATAAACAGAACCTGTGCATGAAATTTGCTGCAAAATGTCACCTTCAAGTGTGTTCTGTGTAGAGGTTGTGTTAACAAATGTTTTTACTTAGGAAATCAGCAAAACATTCATTTGACAGAGGGTAAAATGACTGTGTATATATTTTGCCTGTATTGTGCAGCCCTAATGTGGACTATTCAGCTTTTATTCCTAATTACATGAGCTACTTTGCACCAGGCAAGTAAAAAATAAGAGTTTTGCAAATTTTCTGTTTAAGTGGTTGTGTAATGCTGTTACGTGCTTTGCATAATTGACAGTCTAATCATAACACAGGGCCAGTCTTCGCCCTTTGTGCTGCCTGGTTGGAAAGCTGGCACGCAGCATTTGGATGCATTATTCCCTCAGATCTGTTTTTGGCGAGGGAGGCGAGTTTAGGCTGGAAAAACACAGAAGAGCCAAGCCAGTCAGTCGCCGCTTTAATACCAAATGTTAATGTAGCATTTAACCCACAAACCCTCGGCCGGAACGTCCACAGTGTTGATGAGTTCATTTTTGTTTTGTCTCGGCTGTATGATGGATGGAAGTCAAGGAAACACCCACCCCCTGCCCCCCACGCACACCCGTCACACCCCCCTCCTGTCCGGGTGATCATCAGTGCGTGACTGAACTGATAACAAAGGCAATGAAACGCAGCCACGAGTGGATTAGAGTTATTTTAATGAGTCCGCTTTCGCTGGGACGTCTGTGTGCGCAGACGTCGCAGTTCAAAGCCTCAGGCCGTGTTTGGCGCCCATGTTTATTTCTTTATTTCTTTATTGTGTTTGTTTTGCATATCCATGTGTTCATACATGCTGATGTCAGTAGAGGGGTCCAGGTCGGCCCATAGCAAACAAAGCTGATTCATCTGGCTAATGTGCTGTATTGGTTGCAGTGCGGTTTCTGCTGGGGAATTAGCGTAGCGAGAACTTCATTGCTTATTTTCCAGCTCGACACTTCGGCTGTTTATCCATTGCCCCATGCTTGCTCAAGTCCTGATTAATTAAACAGGCTCTGAGATAAAGAAAGCTGGTCTTTATGATGCTTTGATACTGTGTTGACAATAATGCTGATAATTAGCTTAGAGCTGCAGCTTATAATACTGAAATTATTGACTAAATATGTAGGTTTTGTGAATATTAGAATCAATCATCCAGCTTACAGATCTATTTGTTAAAGGGCACATATTCTGCATTGTTGCTTGTATTGTATTTTTCCACTGAGGTCCACGTTTGTGTGGGTTTACGTACCAAAAATGTTCATAATTCATTTTTACATGACCGTCTTTTCTGAGACTCTCTGATTTTTATTAATCCTGTGAGACTATATGTAAATTACCTCTGTTCTGATTGGCTGTCCTGTGTCGTGCCTAATTCAGAAAGCACTACAGGCTAAAACACTCTTTGTAACTTCAGTGTGAATGGGCGGAGCTATTCTGTTGTAGGCTTAATATTTAAATGTGTTTGCATCCGTGACATAAACAATGCATTCACATTAAGCTCAATTTCCATATATGGGCTGGGTATATTTTGAAACTTTCACAATGTTTATACACCCTGTTATTTAACCCCTTAAAATCCCAGGCTTATGTATGTATGTATGTGTACTAAGGCTTATTATTCAGTAACTACAGGGACTTCAATGCAAACTGGTTAAGCCATTAGGTTATAGAAGTGTGTAATAAAACTTTGGGCCTGCCGACGGGCTCTAGCCTTGTAAGGGGATAAAAAATGCTGCAATAAATTTGGGTTTCCATAATATGGCCCATTTCAAATGACAGTTCAACAATTAGTCAACAAATTATTGGAGTTGTAAACTCTGACCATGTTTAAATTGGGATCAGGCCTGGACTGGACTGGATTGGACAGAACGCCTCTCACACTTTGGGATGTCAGGGAATGGGATCCTTTAAAACTCGCTTAAAATCAGACATTAGCCAGATTGCCAAATCAGCTCCAAAATCAGCTTGCCTATCTTGTAGTGTGGGACGTGTCCGAAGACATGTTTGATTTTCGAAGTTTGCTTCTTTAATTTTGCACTGGTGCTACGAGGCTAAACAGCTTACAGATGCTAGAACCCTGCTAATTGGCATTGACATTGCAAACTGCATGCCAGAATGATCACCTCAAATCATGTTGAGTCACTGAATAGTCTCCTATAGGCTTGTGTGGTGACTGGCACTGTGCAAAGCACCATTATCTACAAACCTGCATATAGATTTACATTGTTTTCTCTGATTTTCTACTAAGAATAAGCAAAGCATTTATGCATGTATACACTCACCGGCCACTTTATTAGGTACACCTTGCTAGTAAAAGGTTGGACCCCCTTTGGCCTTCAGAACTGCCTTAAGTCTTTGTGACACACTTTCAACAAGGTGTTGGAAACATTCCTCAGAGATTCTGGTTGGTTATTTGAGTTACTGTTGTCTTTCTATCATCTGGAACCAGTCTGCCCATTCTCCTCTGACCTCTCACATCAACAAGGCATTTTTGTCCACACAACTGACCTCTCACTGGATATTTTCTCTTTTTCGGACCGTTCTCTGTAAACCCTAGAGATGGTTGTGTGTGAAAATCCCAGTAGATCAGCAGTTTCTGAAATACTCAGACCAGCCCGTCTGGCACCAACAACCACGCCACGTTCAAAGTCTCTTAAATCACCTTTCTTCCCCGTTCTGATGCTCGGTCTGCACTTCAGCAAGTTGTCTTGACCACTTCTACATGGCTAAATGCAGTGAGATGTGATTGGCTGATGAGTTATTTGTGTTACAAGTACCTAATAAAGTGGCCGGTGAGTGTACATGTCATCTTCACGGAGCCACAACAGAAAGTCAGCATGTATGAGGATGAGCCTGGTAGGAGCCATAAGACAACTGTCATAGCATTGGACTCCACAGCTTTCCCAGAGGACTTATGGTAATAGGCCTACTATTTGCATTCAATTCAAGCTTATTACATGTTGTGACACATTTGGCCAAGAGAATCTGCAGTTACTTTCATATGGTTCGTGAATAAGCCTGACGCAGATTAGTTGGTGTGTTAGGGTTCTAGGGACAAAGTTGCAGTTAAATGTATGTGATCAGTTATGAAAAGAATATGGTTTTGTTTTTATATTCATAACCAGTTCAATTCAAGGAATATCTGAAGTTGTACATGGCAGGCTTCACATGATGTATTGCGATAAGATCCATTTTATGATGAGAGCTATCTAACGTTCCAGACTGAGCAGTGTTTGCCTCCACCCTGCCTGACTCTGCCTCATAGCAGTAACAAGTGAGTTCACATGGGAGGATGAAAAGGATGCAAACAGTTTGGGGTTTTTTGGAAAGCTTGTGCGTCCATGTAATTTATCCACCCTGATAGCAAGAGGATAGTGGACCACTGTTGGCCCGCTGATGGCAGAGCTGGCGGTCCTCTGATTTTTTGGGCAGCCCACCAATAGTTAAGAGCATTAGACAAAATTCCACTCACTTTTGCTCATTTTCCTCTCACAGTCCAATTTACTTATTTTCCTTCCTTCGTTTCTTTAGTTATACTTTGTAAATTAGTTTAGTAAATAATTTTTAACTAGCTCAGTGTCAGCAACAACATTGTCTATAAAATCATTTTACATCAGGCCTAGTCATAATTTTGTTCTCTTAGCTCTATTAAGTTTATTTTCTAAAATAAAACTCTCTGCATTTAAAATCTAATTTAAATTACAAATTAAAAAATTGTTTGGGGAGATTCAGAATAAGATAGAGCTTGTTTGCACAACAGTAATCTGGGTGGTCCAAGGGTGGACCATCAGTGGCAAACAATCAGTGGGGTGCCGACCTAATCAAGCCAGCAGACCGATACATACTCGCTATTTGGGTAGTTGCTGCATGTGATCAGAATGAGGGTTGGTTTATGTGCCCAGGGCTGTTGGATGCCCTGCTGAAAAGACCAGCACAGACTACCACAAATTCCATCTCAGCTCGTCTGGTGCTCGTTTAGCTGGTCACTCAGCATGGTCAAGCTGGGTTATCAGCATTCCAGCATCCAAAACACTGCATAAGCTTTCTAGTAGGATTCTCAAAATTGTCAAAGGAGGTTTTTACTCAATTTGATTCAAGGGAGTTGGTAAAACTGTAGCCATCATGCATTACAATGAATCTAATTTTAAAATGATTTAACTTATGTCTAAACCTTTTTTTACTTGGTTTAGATGATTTTAGTAAGTCAAATTATTTCACTGTATTGGCAGATAAATTGGGTTGTTTCTAGCATATTTCTTTGCAAACCTTTCTGCCAGTATAGTCAGATAATTTCCTTTACTAAAAATAAGCAAAAAAAGGTTAATAATCTGATAATAGCTTACAACAATCCCTAAATCAGAAATATCAGTCAAGATACTATTTTTTGCTGTGATGTGGACACAAATTTCAAGAGGGTTGAGGGAAGATAATGAGAAAAAGAAATGGAATTTGGATTTAAATATGGATATAATGTGTACCGTCATATATAGTATATTGAAACCACTGGTAATGCACAATTGGTGGATTGATGGCAGAACAGCAATCAACAGAGGGAAGTTTCTCCTTTAGCCTCAGACCTGTCCAAACAACCTGTATCAGTGTTTTAGAAACCCAGATAAAGCCTAATGGACCTGTGATTCAGCAGTTAGTGCGGCTTGCAGCAGCAGTATTTGCTGAGACATTTAACACGATTTGCGAATGCTTTCAGGATCCATCTCGAAAATGCCCTTAAATCATCTGCTGCACTCCGCTATCGTCAGACCGGCTCTGTTTTTAGCCTGCTGTGCAGCTCAGCTGACGTCTCCTCAAAGAAAGATCTGTCTGAAAAGCAAACGCAGAGTTTTATTTATAGAATTTGATCGATGCGAAAGAGGGGGAAGCAGAAACCGTTAGCTTGCTATATTTGGCATTTCTTTAATTGAGATGCATCATAAAAACTGGACTTCAGCAGGTTTAGAGAGGACAAGAACGTGTTCATGTTTAGAGAGACGGTTCGAAATGATACAGCAATCGGGCTCTTCTCTTACGCTTACTCCCCCCTCTCCGAACACTTTGGATCCTAATGAGATTTGAGAGTGTGTGTATGTGTGCGAGTGTCTGGTAATGCAGTCTGATGCATTTGCACTTGATATTTGTGTAGAAAGGTGGTCTACGTAATATTTTTACAAACCTCGTCTGTGCTTATAATCAGGCGTTTTCAGACATAACTCTTAAACATAGCGCTTGGGTTCTTCACAAATATCTCCATTGTCCCAGATAACAGAAGCTCAGCATTTTCCAGGCAGCCCACTGGTTAAGCAGAGTATTAGAGAACATTATTCCTTTTTTTCCACCCGTGGTCCCATTTACTTATTTTTTTCTTTCATCATCCTTGTAAATTGGCTTAAACTCAGGACCAGAGTTAGGGTTAGGAAAAATGTTAAATTTAAGCCCAAAGTTAGGTTTGAGAATAGATTTCGGGTCGAATTTAAGATGATATTTAGGATCAGTATTAGGACAAGGGTTACATTTCGGACAAGAGTTAGGGTCAAGGATAGGGAAATGGTTAAATATCAGTCCAAAATCAAGGTTGGCATTAGGTTTTGGATTGATTTTAAGATGTGATTTTAGATTACTGTTGGGACAAGGTTTAAATTTAGGACCAGAGTTAGAATTAGGAATAGGACAAGGGTTAATCTCAGGACCAGAGTTAGGCTTGGGGAAGATTTCAATTTAAGACCAGAGGTAGGGATAGGTTTAGGACAAGGGTTAAACTAAGGACCAGAGTCAGGGTTAGGAAAGGGTTAAATTTACGTCCAAAGTTAAGATTGGGATTACGTTTTTGGCCGATTTTATGAGTTTTTGGGTTAGTATTGGGACGAGGGTTAAATTTAGGACCAGAGCGAGGATTAAGACATAGTCATGATTTATTTTTCTCTCAGTTGCTCATAATAGTTGTTTTATCTAGTTTTCTAAAATACTGCATGCATTTGAAACCTGTTTGAAGAGATTAAAAACTTAGACCTCGTATGCAGGACTATAATCTGGGTGGTCTGAGGGCGGACCAGTATCATACAGTCAGCGGGGTGCCAACCTCACTAAACCAGTGGACCGATATGTGCTTATCTGAGGTGTCTGGAAAAGATGTTCACAAGTTCATGCGAATCTAAGTCGAGGCTCAAGCCTCCAGGGTGCGAATCTGAGTCGAGTCTCCAGGCTTTAGTAGAGAATTCCAGCCTCTGTATTAGCTGCATTTGTCAGGTTCAACACAACAAAAACAAGGCACAATAATTTGAGATTAGTGCTATTATCCCAGATGACTGCAGTCATTTTCAACAGTCGTTAGATTATGTCGCAACATGAAAAATGTGAATTGGGTTTGTTGGACTGAGGCAAATAAATGTAAACTGACTTAAAAAGAAAGCAATAAATGCCTTCATTGAGACATCATTGGATTTTTGAAGGCTTCTGACTTGATGGGTTAACATGTTTAAAGTGCAGCACAAGTAATGTTTGTTCATTTGTTAGCTAATCCCAACATTTTTAGCCTGCATGCTAGCAGCTAACTCTCCACAAACAGTGCAGCCATGCTCCCATGATTCCGTATGTGATTCTGTGTAACTGCAGACATTTGATTTAATGAGCATAACTTGGAAGTAAGATGGATAATTAGTTAAATAACTATAATAATTAAATAACTTTTCATGACTGTGACAGACCTCAGCGATCTTTTCTTCAGTGCAGAGCAATGATGTTGAGACCCTCAGCAATGTGGAGGCCTAAGAAGGGCTAGGAAATTCCCTGTTTCACTTAAAGCTGGCGCTGGCGCTGTCACTTTCCTTCTCTACAGTGACATTATTTCTCGAGTGAAACTGAGTTTCATGATTTCATGGGTGGTATAGGGGGATTCCTCCCTGCCCATTGGTCCGTGGTATCGTAATAAAAAAAAATTGAAGGTGTTTAACAGGATCCCAGAGTCGTTACATTTTGAAGGGAAAATTGGCTCATTCTACAGAAACGTCCAGTTTATTTAATCTGTCCATGAGAGTCAGTGGTGTTACTGATCGTCATTGGTGTTACACATAAGAAAGGTAACACCAGAGACATTTTTAATGAAAAATGCGTTTTACAACAACGGCTGCTAAAGAGCGTCAAACCACATGTTGTCTATCCTGAAATATCCACTAAAATATGGAATTGAATCCATTTGTATTCTATTTTTTCACAGGTACCTAAGAATAAAGTAGGTCACACCAGTGACGTCAACTAAAAGCTTCATATGAAATCATGAGCTAAATGAGAAAATATTTGCTAACTGAAAAGACACAGTGGACTCACCATGTGCTTTTCTTCATAGGTCTTCAGAAAACAGGTAAAATGAAGTCAAGTGATGTCATCAGTGTGACTTTTATTTCAAAATAGATTTTTCTTGTTACACAGTAACACCAGTGACACGTCTCCTGAAGACCTTTCATTATATATTTTATAATATTTATTTGCCATTTGCTTTCTTTGTTATTTAAATCTTTCATTTCATTGTCATGTATAGATTATTGTAGTTAAAGTTGCAGATAAAATTGGGTTTTTTTTTATCTCAAAATATGGCACACAGCCTTTACACATGACTGTGAGGACAAGCAATTCTGTGGTGGAATTCTATATAATTGATTTAAAAAACAAAATGACTAAATTAATGGATGAAGATGGTGTAATTGTTAAGATAACGTATTGTTTTATTTAAAAGTGTAAATACATTGTGACCCTGACATGTTTTTCAAGTGTAATATATCTGTAAATGTTAGGGACACAAATATGGATATTTCCATAAAATGACCCAGGTATGCAAAAGGAAGGTCTTTTGAAGTCAACATGAATTGGAAATCAGATCACATTTTCTTCCTTAACATGACATATTTCTAAGTGTGAAGGTGGGAAATAATGGAAATAATAGGGCGGGACATGATCTTAGTCTTTTCCGGATTTCCGAGGCATTCCGAAATGAACACGGGGTCCGACTCTGACAGTCAGCAGAATCTGTCTGTTTTGTAGAGAACCCAAAGAGAAAAATGTAAAATAAAGTGCATCATTTTGATGTGTATTTTCTGTACTTTCTGAAATGCATTTGCACTTTCGTGGGTCAGGTTATTGTTAAAATAGACAGCAGATTAATGTGCATGTTGCTGTATTATCGACTGACCCACCTCACAGCATGGCAGGAAACTACCAGATATTTGAACTGCCTTACTCGTGTTAAGATGAACAAGGGTTTTCAGCGTACATGAACTGATATAAGAGAATATTTTTACAACCATTCTGAAAGCCTAAAGTGAGAGAGTAAAGTTACATGAAGGATGTTGAAGGAGGAGGTTATGTTGCGGTAACAGATGTACTGATGGGTGTTCTTGTGCGATGATAGGTCAGAGTGGTGGGAGGGGAGGGGAAAAACATGCTAAGGTATTATTGGTTAGTATAATTTTCCCTGTTGCTGGTACACGGTGATGCCACCAAACATCAGATGGCATTTAGAGGCAGGCAGAAGTCATTACACACTTACATATTTAATGATATGACATGAATTTTGCTTAAAATAACTGATGACATGAACTGCCATGGTAAAAAAGGCCCATTTGGATTTGGTTGACAACGAATCGAGGGACATGAAGTATGCAAACATAAATAAGTTTTAAAAAATTCAGGGTGATTTTAATTTTGTAGATTATTCAAAAAATTGAATTTCATATGTGGTCATTACGAGGATATGTGGCGGACTCCAAAATTGCAGGCCACTGGTGTAGAGGTAGCACTTACCACACACATACACATTCAAATACGCTGGCCTCCGAGACAATAGGCCGATCTTGGGGTGTGCCTTCTGGGCACGTGGGCAAAAATACCTTGGAAGGGGGCAGGGTGTTCACTTCGTTCGTGGGTCATTCATGGGTGAAGTGTGGAGGATCCCCCTCCACTCCCGCCTCCTTCTCCCTCCCCCTCCTTCCTGTGGTTCTTTTTTTAACCCACCGTCCTCATTTTTACTGCTGGCCCACTGAGCTGGGTTTGGACGGGGTAGCCATGGTGATTCCTTTGGGAAATGTTAGATTAGGGTAGGGACTCTACTCTGCCACGTACACTTCGATTGGTCCCCCTCCCCATGTACACTCAATGGCATGAGAACAATGTGACGTGAGGTGAACACACCCCTCTACCCCCTAAGGGCACTGTTAAAATGGCCTGACCATATGGGCCCAGGGCGCGCACTGAATTAACCAGCAGCGCAGTCACACTGCCACCAGCCCTGCGCATCAGAGCGTAGTTGCAATGAATTCAAACCAATTAGGATGCCTGACCCCTCCTGAAGCGCCGAGCAGAGGCTCATGTGTTATAGTTAGAAACATCTAGTTGGACCTATTTGCCACTAATGTTAACTTAATAGTAGTTAGCTAGTTAATTGGTCTGCTTTGCTACCTTTTCCCACTGGGGGACCCTTAGGGCTTTCTAGGCCTCCAGTGAAGGCCTAATGATTTCTGGGAACAAAAAAAATGTATGTTTATTTTTATTTAACAACGTTGTCAGGCTTGTTTTTATACTCAGCTTTTAAGAATTCTCTTATTTCATTGCTAATTTGTTGTTGGGAACAAAATGGTAAAATTCTTGAATCTTCTTGTCCAATCTGAATTTTTTTCTGTGGTTTCTAGGCAGATTAAGCCTAGCACTGGTAAGTCCTACAGCTGGAAAGAAAGTCTGACATTTTAACTTGGTGTGTAATTAGAACAAGGCAGAGGAATCAACCAGTCACAGTTTGATTTACAATGGGTGGGACCATTTTCATGAGAAATAATGTCACTGACTGTAAATGCAAGCTGCAGCCTAAACAGGTTTCAGTCAGTTGTTTGAAACAATATATTAGATATTAACTGATACTAAAATCTCAACGGGGACTTAGTAGTATCATGAAGTTGGATTGTTTTTGTTTTGCGCTTTTTGGCCGAGTTTTGGTGTTTATAGTTCACACTATAGCTCTAATGGTCAGGGTTAACACTGACTTACTTCTGTTGTAGCCACTGGTTACAGACGTAAACAAATGTCTGTGGCTGAGCTGATGACTAACAAAATTAAGCTAAGCATGTAGAAAAATAAGGCAATAAGCTGCAGGAGGCCCTGCGCTACAGTGATTTTATCACAGGTAAGTGGTGTTATTAGGCATGCTTTAAAACCTGTTTGCATGTGATCAAAGGGTAAAGGTTTGAAGAGAGATTCATCTGCAACTTTTAAAACCAGGAATTGGTATTTATGCTAGTTCTGATAGTGACGAAGGCAGCTTGTTTTCCCTGTATTCTTCAATATCAGATGCTTTTCCAGAACTGTAATATATGAATGACTTGCGTTTCACATTGTCTTATCTCCTTCACAGAAGAACCATTTGGCCCAGACCAGTTTCCAGGTGAAAGCTTTCGGCCAAACGTTCATGCTAGATGTGGAACTGAATCAGTGAGTATATCATTCTGTTTTTTTGCAGCTGGTTGTGCAGTTGCTTACTGCATGCTAGTACAAGCGTATGTGTGCTGATATAACACTGTTATGACCACTTGTTATAATGATTAAGAGGCCAGGTGAAATGCAGTAAGGGTGGAAGGTATGAGTAATGTGGCTCGAGTTTTTTTTTTTGAGCCATGCGTTTTATAGCCGCTGATGGACTGCTGGATCATAATGGCTGGAGATTTATGCTGAGGGCTCATGAGAGGATTCCTGCCTATAGGCCTGTCAGACCACTCTATCGATCACTGCATTTGGCTGATGGACAATCATCTCTCTCTCTCTCTCTCTCTCTCTCTCTCTCTCTCTCTCTTTCTCTCTCTCCTTGCTCTGCTGACAGACTACAGACTGTAAGACAGCATTTGCATATTTATGAGGGGATGCACACATGGGAGGGATGACACAAGTATCAGGACTCCATCTATTGCTCAACTGTTACCAATAGGAACCTCATTATTAGCACTGCTTCTTGAGGTGTCCAGTCCTGCTTTAAGAGCCATACAACCCATTACTGGCTCCGTGAGCCAGTACAACCAATTCCACTGCCAATGTTTGTCTACGGCAGGGGTGTCCAAAGTCCAGTCCCAGTGCCAAATGCAGACCACAGACAGATTTTAATTGCCGGCCGGCTTCTGTTTTACAATGTATTGTGAGCGGTCCGCCAGCCAGTACATTGCAGTTCTTCCTTTCACCTGATGGTGGCAGTTGACCAGACCTGCGGCCTCATTTAGTAAATGACGTTTAGTCAAGACTACAGACATAAAGTTCAAACTAAACACTGAAAACTGCTGATTTTGGTGAGATGGAAAACTTCTCATCAGAGAAAAGTCAGTAGTTATAGTGAATATCAACCCTTTAAGGTTGGACAGTAATGTGGCTACACTGTGTTTCTTCGATATGTAAAGAACATTACCTAACAAAACAAAAATGTATAGATTTTTGTTTAGTTTATCTCACAAAGATATTTTTTAACAAGGAAACACTTCAGTAGGAATATGATTAATACATTAGATATGTTGTATTGTTGCTCTTTGGAACAATCCAACAATAAAAGAAGCTTCAAGGATCTTTAATACAGTGATAGGAAACACGGTAGCTCACAGAAAGCTCAGATTATGTGCACTGATTTTTTGAAAACGTAAAATTTAGAATCATGTGTGAATAATATGTCGGCCCTCTGGTATTTTAACACAGTACAGTCTGGCCCGCTTTGAAAAAACTTTGGACACCCCTGGTCTATGGGGGTTTATGCTATGTGCTTAATTTTATCCACTTCAACAAGAAGGCTGTGCACATACTTTTGTCTATATATTATATGTGCTAACTCTTTCCTTGAGCGCTTTGCTACGGTGTTTTCTCCCACTTCTGTTTGACTGTCTTATTATGTTATAGCTAAGCTAGGCCTCTGCTAATCTGAGGCAGGTTCTAATTGCTAGTATTAGCTTTGTTATTAGCTCGCTCCATTGCAACAGGCTAGCACTTTCCCTGAGCACCTCGCTAGTTTTCCTACTAATACAGTTTCACTTCTCTCTTTGTTACTGTTGCCTCAGAGAGCTAAGTGTTATCAGTGGAACTAGCGGGTACAGTGAGAACATTTTCAGCTGCTAGCAGTGCTGGTGACACTGCATCTGTTTTCACCGTGAGGCTTCTCTATCTTACAGCAGTAATAGAGTCTTTAATAGTTTCACAGCACGTCTGCTATGGACAGTAGTACAGTCTGCAAAATGTATCCTAACTGTAGTAATGTGCAGTCGTGAATATTTCTGGAGACCTCTATTCAAACATCTCCTGTAATGTCTGTGGAGAAAATTAGCACTTGGCTAGTCTTCATGGCTTTGTAAGGCTCTTCGTGAGCTGCATGTATCGGGGGGCCCTCATAATTGTTCTACCATTTGCAAGGTAATTCAGTGCGGCATTATATCTGAAATAAACCGTCGCAGGGCGAATGATAAAGAGGTTTAAACAGGGTACATTGACATAACCAGATGAACAATGTATAGATGCCCCGGTCTCTTTGTCATCTCCTCACAGATGCTAACGGACAGGTGTCCTAGCGTTAGCATTCTTTGTGCTTTCACACTAAAGTACTGCTGATTAAATGCGTTCTGGTGCACATTCCATTCCTCAATTAGCTTGAAACAGTTAATCTCGCTCAGTTAGTCACTGGATATGTTCCAGGTGTTTTTCATGAGTCATGCAAACCTAGCATAGGGAACAGATTTCCCACCATTGACAGAGCGCACGCTCTTGATGTTTACTGCTTGCGTTTGATCGCCTCAGACTTTGCTCTTTTCACATGCAGTTGTCTGGCTCTGAGCATGGGTGAGTGGTTTTCGTTTGCGGCTTGGAACTCAAAGGCCTTGGCCTGAGCTACTGAGGTTGCTAATTGATCATTCTGGGTGAGGCCAGAAATCCTCTCCATTTCTTTCTCTCTCTCACTTCTCCCTTTGTTTCTTTCTTTCTCTTTCTCTGTGGGTTGTTTTCTTACTCGGTCGTGCTCTCTCTCCTTGTTAGTGGTGCGTGTACATGTGCGGGAGTGCAGTATTGAGGGAGTTGAGTTGGCTTTGTCTTTACCCCCTGCTGAGAGGCCTAGATTTCTCTGGATGATCAATGGCTTTCACCCTTGCTGCTTGAGGTGCTGTTATAAATGCATTCTGCCATGTCATAGAGGGAAAAGGCAGATTTTAAAGGGATAGTCCAGCGGTTTTTAAGCTAATCTCTAGACATTAGTTTCAAATTTGTGCTATAAGATCACAGAAATTAGCTGCAGCCCACTGACTTCTATTATAAGTGGGTTTTTGTCAGCACTGATTTTTTTTTTAAGTGTGGAAGATGTGATGAAATTGTTGTCCATGGTAATCCACCATATGATGAAGATGCAGGAGATCTTCTTCTTTTACCTCCATTTATGAAGAGGAGCACCCAAATATTTGCCATTCAGGCTTTAGCATGCTAAGCATACCAATGAATCAACATCAGCTTCTAACAATATTTTACTTAAGAGGTTTCAAATCAGTTCTGCATGTCTGTTTATGTACATGTCTATTTTGGATGTGACTGGTCTCATCTGGTTGTCACAGAGATCCAAGCCCCCCCCCATACCCTATCCTACATGCATACGCCTTCCTCTGACCCTTCGCCCCCCGTCCTCCATGCTCTGTGAATAATGGACGGGGCCTTTAGATTAAAGGGGGTCGGCGCAAATGGGGTTTTCTGCTTTTCAATCATCCTGCGTTGCCGGGAGACAGAGTGGACGGCCAAGAGGAAGCGTAATGGGGGGCCAATATTGGCCAAGCAGGGGGTTGTAGACAGCTGGAGTTTTGAATACATTGTAGACAATAAGGGCTTTCCTGTAGGCCAAGAGCCTGAGTGCAATAACATATCTTTGGAGTATTCTGCTGTTTTTTTGTAGAAGATTATTTTTTATTTATTAGTCCACTGCCATGTTTTTTTGTTAAAACTTAATAAGAATAAAATTGAAATCTGATGTCTAATGTGAAATGGTTCATTACAGACTCAGATGTCTTTACAGTGGTGTTAACTGGAGCCAAGGGTCACAGTGTGTTCAACATACATATAGTCATTTTATTTAGTGTCCAAAACCACCACTGAACCTGTACATGTCTTCTGAGTTTTTATGTGTAATGTTAATGTAATTGTAAAATAGTGGTAAATCTGAAAAATAATGCCCAGAATCGACCTCTCCGGCAAGAATAGATTTTATGCTTTAGGCCAAAACCTTGTCTCAAAACTACTATAGAACCAGCCTCAGACATCAGACAGGGAATCCTTTACAATTTCATGCAGTAACCTTTTTTAGAGGCGTTAAACTCTTCACACGTCTGGTTCCTATCACCTCCACTGAGTAACTTCTCACTTCTTCGTGGGCTGGAGGTTAGGGAACTGGCCTTGTGACTGGAAGGTTGCTGGTTTGATCCCCAGTGCCGACAGTCCATGACTGAGGTGTCCTTGAGCAAGACACCTAACCCCCAATTGCTCACCGGACAGGGCTGCCCATCGCTCCGGGTAAGTGTGCTCACTGCCCCCTAGTGTGTGTGTATTCACTAGTGTGTATGTGGCGTTTCACTTCACAGATGGGTTAAATGCGGAGGTGGAATTTCCCTGTTTGTGGGATTAAAGAAGTATCACTTAACTTCTTCGCTTCAAACCATTCGGAATGACTTTTTTATATTGGAATGATGTAAGTTTGCAGAACCTGTATAAAGATCGGTATGGTTCCCCTTTAAATTCTGATTTAGGTTAATCAAAGTTCCACTAACTCATATTGTTCATATTCTAATGTATTTGTATAATTGCCCATAAATACTACCTTTGTGTCTATGACAGAAAGGTAGCAAGTGACAGGGGCCTTCATGGATGTTTCTCGAGTGTCATTTCTTTCGTTTTGACTCATGCAGCTCTGGGTTGATTTCCTGTGAGAAACCAGAGCCATCGGGCTGTGGGTGGTTCTGTGTGAAGTTTCAGACACAGCGATATTGAATATTGATACATAGTGTTTTTATGTCTCATTTTGCGTGGGATGGTAGAAAAAAACATCTATTCCTGACAGAATCCTTCTCTCCTCTCTCTCTCTTTCTCTCACTCTCTCTCTGTGCAGACATGGCCGCAAACTGTTTATTGCCTCATTCAGTATGTAAATGGTCAGGAATGTTGCATTTGCAACTTTGAATTGATTAGACTGCGATCAGGAGGGGCTGTATGTGTGCGCGTTGGTAGAGGTAACTCTGGAATGATGAATTAGGCCATTTTTTTTTTATTGTTGTTCTGTTTTCTAAATCTCTTTTGAATATGGATGTTGTGTATGTAAGATTGTACTTAGCTCAGCATAAAGCTGAGCAACAGTATTCAGAAAATTTCCTATATCTTGATATACATTAATTAAGATTTAATAAATAAGGAGAGTACAGAAATAAGAAGAATTAATCTGCACTTTCATTGTATAGACTCTAAGCATAGACATTGCTAATAACAAATGCTAATACATCCAAGTATTGATCCAATCACTAGGAGATTGTGAGTTTTGTCCCCACAGTGATACCACAGCCATCAGTCATCATAGAAGGAAAAACATTACAGTAGTGGCAGCATTTATGAGTAGGAATGTTAAGGACTCACACACAACCCTTTTAACATCCAAAGTATTTGTGTAGTTTTTTCCACAAAATGTCTTTTGTTTGGTGAAGCAGTTTTTATTTTTAGAGGCTGAATTTTTGTGACAGTGTACCCAACAAGGTCAGCTAAAATTACAAACATTTACTAGAACATACACACACACACACACACACACACACACACACACACATTTTCTAAGCTGCTTCTCCCTCAGGGTCGCAGGGGGGTGCTGGAGCCTATCCCAGTGGTCATTGGGCGGAAGGCAGGATACACCCTGGACAGGTCGCCAGTCCATCACAGGGCAGGGCAGGGCTACTAGAATATAGGATTGTCAAAATAAAATCTGACATTCAAATATTTTGACCGTAAACAAACAAAACAACTATATATTTAGGCTTAAATTAGCATTGTATTGATTTTTTTACACACTGTGGGAATATTTGCAAATATCCAACAGGTTTTTAGCGGCTCAGTCATTCTGAACAAAGCACTATATTTACTCTATAAACAGAAAAATGCTAACCGGCAAATGTGCGAGGTAACAGAATGATCTGCATCAGTTGGCTGTTTTGACAAGCCAGTGTGTCAAATGTGGACACTGTGTAGCACAGTAAGCTAATAATCACCTAATATTCATAAGATAGTTTATCCAGGTGTCTAAGGCACTACACAGCTACTGCACCACTTTACTGTCAGTACTCTTAGTGTCCTCGCACCTTCAGTACAGCTACCCTTTTAGGTTATAATAACAATATCAAAAGCATGGAGACTTTATGAAAACATCCATATTAAAGAAACGTCAGAATAGACCTGTATACCTAATTTACCTACACCGAAACATGAATCTACCAATTAAACATCGTGAGAGGCAGGTGACGGCTATCTTAACCCCTCTTCGTAGCCTCGTAATTGCAGAGTTAAGTACACATTTCTGTGCTGTGTTATCGCAAAGATAGAGAAACTATGGGGATGTTTGATAATTTATGTCTAGCACCCCCTTGTGGATTTGGGAAACATAACCCTGCTAGAAAAAACACCATAGAGCAACTGCAACTGGTCACCAGCAAAAAACCAGCCTGTGTTGTGTTTTGGATGCTGGTATGCTGGTCATTCAGCATGACCATGCTGGGTGACCAGCTAAATCCACATAAACCTTTTTTCAGCAGGGAACATGAACTTGGAAATCTGGCATTTACTGCAGTTATTTATCTTCATACGTATTCTATTTTTAAAAAATTATGTACAATTTAAAATGTATTAAAATAGAATATTTGTAGTTAGCGTTTTTCTCATGCTGGTTATTTAGCTGCAGCTCATCCCAAAACTGGGGAGAAAAATAGGCCGAAATTGAGGAGAAATAGATGAGAAAACCTGGGAAAAAATTTCAAAAGCAAACAAAAAATACTAAAAATAAAGCAGGGTTCATGTACCCTGGTGTATTTCACCATGCTGGTGTAAAGTATCACACATGGACGGGACCGTAGATGGTTCTGTATGAGGTTGAAAGCGTAATGTGAACGTTTGTGTGAGATGTTGATGCCAGCATGGAGGCTATAGTCAGTAAATTCTGCTCACTGTTACTGAAGTAAACAAGGTAATTGACAGACTGTTCAGAGTGAAGCTACCAGACATTTCAAGAATGACACACTTGGCACACGTCTCCAACAAACACCCACAGAGTGAATTTTCAAGGAATTGTGCAGAATGGAGGCTTTGTGTAGCACTGCCTTTTATTGTTCTCCTAGTCATCGCCTGCTGGGATCATTTTATTCTGTTTGGGCAAGTGCTGGGAATTTGTTAAGATATACTCACCACCCACAACTACCCTGTACACCCACTTACTGGCCACTTTATTAGAAACACCGATCTTATAGGTCACCTATACAACATAGCCCCTTGGATTCTGTGCAGTTTATTAACCACCCTCTATAATTTATATATTTTAACCGTTTTCTGTATATTAATGTTAACATTAACTGTTCTATTTAAAACATTTTGAAGCCTCTGATTTAGGATTTAGGATTTAGTTTAGTCCAATAAATGAGCATCTTCTCTTCTGCTTGCAAACACAAATGTGTCATCAACGCAAAGTGCAAAACTTGTTACTTCTGCTTCTTTAACAGCATAGGCCTTTACTGTAAGCGTTCATTCAGTGCTGCTGATTTAGGTGTTCAGCTTCACTGGGCTCAGGTGTGAGTGGGGATGTATGAATACTAAGCAAAGGTTAAGGCTTTCTTAATCCCCGCTGTGGCTCCCAGCTACAATACGATTGAGAGCTAATTAACCCTGCGGTGAAGAGCCCCCAAGTCCACAGCGAAGTTCATACACAATCACACAAGATGAGCGTTTTGCATCATTGCACTGGGTTTTAGCGAAGTGTAACCTTTAATTGAACTCACAGGCTCAGGTCACATGGTAAAGAAAGCATAGCAGGGAGCGCAGGACAGTGGACGATCAGCCTGGATCAGCCTCTGACCTTCACAACACTGTGAAATTCACGAGTGAAGTTCAGTCTGGCGTGGATAATTATCCCTTTACTGAAACTCTATCAGCCTGTTTTACAGCATTTGAAAGCTCTCATTACTGCTTCAGTTCTTTTGATCATTCACACAAAAAGATGGAGACTCACTGTCATTTCACACTGTGCAACTGTATTTCCACTTTTAAGATTCTGAAAACGCTGCCCTTTAAAATGTTTGAACGTTTCAGGATGAGGCAATAGAAACGGTCCAAAGTGACCTGATAATAAAATTGTGTTATATTAATTGCTAGGAAAACGGTAGGCTTCATAACTTCAGAACGGTTTAAGGTGCACACATGATCCACATATCAGGACATTTAGCAGACCCGTCCCCTGACTAGCAAGCATGACATCATTGAGCTGTGACATCAGCATCAGTGAGTACTTCGGCTTGGAAAATCACCCAAAATCCTGATATTATTGCTCTGCTTTTTTGGCCTTCATATTCCAAAAAAGGGTTAAAAAAGGGTTAAAATTTACACATTAAATCACTCATTAGACTCTGCTTCACCATCCAGAGTGATCTCATCTGCCTGTGACCATCCATCAGCCAGACATTCAGCTCCAAAATCACCCAAACCCACTCACTACTGTTGTACTACATATGATGAATATCATTATAAATGAGTTATATCTATCTGTCTTTAAGTTTACATTGATTTTGAGTATCAAAAGTATATGATATTAAATATGCAACTCGATTTGTATTTAAAAATCAAGCCTGTCTTTTTGTGTGTCAGAGTTTTAGTTTGAGTCCAAGAGGACAGAAAATCAATAAAAAAAATGTCAGTCTTTTGGTAATTGTTTATTTTTGCTCATTATAACCGACAGAATGAATCAAAATTATTGCACTTTCAGCTCAAATTGCTAGTCTGACACTTCAGACTAACAATTTCTGGAAAGGTATTTGAGGTGCACCTTGTTTTCAAGATCGCTATAAGCAAACATTTTTTAATTAACTTTAAAAATGACAAAATTTAGCAGGCGCTGGGTACATTTTTGATCAGAAATGACCCAAAAGACATCAAATTTCTGTTAGCATTTACATGTAAAACAGTGGCATATCTGAGTAGCCCTGGGTCTCCTGAAAATCACGACATATGGCATGTGTGACTGTCTTGTGTGAATACTTCATAATTGTAATTGTAATTGACCCAAAATAGCAAAAAATCACCAAATTCTGGGATTCTAATGGTTAATATACATTTGATTTAACAATGGTTCTTCATTCCTGTATGGAGTTATAGTTTCTGAGGTGCTGGACATTGTTAGACACTGTCTTTATTAAATATTTAGTTGTCTTTTCTTGTTCAATGTTGTTAAAACTCAAGCCTAAAAGTGTCCATATGGGTCGATTATCCACCTAAATCGCTAACACTGGTTATACTGTCAAACCAAATCACACACATTTCTAAACTCTTAAAAATGATGGTTCCTGAAGGGTTCTTCAGTGAGGAAAATGGTTCTAAAACCACGAACATTCAAAGAACCATTTTCTTGATTAAAGCGTTCTTTGCGTCATGAAAGAGTTCTTCGGATTGATAGAGAACGTGCTGTAGATGGTTCTATATAGCACCAAATTGTTACCATTTCAGACTTGTTACAATAGAAGAACCCTTTTTGATGCTATACAGTTTTTATATGTAATGTTGATAACAATATGTATAATATGTTTTTGTGATAAAATGTTTTTCCCAACAATACTGTGCACGTTCCTGCCCTATGAATGTATTTTAAAATCGTTTTTTAGGCCAAAACTATTATAAAGCAGTGTCTCAGGACTAAGGCAACATATTCATTTCTGTGAGGGAACTTTTAGAGGCCTTAAATGCTCCAGACGTCTGGTTCCATTCCAACATTCCCCATCAACATATTTTACAATGGCTTAAAAAAATTTTTTTAGGCTTTGTTTAGTGATTATTTGCCGACTAATGGCTGTTGGGAACTGGTAAAAAAACTTTGGCAAAATTCTAGTTTGCATTCCTGGTGCATATATGTTATAGTAATTGATGTGGGTGGTCAGTTCGCCTTTAACATCTCAATGTCCTTCTCAGCTTGGGTCACTGTGAAGGAGAGTGGTGATTTACCTTGAGTCTAATGGCAAAGCGAGAACGATAAGAGGGAGAAAGGGTGGGTGGATGGGTGGATGGAGAGATAGTGAAAGTGAGAGATAGAGAGAGAGAGAGAGAGAGAGAGAGAGAGAGAGAGAGAGATGAAACCACTCCTCGTCCTTCATGCACCCTTGAGTCTGGGTGGAGGAGGAATGCATGCCTTCAGACAGTGCATGAAGGAGAGAACTGAATGGGGGAGGGAGAAATGAGAGAGAGAGAGAGATTTTGGAATGGCCTACATTCTATACACGGCTGTTGGTTATTTATTTCTTCTCAGGCTGTATCTGATTTTTTGCTATAGTGACGTTATCACTGACAGGCGCTGAATAGGGGTGTAAAAATGTGTTTGTCATAAACGTTTGTAATAGCATCCATAAAGTATGCACTCATTTTGGCAATAATTAAATTCTGGACTGTTTTAATGTAAATATTGTTTGTTTTGAGGTCTGTCTAGTACTGCATTGTTTAAAGTAAAGGTGCCCATAACGTTTTTTTTTAGAGATGCCATGGAAAAAACACTTTTAGTTTTCTGAAGAACGTTTTATAATGGCCAAGGAGACATGCACGTGTCAAGAACCTTCTGAAGATTCTATATAAAATCTTTATGCAAAATAAGTGGCAACTTTATTATTGTACTTTATTATACTGAGGAATTCCATGTCTTTTTTCAAATTCTGTTGATGCAAACAAAAGTCACTCAGAGTGGGTTGATGTAAAATTGTTCATTGCAGAGAAACTTGCCACCACAGATTTCTTTACAGTGGTGGTGATAGGAACCAGAGTTTGTGAAGTCTACAATGCAAATATAGCCACTTTATTTACTCCCAAAAACAACCAGTGAACCTACACGTCTTCTGAGTTTGTATATGTAATGTAACAGTGAAATAGTGATAGTAATAACACTATGTATAAACTATGTTTTCAAGATTTCTCCTAACAGTGCCTTATGAATGGATTTTTAAAATAGGTTTTAGGTCAAAGCGCTTCTCTCAAAACTATTATTAAACAATGTCTCAGGACTAAGGTAGCATATTCATAATCACTTAATAACCTTCTGTGAGGCAACTTTTAGTGGCATTAAGTGCTTCTGCCCTCTGGTTCCTATAACTGTGAACAGCTCTGGCAGTACAGGGTGGTTCAAAAAGTTCTAAATGATGTATTTCACTTGTAAGTCATTACAGATGAATGCAGTAAACTGTAAATGGTTTAAATGAGCATAAAGTTTATTATGTAATTATACAAGTGCTCAATATGAACCTCCTCCATCTGTACAGACAACATCAATCTCTTCCCATACTCGATAGAGCGTGTCGGGTGGCGCTGCGCTCACGGCTCTTTCAGTGCGATTTCGGAGATCGTCCAGTGTTGTGGAACCAACGTTGAAAGCTCTGAGCTGTTGGAGGTTCACTGCCCACAAAAAATCACGTTACACAGTTATGACGGATTCACTCTTATTGAAGAGGAGCACGCAGAACGCTTTCTGCTCAGGGGTCTCATCCCCTCTCAGACTGGAGGGAGCTGTCTTCCAGTGACAGAAACTCTATGACCCCCTCTTTCAATTGGATTGTGATTGGTTCACCCTGCATTTCTACCATGGAGTGTTTCACACCATAGCCCGTAGAATGACTTTGTTTTCATCTTATCCTCTTTCGTTAAAGAATTCTTCTTTAAGTGTGCGATGTGCAAATAGTTTCTCCAGCCACATTTGTGCATTCAGTGTGTTTTCAAAGCTAACCAAAATACCAGTAATGAAACTGAATCCAGGTGACATTCATGCTTCATGATGCCATGAATCATTTCCCAAAGAATCATAGTCAAGTCGTTGTGATGTCACCACTGGTGTTATATGGTAAACTGTATTGTCGCTCTAGTTAGCTGGTGCTGGCGTTCCCCATAGCGATGGTCATTGTTACATCCCTCTGGGTTTCCCCTGTTGTCAGTGTGGCACGTCTCAGCCCGGCGCCAGTGTTACATTCTCTCTGGGTCTGTCTCACTCTGCCCTCCATGTTGCTTCTTGTTTCCTTCCTGTTAACTCCTTTTCTCCTGCGCTCTCTCTCTCTCTCTCTCTCTCTCTCTCTCTCTCTCTCTCTCTCTTCCCCCCTCCAGCAGTGTCTCCCTCTCTGATCTCTCTGTGCTTTCCGATCACTGCAGTGCTGTAGAGGCTCGGCATCACAGCAGGGACTGAGAGAGGCTGCGTGTGTGGGCATGCCCGTGTGTGTGTGTGTGTGTGTGTGTGTGTGTTGTATATATTTTCAAAAGCTAAAATGGCAGTATACAGTATATAGTATGGCTGATACAGCGGGCGTCTACATACAGTACAGCGCAAAGGCATCTGAAAATGATGTAAAGCTACAGTTGTGTGCAGAAGCTTAAACATCCCTGGTAGAAAATATGTTGTGTACTGGATGCTTGTATGCTGGTCAACATGTATGACCATTTTGGGTGAGCAGCTAAACCAATGCCAGGCCAGCATAAATCAGTTTAGAGCAGCTTTGATCACCCTGGGATCTCTGGTCAAATGGCTTTTTTCCTTCTAATGTCAGTGCTCATTTTCTACTTATTGGCCGAGTTTAACATTCTGGAAAAATTGAACTTGAACTATAGGATGTGCCATAACTTTTGGACACGCCATTTTTTCCCTCATTTACTTTGTAAGCAATGATTTCACCTATGACATATGTAACCAGGAATTTCACTTATGATCTATGAAATTCATCTAGCCAGTCACACTACTTGTGTCTTCATGGTATATGTGTGCTTCATATGCTATTCATGTTACTAATACTTTTAGGGTGGACTGTCACTGTTCTTTGTATGCATGGAGGGTATCAAATCAGATACTCCGCACACTCTGTGTCAGGTCTTAGCTCTTGTGTTCCTCTACTGAAGCCTAGCTAGCTGATAGAAGCTACAGTAATGCATTGTTTAAGTGGCCTTGAGCTTACAGGCTAGCGCAGAGTGGAGGCTTTTGAATGGTTACGGAGAACATGCTGGCTTGATTTAATTACGCCATTTTTTCAGCTGGCAAAGAAGTTGCATCCCTCCTTGTGTGTGTGTGTTTGTGTGTGTGTGTGTGTGTGTGTGTGTGTCTGTGTGTAAAAGTGTGTATGTATGTGTTAATGACAGACTGTGATTATGAGTGGTAGAAGGGGGCAGATGGATTCACTGGCCTCCTGATGAGCCTCTATTACCTCAAATTGGCCCCTTCACAGCGTGCATGGAAAGGTGGCATCGTTACACACAGTTACTCACACATATTACCTCATATACAGTGATAGGAAACAAATATCTACACCATTTCATTTAGTATGCATTTACTTTTACTCTTATATAATATACCTCCACACGACAAAGTCATATATACGTGAAACGAAGACACAGAGATCTACACCAGCCAGCCACTTCATTAGGTACACTTCTTTGTATCCCCACTCACTGCCCATTTTATCAGTCCCACTTACCATATAGGTGATTTCTGTAGATCTGTAATTGTTTTGCTTCAGTAGCATTTGCAAAGAAGTACCCCCATACCATGATGCTCCCACCTTCACACGTGCTCTTGGGATCATATGAGCAAAGAAAAGACTGTGTTGTGAAATCTTGTGTGGTGCACCTGTGGATATTTTCCACTTGCATATTATCCAGCCAGTTGTGCAGACAGGGATGTTTAAGGTCTTTGATATGACTCGATTTGTGTGGGTTTTTTTTTTCTTTTCCCCAATTTTCTCCCCGGTTTAGTCATATCCAGTTCTACCCATTAGTTACGACTCCCCTGTTCACCTGATTCCTCCAGCGCTTGGAGTGCAAAGGCTAGCACAGGCTTCCTCCGGACCTGTGAAGCGCCACCGCATCTTTTCGAACTGCCGCTCACGCATCATTGGACAGCCGAATGCACTCAGAGGAAAGCGCCAACCGCCAGATCTGTTACGTCAGCTAACAGACGCCTGCGCTGACCTGCATCTCGCTGAATGACGGGGAGAGAAGAGGGTGCCATCCTACCCACCCAGAGAGTGAGGCCAATTGTGCTCTCTTGGACTCCCGGCCACATTTAGGAACTTTAGGAGTCTTTTATAATGACACCAGGTGTGTTTTAAAATAAAAAAAATTGTATTAGTTTAACATAATGTCATCATTTTGAGAACGCAAGTCATAAATAGTTGGCATACAGCTGCCAGACACAGAGAAAGAGAAACGTGGACAATTTTTTTTTCTCCTCTACCTGCCGGGAATGGGCTTCCATACTAAACAGCGCTAGATGAAACTGGAGAGCTTTGCTGAAAATACGTTTGCAGGATGACAATAGGATCTATATATGGCCTGCACTCTGCTTTACTCACCATACCAAGGCTATATTTCAGCCCTCTTGTATACATTATATGTATATGCACATGTTTTCAGGTGCTTATATAAATATGTGCAATATTTCACTTGACCTTGTATGTGTAATATGTCCTATTGTATTATATTGTATTGTGTGTGTCTGTGTGTGTGTGTGTGTGTGTGTGTGAGAGAGAGAGAGAGAGAGAGAGAGAGAGGTTACGTTAGAGACGCAGCCGGATCTTTGGCTTGCTGAAGCTGCAGTTTGCATGGCCCTGTGGGAGCAGGGTCGGATGATATGTGCTGCAGGCTTTTAAAGCTCCTCTACTGCAAAAAAACCAAAAAAAACAAAGAGCTGAATCTCTAATCACAACGCAGCACAATCACACTTAGGCCTGTTTGGATCTATACGCACACACATGTGTGAGAGATGCTTTGCATTGCATCTGCTTGTTTAATTGTTGGAGGAGAAGAGACTGTGACTAGACTCACCACATACACTGATATACAGACTGGCCACGTCATTAAGTTCACCTCCTTGTCCATTTTATCAGCTCCACTTACCATATAGGTGCACTTAGTAGTTCTACAGTTACAGACTGTGGACCATCCCCTGTTCTTCAATGGTCAGGAATGAATTGTTGGATCATAAACGTTTGTCATTTTCATAATCATCATGCATTTTGGGCCTCTCTATTTCTTTCTCTTTTGCATGTGGATGGCTGTACACTATTCCCGAGACCCCACATCAGAGTCCAGCGTTTTCTCTTCTCTGACACCCCTCATTCAACTCTTCATGCTCTTGTTCGTTAGCCGATGAAGTTCAGGTGTGCTGAAGCATGGAAAAGTGCTAACCTGCCCAGCACTGCGGCCTCCACCCGTGATCTAGACCAGCGTCAACAGCCGTTTTCATTTCTGCCCCGAGTTCAAATCGAAAAAGCCCTCTTTCAGTGTGGAGAGGTGTCGAGTGTGGAGCACACGCTCATTCAGGCCCAAATAAAAGCTCTCCAAAGCTCTAACACAGCAGCTGCCTGCCTGATTTCTCCTGTTGTTTATGGCGTAAGCAGTTACCGTTCCCTATTTGTAATGTAGACTGTTAACAATGATGACGGGAAGGCTGTGTTCACATTACATGTGGCTAAAAAACAGATACATGCGACTTACTTATTCAAATTTGTACATCATTTCCACACGAATTAAATATACTGCATCAGTTCTGAGTTTGCTTTTTTGTTAGCGGAATATACATTTTTATTGATTTGGAAATGACGTATGTATTTAAATCAAGTAAATGTAATGCATGACATCATTCAGCGCAGGCAAAAAATGCTAAAAAAAAAAAAAAAAAGGTAAAGGTTTTGGCAGCAGGAGTGCCAGAAAAAAATCCTGCGAAATTCTGTTTTCTTTGAGATGTTTAGTAGTGAAAATCTCAAAAATTACAGTCATTTAATTACTTAGAAATGCTGCCTTTCACAGTCATTCAGCCGTGTCAGTAGTTCTAATAGTTATTCTGAAATACAGTATATTTCCATAATAATAACGGTAACAACTATTAAAGTAAATAAATGTTTGTGAAAAAAAGTGATAATTTTGTTTGCATTCAATTTCTGTACGTTAACAGAAGCAGATATAATACAATATAATAATATAATAAAAAGGCAGTGTATGTATGGTTTATGTCCAGGCAATTAACTTCAGTTAAGAAAACAGTTGACCGTTAAATTTACAGTATTTTGACAGTAAAAATAACACTGCAAAGTTGAACTATAGCTGAACACAAATTAACTTTTTGTCTTAAATGTGACAGAAATTTTGATCATCATATCAGATTTGAGTAACGTTTCTTTGGTGTAACTGCTGTGGGGCAGGAGGGCAATAGCAATGGGGCCCATGGGCAAGGGGGCTTCATAAGGTCCTCATCAGCCCCTTCATATTGATTTTGACTCAGAGAAAGGTCCAATTTCTTATCAAAATACCTCACAAGTTAGCGCTCCAGAGCCCGGACCAACACCGAACGCATTCAAGATTACTTGTATTGTGGTTGGTTAGTGCAGTGGGTAACACCTCTGCCTTCTACGCTGTAGACTGGGGTTCAATCCCCACCTGGGTAAGCACCCTACACTACACCAATAAGAGTCCTTGGGCAAGACTCCTAACACCGCCTTCGCCTACCTGATCAAACTGTAAGTCGCTCTGGATAAGAGCGTCTGCCAAATGCCGTAAATGTATTGTGAGAAGCATAAAGTAAAACCAACTTCTAAGACTGAGCTTTTGAGGTGTGTAATTAAATTCTTTGCACATTTGTTGGAAAAATTGAAAGCAAGCCTCCTGAAAAGAGTGAAGGCTGTAATGAAGTCAAAGAGTGGACAATCTAAATATTGAGAAAGTTTTATTATAAGATTATACTTAGATTTTGTGTAGTTTTCTGTTAAATAAACTTGTTTTGTTTTTTCCTGATGCTGAAAAACATATAACTTGTACTTAAATGTCATGGTAACACTTTACTGCTGTTCATAAGGCGATATGAACCTGCATAAGCTTGCAATGGCAACTGACATAACCCTACATAAATGTTTATAAATACTTATTCTCATAGGTGTCATTCGCTATAAAGGTTACTTCTACCAATTTCATTCAAGTTAGCTAAAGTAGTCTTTTTGACAGACGACACCTGTTGGAATAAGCATTTATAAACAGTTATGTAGGGTTATGTCAGTTGTCATTGCAAGCTTATGTAGGTGTCGTGTAGTCTTATGAACAGCACCCTACAGTAAAGTGTTATCAATGCCAATTTGACTAGACATTGAACAAATGCAGGGTGGTCTGTGACTTTTGCACAGCACTGTGTAAATCTGTCATCATCATCCAGGGTCGGCAACACGTTAGTGGTAGCAAACAATAACGGCCAATGATGATAAAACGATGACACATAAAGGGCACTTAAGAACATGAATGCAAACCTTCAAAGCAGAACCGGGATATGTTGTGTATGTAGCTGAAGTTGCTTTAGAAAGCCTTTTGAGGACATTTCTTTGGATCAAGTCGCTAAAAAAGAGTCCTCTGAAAACTGGAAGAAGACAGGCGTCAAATCAAGCAGGTGTAGGCTGAGTCACCGCCTGCGCGTTGCAAAAAACTCACAGAGTTGTAAGGCCGTGGAACGTCTCGGGATGTGTGAAAGCTGTGACGTGAGTTCTTGTGGGTTAGCGCGAGTCGTGCGAGTGCAAAAAGCAGTGTGTCTGAGTGATAATTGGATCAAAGATTCAGAGATGGCTTGGCCGAGGAGACCCTTGCCTTAGGGGGCATTCTTTCTCTTAGTCCCCGGAGTCAAGAACCAGCCTTTCAGATCTGCATGGCCATTAATAATCAGCAAATATGCCGCAACTTAATACCTTCACAAAGAGCGCTAGTCCCTGAGGACTGACTAATCTCATCCCTATGCAAATCTAGCTCCAAGACGCAAGCGTGTGCAATGATCATGTATTGTTAATGGTGACGCACCTCTCGGTATTATTAACGCATGGGTCAGCACCCCGCACCCACCCTCACTTCTGAGAAATGGACCCACACCCAACTGGCTGTAATATATAACATATTTCATACGACATATTTGTCCACTGAAGGGCGTACTCGGAATCTCGTAAATCCTTTCCCTTTAGAGCTGTGTTCTGATGGTCAACTGTAGATGCCTTGTAGATATTAACCTTTCTATTGAATCCATTGTAGCCCCCTGGACTTTAAACAAAGCTGAAAGGCTTTGTTTAAAGCGCTTATAAAGGGCTTATAAATGTCAGGTTATTTTACACCTCATTCATAGAAATTGAATGAAATTGAATGAAAAGTATTCAACGTAAATCATCACATCACTTTCAAGCTGAATGATGAAAATTGACTAGTCTCATTAGCTCTGGTAATGTAGCATAAGCATAGACCTCTAAAGGCATGCAGCATTCTGGAGTCAGTAGCAATATGCCCTTATTAGCAATTTGGAATTAGAAATGAATGAGTTTTATCGAAAATCGTTGCTATGACCTGCTACCTGATACGATATGTTTTGCCTTATGTTCGCTTTTCCGCTGAATGTCCCTGTATCCTCTGAATTACAACGTCGTTATGAAGTTGAACTATAAGCATTGCTACAGTCGTACCAGTAGTAAGCTAACATTACTGCTATGCCAAATTCAGCAGAAATCAAGATTCATCAGACTAGGCTATGTTTTTCATTCTTCGTTTGGTGAGCCTGTCCCCACTGCAGTATCCGCCTTCTGTTCTTGGCTGACAGAAGTGAAACCTGATATGGTCTTCTGCTGTTGTAGCCCATCCACCTCAAGTTTCGATGTGTTGTGCATTCTGAGATTCTGTTCTGCTCACTGCATTATATAAAGTGGTTATTTGCCTTAGACTTTCATATATGGGCATGACGCTGACTACTGAATGCCAGCTCGACTTCAGAAGTCTGTTGTCTGTTTATCTAAAGAGACTAAATTCTAAGTCACATGTGACCTACTGTAGCTTTCTGTGGTCTCTGGCTCAAATTGAAAGTGATAATCGCAAAATGCTGAGTGATGCGTAGAGAAACTGGATAGTGCTGAGGACCACTACAAGGCAGCACCTAATATTGGTTGAATTTTTGGACACGTGATGCAGTTTACCAGTGCCGAAACTCCTACAAAGGATGCCTAGGGACTCCAAAGGTGTTGTGCTTATACGTTATTGTTTCCTGAATTAAATTGATTTGAACACTTATAGAGTTAAATCAGTGTTATCAGAACCAGAACCTGAATACATGATTTTGAACCTGATTTCATCATTCTGAACCTGAATTTGTGACACTGAACCTGAATTTGATCCTATTTCAGGTTGAGAAATTCAGATCAAGAAATTCAGGTGGTAGGATTCAGGCTGTAAAATGGTAAACTTCAGGTCTGGAAATTCAGGTTGTAAAATTCAGGTCAAGACCTTCAGGTGGTAAAATTCAGGTCAAGAAATTTAGGTTGTAAAATTCGGGTCGAGACATTCAGGGAAACATCCAGGGTATTCAAGAAGAGCAAACAAGCTGAATTTCTTGACCTGAATTTTACAACTTGAATTTCCAGACCTGAAAAAGCTTTAGGAATTCAGGTTCAGAATCATGAATTCAGGTTCAGGTTCTGGTGACACTGATTTAACTCTGCCATGCGTTCTTCACTGAAGGTGAATTTTCTCCTTAAATTTTCTCCTTAAACCCTCAGAAATCTCCCAAACACAGTGCAATTAGTAGGTACCTATTCAGTTACTTACAGTTTGAGATTAGCTACAACCGTAGTAAATTTAAACGTTCATTTTAAACTTTAGAGATGTCTTATTAGGACATGCATTAAAGCTTGTGTCAGATCTACGACTGAGCTTTACATGAGAAGGAATCCATGACAAGAAATGGAAAGAATTATCTCTCCATACTGCGTGTGGTGATGATGGATATGTATATCAGCTTAGGACCTTTGGAAAGAGACGGTGTGTGGAGACGGGGGGTGTAAAGAGGGGGAGGGGCAGGTGTGAGCTGTACTCCCCCTATAAATTATTCAAATCCCAAAGCAATTAAAACAAAAATCTGTTATCAGGCTCCTACACTGCTTCTACAAAACACACACACACACTTAAATCCCATGGCCTGGATATCACTGTGTGCCTGATAAGTTCATCTGAATAATCTGGGTGTCTCTGTATGGAGATTTCTGACTGAACAGAGCTGATACAAAAGCACTTTTACTGTCTAATTGAGAACCAGGTTGAGTATTCACTATAGTGCTATTCCGCACTGTGGAATAATCCATATACTAAACCACTTTCCACAATTCGGACTGTTTGAATTTGGTCAGGACACTCTGGCTGTACTTATTACGACCCACACGCAAGTACACATTAGGATAGCCGAACTTAGTATATCGTCACTGTTGGAACGATACCTCATGTCCGGCATATATAATTTTACAGGTTTTAATTTTTTGCCATAATAATGTCTGTACACTTCATGATGAATGGACAAAAGAAATGGTCCAAAAAAATCTGGTTACATTGACTTACATTAGAAGTAAAGTGTGTAAAGTTACCATTTAAGACATACAAGGTTTTTTTTGGAATTTTTGATTTTGTTTAATAAAAGTTTTGATGAGATGTTGGATGATGGATTAACTATGATTAACTCTCTCTCTCTCTCTCTCTCTCTCTATATATATATATATATATATATATATATATATATATATATATATATATATATATATATATATATATATATATATTATTTTTTTTTTTTTTCTTTTTCTCTGAAGAAAACTTTGTATTTCCAAAATGGGTACTTTACATGAGATGGAAAAAACCTACTTTACTTTTAATGTTAATAAGTTAATAAGTTAATGGAGTCAGACTTTTTTCCAAGTCATTTTGCGCCGTTTCTTTTGGTCCATTCATCATGATGGTAAGTTTTTTTCAAATTATGTTAAAAACAGAAAAACAACAAAAATGGAGATACAAAGTTTTCTTCCAACAGCATATATATATATACACACACATTGTAATTTGTGTACTTCAGGTTGTTAAGTAGCTTGACATGTACGATGTTAAACACTTCATATTAAACAAAATCTACTGTAGAATTTCATATCATAACATAGTACCATACACACTGTACATCTGAAGGATAAATCACTAAACAAGCAAAGCCATCAGGTACAGATTCTTAATGCTAGCTGAATACAATAAATGTTAAATCTTACATGTTTTTGATTTTTGTTCATAATAATATCAAGTATTTTGTCGTTGGAATTTTCAAACAGTACTGTTTAACTTTTTATGGTCAGTGCAAAAAGCATATCTTTCTACTGTTTAACATTTTTTTATTTTTTACTGTTTTCCATGAGAAATGTGATAATTTCCCAATGCTTTTGTCGCATCCACCAATAAAGGCAGCACAGTGCTTCTTTTATACAGTTGTAGGAAACACGGTAGTTCTCAGAAATGCCCAGGTCCACATACAGATTCATTTTACTGCCCAACTTGGACATGCACGCTCACTACTTCGACCACTGCAGCTCTGGAACACAGTGAGTTAGAGGACAGAGACCCAATAGCCCCGCTCCATAGGGCTGATTATGGGATCCTAAGTGTATGTTGTATGTTGGACTAAGCTAACAGTGACGCATATGAACCTTTTTGGGCTGTTTTAGATCAAATTTGAAGCATTTGAAGCTTGCAGGATGAAACTTTGTTTCTGTCTGTGACGTATCTAGAACTTCTAGAAGGCCTAGAGTGATGTACTTCTCACCTCTTGAAAAAACAATGTGATTAGATGATTCCACTGTCAGTTCCTAAGTACGTTAGAAGTTAATCTAACGTGTACGATCTTCATGTCAGCTCCTGAAAGCGTAACGAGTGGGAGAACTCGGAGGGTTCGATTATAGGCCGTAGTACTCTTGTGGATTAGCATTAAAATGGAATACACCACGATTTGTTTACTTAAATCTTGGCTGTCTGCATTCAGAGCTGCGTTTTGTATTCGAGAGCGATGTTTTGCTGTTCTCAGTGTGATTCCAGGGGATTAAGTGTTGCAGCAGAGACGCTCTCATTCACTCCCTCGTGGGGGTGAGAGAGGCTTTGAGAATTTCAGTACAGGCCTTACGGGAAAAGGAGGAATCACGTAGATAAAGAGCTGTTAGAGATGCTTCAGTTCAACAGGAGCTCCTAAAACAGCAGGACAGGGAGGACGCACTGAGAGAGAGTGTGGTGTGTGTGTGTGTGTGTGTGTATGTGTGTGTATGTTTGTGCATGATTAATCAGGTTGAGGTTTATCTGCGGCCTGTAACCAGAAGAGCTGTGTAAACTCTCTCTCTCTCTCTCTCTCTCTCTCTCTCTCTCTTTCTCTCTTTCTCTTTCTCTCTCTCCCTCTCTCCTTCTCACTGTTTTTCTCCTCCCTCTCTCTCTTTCTCTCTCACTGTTTTCTCCTCTCTCTCTCTTTCTCTCTCTGTTTTCCCCTCCCTCTCTCTCTCACTGTTTTCTCCCCTCTCCCTCACTCTCTCTCTCTCTCTCTCACTGCCCCATCTCTATCTCACTGTTTCCCCCTCTCTCTCTCTCTCTCTCTCTCTCTCTCTCTCTCTCTCTCTCTCTCACTGTTTTTCTCCTCCCTCTCTCTCTCTCTCTCTCAGTTTTCCTGTCCCTCTCTCTGTCTCTCTCTTTTTCTCCTCCCTATCTCTCTCTCTTTTTTTCCTCTCTCTTTTCTCGTATCTCTCACTTTCTTCTCTCTCTTTTTCTCCCTGCTTTCTCTCCCTCTTTTTCTCCTTTCTTTTCTCTCATCTCTTACTCTCTTCTCTCTCCTTCATTCTCCTCTCCTTCTTTTCCTTTCCTTTTCTGTTTCTTACTCCTCCCTGCTCTCTCTTTTTCTCTGTCTTTCAGCTGCCTCTCTCTCCCTCCTTCTCTTCTCTCTGTCCCTCTCTTTTCGCTCTCTTTTTTGCCATCTCCCTCTCATTTCTTTCATTTACTCCCCTTCTGTCTCCCTTTCTCTCATTCTCATCTTCTCTCTCCCTTCCTTTTCTCCTCTCTCTCCCTTCCATTTCTCTCCTTCTATCTGTTTTCTCACTCCCCTTCTCTCTTTCTCTTCTTTTTCTCTCTCTTTGCTTTTCTCTTCTCCCTTTCATTTGTCTAAATTACTCCTTAACTCTTTTCTCTTTTTTCTCTCTTTGTATCCCTTTCTATTTTTCTTCTTCCTCTTCTTCTTTCCCCCTTTTCCCCCTATCTTTCTCTCTCATATCTCTCATTTCCTCTCCCTGTTGCCCTCCTTCGCCCTTTCCTCTCAGCCCTCAGTGTATCTCCATCTCTTCTCCTCACTTTCTTTACTTCACTTCTGTCTTATCTTTCTGTTCTCTTCCCTCTTTATCTCTCCTCATCTGTTCTTCTCTCTTTCTCCCTTCCTTCTAATTGTGTCTCATTCTATCGATCCATTCAAGGTCCTCATTCCTTTTTTACTCCTTTTTTACTTTGCCCCACGGCTCAGAAACAGAACCGCAGTCGGGTCTCTGAGCCCGACCAGTTTTTAATGTTTCTGTTCTTTTGCTCCAACACTGACACAACTTTCCCAACCCGAAATGAGAGTTAATTCCTGGCTGGAAAGCTTTTGGAGCTGTCGGTTGTGTTTGTGATGATGAGGACATGTTCAAACACAGGCCATGGAGTTTTGACTGTTTGTAAATCAGTAAATTTCTCTTTCTATTTTGTTTTTAATACTGTAAAAGTATTTGAGTAGTACTGTTAATACAGGCCACTTACACGTCTCTGCTACGACTGAAACCACAAACACTGACCATTTATGAGCAGTTCAGCCAAAAGCAGAGAGTGAAAGTGTTACTTACTACATTGCAAATTGTGGTTTTACCTTTTTTTCTATGGCTCAAATTACTGTGATGTGTTGTTTCATAAGACGTTACAGTGATGGTGGTTAATGACGAGTAGAGTTGGACGTGTGGCTGTTTATTAGGAGGGATAATGTTAGCTGATGTTTCACTTAGGGACTCTACAGAATGTTTGGGGGGGGGGGGGGGGGGGTTACTATATCTCTTTCACGCATACTCAACTTTTTCCTTCTCTCCCTCTTTCTTTCTTTCTTTCTTTCCATGCCTTTCTCTTTCCCTCTGTCTGTGTGTTTTGTGTTTGTGTCTGTGTTTTTGTGCATGAGTGTATTTGTGTGTTTGTGTTTGTTTGTGTGTGTGTTTTTGAATGAGTGTATTAGTGTGTGTGAGTGTGTGTTTGTGTGTGAGTGTGTCTGTGTTTTGTGTGTGTGTGTTTGTGTGTGTGTGTGTGTGTTTGTGACTGTTTTTGTGTGTGAGTGTTTGTGTCTGTGTTTGTGTGTGTGAGTTTGTGTGTGAGTGTGTGTTTGTGTTGGTGTGTTGTGTGTGTGTGTGTGTGTGTCTGTGTCTGTTTTTGTGTGAGTTTTTGTGTCTGTTTGTGTGTATGTTTGTGTGTTTGTGTGTGTGTGTTTGTGTGTGTATGTATGCGAGTCTGTGTCTGTTTTTGTGTGAGTGTTTGTGTCTGTGTTTGTGTGTATGTGTATGTATGTGTGTGTGCTTGTGTGTGTATGTGTGTTTGTGTGTGTGTGTGTATGTGTGTGTTTGTGTGTGTATGTATGTATGTATGTATGTGTGAGTGTTTGTGTGTGTATGTGTGTGTTTGTGTCTCTGTTTGTGTGTGTATGTATGTATGTATGTGTGAGTGTTTGTGTGTGTGTGTATGTGTGTGTGTGTGTGTGTGTGTGTGTGTGTGTGTTTTGTGAGTATGTGTGTGTTTCTCCTCTCCGCTCTGTTGCCATGCTTGGTTGCTCTGTGCTGGGGCCGTGTTGATTTATGGCTGTTGTGGTCACGTGATGGAACATGTTTGGTGGAATAGCATTTATATGCTAATGAATTCTCATGCTAGCATGACTGTCATACATACAGACACACACTCCTGCATACAGAAATGCCTGCAAGTGCACATTTATTCAGGTTGTTTTATTGTTTGCATCACAGCTTTATTGTTTTTATGTTACTCCTGTGTTTATTTCTGTATTTATTGTAATGTTGACCTCACCCATATTGCATAACTCTGCTAAAAGACGGAGTGAGCACAGACCTTTTCCTCAGTAGTCTCAACCTCAGATGCCACGCCCACTGAGGTACAGGGGCCATCTGATATTGTTTTCTAAATGATCACAACTATCAGAATACAGTTACTCTCTAATTGGCTATCGGCTCCGCCAAGGAGAACAGCTGCCTGCCGTGCACACCTTCACAACACTAACCGTGTCTGAGCAACAGTCCAGTTTTAATGTTAGTTAAAATTATTTGGTGTTATCAAGGTTGCCTGGTCCGTTGAGTCCTGTTTTGTTTTATCCATGTTGATGTCTGGGTTTGCATGTGAAGTTTACCTGGGGAAGTGATGGCACCAGAATGCACTGTGGGAAGAAGACAGGCTTGTGGAGGGAGTTTGATGCTCTGGGCTGTGTTTTGCTGGGAAGTCCTGGGCCCAGACGTTCATGTAGACATCAATTTGACATGTGCAACCTGTCTAGACATCATTGTGAACCAGGTACACCCCTTCATGGTAATGTTCCTCCCCAATAACAGTGGTCTTTTTCAGCAAGATATCGTGCTCTGCCACACTGCACACACTTGTTTGATAATGGTTTGAGAAACATGGCGAAAAGTTCAAGGTGCAACCAAATTACTCAGATCTCATTTTAATCCACCTTGCAACTTACAGGACCTTCACAAAGTTGGAGCTGTTTTTGGAAGTTCATACTGCTGAAACCAGTGTCGATGCTCATAATGTGAACATTTATAAAATGCAGGAATAGGGATGTATCATACATATCAGTCAAATGGCATTTCTTGGTGAAGTAGGTAGTTCTTGGCAATAAAACCCTCCCAACTTCCTATGTGGTCTCTGGGGCTGTCCCGAATACAATTTATTGGGCTCCATAGCTTTGCATGGCTTACCAGGCCCACTAGCCTCTCTTAACAGTGGGATAGGTGGTTATACCATAATGCACGCACAGGGTAGCCAACGTTTTGGCCACGATGGACGTACATTGCGGCCCTTGTAAGGGTCCAGTTCAGCAGGGCATGTCTGCAGCCGTCCCCGGGAATACATGCATTAGCATGACGTTCCCTGCTGTGAGTGAGCAGGATGCCTGGAACATTGGCTGAGATGATATATACACTATATTGCCAAAAGTATTCCCTCATCTGCGTTCACAATTGAGTGACATCCCATTCTTAATCCGTAGGGTTCAATATGATGTCGGCCCACCCTTTGAAGCTACATTCATACAAGGACTTTTAAGTTGAAGAGCCTGAATAAAACTGAATACGTCCCCAACAAACAAATATCCGAATAGTTGAATATTCAGCCCTGGTGGTCTCAGCCTCAGACAGTCCCCCCAACAACAGATGTACATGGAATGGCTGATCCTTTGCTTGTAAAACAAGCCACAACTGTCAGGATTTTGGGAGTTACGTTCTAAGTGGCTTAATCCGCGTCTGTGTATGTGCCCTGTTTGTCAGTCCCGTGTGGAAAATTTGTGCAAGCAGTTCTTAATCTTACGACTTCATCAGCAACTACTATGAATTATTCAGTAAAATAATGTACGTTAAGAGTGAGGAATTGGAGTGTGGGCCCAAATACAGACCCAGAAGTTTAAGGGGATAAATCAGCTGTAGAGAATAGCTCAGGATATCCACCCTGTACACCTGCAGTGATTGGCCCCAGACAGCTGAGAGGAGGAGATTTATGGACGCTATAACCAATAAAGTCTGGCCCAGCCTGACTTTTATGGATGTTGTTGTCTTTAGAGCTTTTTCATTATAAATATCAAGACATGCATGTGACGGTGTGAGATAGTGATGGATTGAGATGTAGCACTGGAACGTGTGTTGGTGTATTTCATTGTCATCAGAGCTGTGTATGAAATACATCCTGCCCCTGGAATAAACAAGCTCTTAGAGTAAAATACAGCTCTCTGTCTACTGTGAACTGTACTTACAAACAAGTGTGTGTGTGTGTGTGTGTCTGTGCTTCCCTTATACATTAGAAAAAATACAAAAAAAGTAAATGACTAAATTTCCGTTTTTATTTTTTTTTGTGAGTGAGGTTATGGTTAGGGTTCAATTTTGAACAATTTTGTTAGTGTTGGCCGGTATAATGGTAATTGGGTATTTTGCTGTATTTAAAATGATAATAGTACAACCCCATTTCCAAAAAAGTTGACAAAACATGTATATATCATTCAGCATTAATGGTCGTCGGTCACCCATGCATGTGCATAATTGCATGCCTATAACATAATGAATACTGGCTTTTGAGCTGTGCACTGATAACAAGCTGAGTTTAGCCCAGCGAACACAGTGTATATGATTTCCAAAAACAGTTTCAAATGTTGATTTGTCGGACCAGAAGACACTGGACCACTCCAGTCCATTTTAAATGAGCTCAGGCCCAGAGAAGGTGGCAGCGTTTCTTGATCCTGTTTATGTACCGTTCTTCTTTTCGTTTTAGAGTTTTAACTTGCATTTGTGAATGCAGCAATGAACTGTTTTCACAAACTGGTTTTCCGAAGTCTTGTCAAGACCAAGACTTTATAGTAGTGAAGTTTGAGTCAAAACCAAGACTTTGTAGTAGTCGTGTCTGAGTCAAGACTAAGACTTTGTGGTAGTTGAGTTTGAGTCAAGACCAAGACTTTGTAGTAGTCGAGTTTGAGTAAAAACCAAGACTCTGTAGTAGTCAAGTCTAGGTCAAGACCAAAACTTTGAAGTAGTCGAGTCTAAGTCAAAACCAAGACTTTGTAGTAGTTGAGTCTGAGTCAAGACCAAGACTTTGCAGTAGTCAAGTCTAAGTCAAGACCAAGCCTTTGTAGTAGGCAAGTCTGAGTCAAGATAAAGACTTTCTAGTAGTCGGGTCTGTATCAGAGCCAAGATTTTGTAGTAGTCGAGTCCGAGTTTAGAGCAAGACTTTGTGATAGTTGAGTCTGAGTCAAGGCCAAGACTTTGTAGTAGTTGTGTCTGAGTCTAGAGCAAGACTTTGTGATAGTTGAGTGTGAGTCAAGGCCAAGACTTTGTAGTAGTCTAGTCCGAGTTTAGAGCAAGACTTTGTGATAGTTGAGTCTGAGTCTAGAGCAAGACTTTGTGATAGTTGAGTCTGAGTCAAGGCCAAGACTTTGTAGTAGTTGTGTCTGAGTCTAGAGCAAGACTTTGTGATAGTTGAGTGTGAGTCAAGGCCAAGACTTTGTAGTAGTCGAGTCCGAGTTTAGAGCAAGACTTTGTGATAGTTGAGTCTGAGTCTAGGGCAAGACTTTGTGATAGTTGAGTCTGAGTCAAGGCCAAGACATTGTAATAGTTGTGTCTGAGTCTAGAGCAAGACTTTGTGATAGTTGAGTCTGAGTCAAGGCTAGACTCTGAAATCTGATGTAAGATTATATATATATATATATATATATGGGTTTCTTGAAGTTCAGTAATGATACCCCAGACAGAGGCACTGCGCAAACCTAAGTGATGTTGATACCCAGCCGAGTCTCGAGTACAACACGCTACCTCGTACTTAAGGGACTGGAAAAGAAAGCGTTACCTGGAAATGAGTTCTGTGGGTTTGCTGAGCCACAGAGGATTACAGGGGGAGGAGTTTGTGCTGATGGGCTTTTACCTTTCAGTGTGGAACACCTGGCCTAGATTTTGTGTGTGTGTGTGTGTGTGTGTGCGTGTGTGTGTGTGTGTGTGTGTGTGTGTGTGCTGACGCATGCATTCATGCATGTGCTGTAATGTACTGCTATTGTACTGAATGTACATGCGTGTGCAGGTCTGTGTGCAGATGTGTCTATTTGTGTTAGGTATGTGTATCTTACAGTAACAGACTGTCCCAGATTGTGGCTGAATCAACTTCTTCTGGAGCTCTGCGTTGCTTTTGGTCTGGCACACAAGCTAACATGTCCTTCACTGCAACCTGCTTTCGGTTCTGCTTTTCCACTCAGCTGCAGCAGCAGCCAGTAACGGTTACTGAGTTACTCGTCCACATTTCAGCAAGTTATTGTAAGCCAGTAGTTAACCGGCAATGGTTTTGATCAGGCAACCTATATTTTTAGCAAAGCTGCTTTGCAACAATGGCTGCTGTAAAAAGCGCTGTATAAATAAACTTTGACTTGACTTGACTTTGGGAGGAACTTTTGTTGGGAGGAAAATCTGCTGTAACTGATTGATTTTAAGATGGGAAGGATGAAGAGTTAAAGTGGCTCTAGGGCACAATAAAGTAAAGACTGGACAAATTAAATACTGATAGATTTTGTATTATACTTAGTGTTGGAGGCTTTTGTGTAATTCTATGTTAAATAACACATTACATATACTGTATTCAGGTTAATGAAACATAAAAGTTTCAAAATGATGGTTTTAAGAATCTTATGTAAAGGCCACAATGTGCATTTACAGTAAAAGGCAGTATTTCTAAGAAATTAAATCACAGTTAAATGTAATTTTACAGATTTTTACCAAGTTTTGTTTTGAGGAAACAATTTGCAGTTGGTTGAGGTTTTTTTCTACAATCCTGCTGCCAGACGTTTCACTTTTTGGCTTTACCAATTTTTCAAAACTTCTGCAGTGCTCTTAATGGCTGTTTTGACTAGAAATTGAATAAAAGAATGGGTGGTTTCTGACTTTTTTCATAGTACAACATATTGCTTCCTAAAAGTTTGAAAACCATTGGCTCCTTTTGTTCAAAGAGCAGACTAACACGTTTTCAAAACTTAGCTTTGTTATTGTGTGAGCATAATTTACACATGCGCATAAGATTTGTGACCTGTGTTGGAGCTATGGTTTAGCTACAGTGGAGTCCTAAAGTCTGATATTCTTTCATTTAAGCCTTAAAATAAATTTAAAATTAAAATAAAAAAAATTTCCCAGTCATCACTCATACGTAAGCAAATTTTGTCTTCTTATCAGAGCTTTTGCACAAACTTCTTGAGTCCATGTCAGCCTGAATGTGCTGTCATTACAGCAAAAGGGGGACATACTGTAGCTAATACTGGCAAATTCTGAAAGTCTTGAAAACACTGATTCTAGTTTGGAAACTGTTATGCTGAGATCATTCATAAGAAAAAAACAGAAACATTGTTACAAGTGTTTTCATACTTTCTGTCTCATGTTTCTTACGTTGTTAGAAATGTAAAACAGCTATCGGGAACAAAACTCATATCTCCATATTTTCATTTTTTGACATATTGCAAAAAATTCATCATGAATGGACCAAAAGAAATGCCCCAAAATGACTTGGAAAAAACTCTGGTTCCATTGACTTACATTAAAAGTATAGCATGTTTTTTCCTTCTCGGGTGTAGTTAACATTTCAGAGACACAAACTTTTGTTCCGACAACTGTGATATGTTATTTATAGCTATAAGTAGCCACTAGCTTACACAGATATAGCCTATTCAGGGGGTGAAAGCGGTAACTTTAGGAGCTCTGTCTGGCTGACGGTGCTGGAAATGACTTCACATGAGTAAATTCATTGACAACAATGAGTAAATTCACAGTTGCATTTGTTTTGGCAACTTACAATTTTTTCTGGCAACTTTCTTTTAATTGCAACTGTCCTTGCAAAAGCCTCTCTGATATGCTAGATCAGGAAAGTTCTAATGCTTTTATTTCTCTTCACATAAAGCGTAAAGCACTTTGATTTGCCGCTGTGTATGAAAGGTGCTATACGAATAAACTTGCCTTGCCTATAATTTCATCTCACATATTTCATCAGTCCTTTTTTAACATTCCTGCAAAGCACCTGAGGTTTAAAAAACAGTGTTGTAGGCTATTCCTGGCGTGTGAAACATGGTTTTAAGATTCAGCAGAAGCCTTTGCGCTCTCCTAATTGGCTGAGTTTAAACTTAGGCATGTAGAAAATGCTGTGGATTAGAGAGAAAGATATTTGATCAATATTAAATGATCTAATTTGGGCACCCTGCTGCCTGTCGATGGGAACTCGAGAAGGAAGTCTTGCATAAAAATGTGCAATTTGACTAATTGTGTTTTTCTTTTTCCTGCAGTGATCTGCTGTCTTCAAAGTACGTGGAGAGGCACATATCAGAGGAGGGGAAATCATACATCTCCAAAGTAAGTTTCCAAACTGCTAATGTTGTCTAAATAAAGGTCAAAGAGGCTAGAGGTACACTAATGCTAGCTTGGCTGTATTTATTAGTCTGTAGGTCAGTATCGAGGCTGGGAGTCAGGATTGGTTGTATGATGTATTTGTATAATGCATCCTGGGTAGTATAGTGGGAGAACACTGATGACCAAAACCATGAGCCTGAACATGAACCACTGAGCCTGAGAGTTGCAATGTTACACAACAGAATATTACATAATATCTCAAATAACATACTAAACATATCGTCTGAGGAAAACCTCATATCTCCATTTTTGACGTTTTCCACTTTTTGACATAATTTGAAAATACCTCTTACCCTTTACATTGTGTGTGAATTTCATGATGAATGGACTAAAAGAAATGACCCAAAATGACTTGGGGAAAAAGTCTGGTTCCATTGACTTACATTAAAAGTAAAGTAGGTTTTTTACTCCTCCTGTAAAGTTACTATTTTGGAGATACGTGTTCCTTTTTTCTGAAAACAGCAATATCTACTTTTGGGTTATAATGTCTTTTTACGAGTGAAATAACAACATGGACCATTAAGTTCAGTGTGGAGTGTTTTTCTCTAAGGCAAACAAATGGGCAGTGTGACCTGGAACTGGATGGTCCTTTCAATGGTCAGTACAAGTGAAGGACGAGATGGCAATATGAAATTGTTTCTCTACAATCAGCCATTTCACATCACACCGCTTGGAACGACTTTGAATGATTGAATTATTCAGTGAAATTCCTCTTTAAAAAGACTCCCGTAGCTGTGTAAGGTCAGGCGGGGCAGCCTCAGCTTCGGGGTAAGACCACATTTGCACAGGACTTGCAGAGCTCTGCTTTGCAATAATCTGTAATCCTGCTAAATGAAGCCAAATAGCCCCGTCTGAATCACTACTCAACACAAATCATGCTGCTGATCTGAAAATACAAAATCGCAGTGTCAGTTCATACCCGGTCATGGGAAATGGTCAACAAGGCGGGTCATCTACCCCTAATTATGACTTTACTTATGAACTGTATTCCCTCAGAGATTAAAGTGTGACAGCTTGTTGGCTCTCTGTTGGTATCCGAGCATTCAGCACAGTTCATGGTGCTTCCCACACGTTCATACGCTCGTATGCCGACACATTCAGACTCGTATCCAATTCGATTATGAGATAATTGCCAGATTAATAGATTAATATCTGTGTTAAAGTGGTCAGACGGGTGATAATCTGGGCTCATGTATAATCTGCCTGTATTTCAGAGATTAGCACAGTGGCACAGTGACCCAACAGCTTCTACTTTCTTAGCTTTTCACACATTTGGAGTCAATATGTTCAAAGAGATAAAACCAGTATAGATCCTAAAGAAATGTTTAAATTAATGATGTACACCTTCACAAGTTTATGTAATATGACTAATTAGTAGGAAACTGTAAACAAACAAAATGATAAATAAATCCATTTAGATGTGTTCACAGTGGTGAACAGAGCTGTAGTTGATTCTGACCGCATGAAGTTGAGATACAGTAAATGTCCATAATGTCTTGTTTTTCCAAGGTGACAGTCACAGGCAGATTACGTCCTCATGTAACTTGTTGTTGTTTTCAAAATGCCTCAAGTACTGATTAAAACATCTAAAGCTAACGTTTATTGTCTATTTTAGAATATTTAAACCTGCCTTGTACGCTATTGTTTTGTATGTTTATATGTTTTATATGTAACATTGGTTGGCGTAGTGTAGTGGGTAACAACACCTGTGCCTTCTGGGCTGTAGACCTGGGTTAAATCCCCCACCTGGGTAAGTCCTTGGGCAAGACTCCTAACACTACCTTCACTTACCTTTGTAAAAATAATCAAATTGTAAGTCACTCTGGATACAAGCATCTGCCAAATGCCATAAATATAATATGGAATAAAAATGATGAATACTTTAGGGTTTCAAATCTTTCGTGGAGTAGGGTGTTTGTGCAGCAACTTGCAGCTTTACCAAGAGGATTAGCTCTTTTAATTGAATGTATAGTGCTGGAAGTTTTAGTCAGTCAGTTAGTAGCCCAGTTATCTTTCGCCAGTCAGAGTGTATTGTTGTATAATGTATTGTTTGCAAGTCAGACACTAGCACACTCTGGAGCTGTGTCTGTTTGTTTGTTTGTTTGTTTATTTATTTATGTAATCATTACCTTTTGTGAGCTGAAGCGCCACCCTGGCGATACGTATTGCGTATTGTCTTTGAGTATCATGATGTTAGTTTTGTTGTTTTTCCCACTCATTGTCAGCAGTAACCCTCTAGTGCATGTGTTATGAGGGCAAAAAAATGTTTGAATCACTTTTGTTGTATAAAATGAAACTGATTATAAAATATCAAAACATTTTTAAAAATAAATTTGTGTGCAGGGGTCATTTTGGAGTATGTTGCCTTGAGGCGACATTGTGCGACAATGGGAAGAAATGATACAGAGCAGAGTTTCCTGAAGTGGTGAGACCTGGCTGGTCAAATCCATTCCACTATTGCACATTGTTCCCTTTAGGCAACAAACATATTTAACAAAAATTTATACAGAATTTAAAAAAAGAGTACCCACTAAGAGACAGTATGACCAGGAACATGCTTTTTGATGACATACTCAAACTCTTTATTGTTAACCATATCATTGTCTTTAAATATGGATAATGTTATTGCAAAGTGAGGAAAATGGATTTGTTGCCCTGAGGTAACATTGTGCAATAGAGGGTTAAGCTAATGTGTACTTTGTTCATAAGTGGCTGAGGGGCCAGTTTGATTACTTATATCACAGGTAAAGTATATGACTAACAGATGGAGCATGTGTATTTGTCCTGGGATGGAGAGGATGCTTATATATCCCAGAACAGAAGGTGCTGATTGATAGTTTTATGGCAGGCTGTTCCTGTTTTAACATCCAATTCACACAAACACACACACACACACACACAAACACTGGGGACTGGGTCACAGTGTCCTACTTACACACTCAACGTTTGACACCTTGATTGTCTCCTGTGTAGGAATGTGTGTGTGTGTGTGTGTGTGTGTGTGTGTGTGTGTGTGTGTGTGTGTGTGTGTGTGTGTGTGTGTGTGTGTGTGATCATTTCTAAGCATAAAGGGTCAGAATTTACGCATCTAGAGCTGATCAAATCAAATTTATCCAATTCTCCCCTGACCCCACATCTGGCCAGATAGACAAGTTGTGTTTGGTGTCTGAAGTTTGCTTCTTTAGTTTTGCACTAGACTTATTAGAGCTTATTAGAGCTAACTTATTTTTCATTTAGAAAATCACAAAATAATTAAAGGCCGTTTGACCAGGGCTGTTCAGACTGTTCAAGCCATTTTAGCTTTTAATCCTTTTTTTCTTGACATCAAGAATTACACATGAAAATTAAATTTCCACTAGTAAAAAAATTCTTACTAGTCAAACTGAGCGTTTTGGAATATCTGACTCTCTGCCTGGACTTTTGGATTTTTGCCTTTTGCCCCTTTGTTTTGGATGTTTGGTTTTCGAACAGACTTACTGGTTTTGACCTGTTTTCTATGCCTTTTGACCACGAGTTTTGGATTGCCCCTTCTACTATTAAACCTGCACACGAATCCTTCTTCAGTTTCTGAGTCTGTTGTGTCACAATTTGTTACTAGTAAAAATACAAACTATGAATTTATACTTGTGAAAATTTAATTTACTAGTAATAACAAACTTCACATGTAAAAGTTGTACTTTTACTTGTATAAAACACAATGTTATTAGTTCTAACTGAATTATTACCTGTAAAACATTTAATTCTTGATATCAATATTAGAATTTTCACTAGTAAAAATTAAATTCTTATGAGTAAAATTTTTTACCGCATTAAAATGAATGTGGGGACATTCAGAAAATTTTTAACTAGTAAGAATTAAATTTGCTCGAAGGGAACCACAGACCACTGATTTTAGAAGGTCCAGAGATCGATTTTCTGGACCGTTCCTGGGTTTGAAAACATATTACACACTTGAAAAAATGTACTGGACTCATCCTGGGTCTAGAAAAAAGTGCTAGTGTAAAAACAGCCTTAGTTTGAACTTGAGGACAGCTGGTGCAACCGGCCTACATTTGAACTTACGTACGGCTTGGGCAACCTTCCCCTTCCTGTTGACTTCTACTGTCATTGTGTTCTGAGTTAGTAGTTCTTTTCTATGTTTTAGGAAATGCTGAAATTATTATCTGTGCTAGTTGACTGTATACTAGATACATATGGCCAATGGAGATTAGGTTGAAAAGCATGGGAGTATTCCTTTAAAAAAGAGAGAGAGACAGCAAGAGAGAGAAGAGAGAGATGCTCTAAAAGTAACTGAATTCTAGAGCAGAAGTGCAGTTATATTTAGCTCTCCTCCCTCCTCCCTCTCTCTCAGTCTCGCGCTCTCTCTGTCTCTCTCGCGCGTTTTCTCTTCTACTGTTTACATGTTATCCAGGGTTCTCACTTCCTGCCTTCATATAGGCTAATTTGCAGACTCTGTACGGTGTAATCTATTCAGTTTACTTGACTCAGATGTGAACATCATTTCCACAGTAATAAAATACACTCACTCATGCTCACTCATGCAATCATCCAGTCAGCCAATCATGTGGCAGCAGGCAATTTTTCTCTGCAACTTCCAGGCATTTTTTGAACTCTAGTTTTGGAAACAGCTGTTTTTGTCATTCTTTTAACTTTCCTTTTCCTGATGCAAGTGGATTATCTTATATCTTATCATCTGAAAAATGATTAACTTGGCTGTTTTGATTGGAATTGATATAAATGATGGGGATTTTTGCACAGTACTGTCCTCATGAAGATCATCCATGGTAATTGCTTAAAACAAAAGTGATGCTGGTTTTTGTGCTGGTGCTGTATGTGCTGGTGTGAGTGTGTCTGTAATGGCCGGTCTGTATCTCTGCGCTTCCGAGCGATACGCTGATGCGTGCTGGGTCATTAGTCGGGTGGAAAGGCTGGCCCAAAGCCAAATACTCTCTGTTCAGGAACAAGAGAATGATAGAGAAAGAAGAAAGTAGGAGTGTGGGAGTCTGACCGCACTCAAGGAGATAAGGACTCTTGAGGATAGAAAGTCTTGCATTTGGTTTGGAAAAACCAAACAGAAAGGCCAGGGGGAAAAAAAGAAGAGAACAGGGCTGCACAATACAATATATTGTTTGTTAATTGTTATCACGATGCTGATATTTCGCGATACTGATATTGTAGAGTGTTACGGTGTGCAATATGCAATATAGTTTTTGCTAGTGTGATAATAAGTAGTTTAAATGTTGGAGTCTTTTTCTGTTTTGCAGTATTTATAATGAATACCAATGTGTAATTTTGTCCATATCAGGAGAAATAGTGGAGAAATGTGAGGCCAGACATCATTTCATATCAAGAACATCTTAGGACCAGCACGAGAAACGTTAGGCCACATGTGAGTGGGAATGCAGACTTACTAGGTTTTAAAATCTAGAAACTAGTCCAATGGCTATTGAAGAAGGGCAATGGTGCGTTTGTTGTCGTATGATGGATTGTAAGCCTGTCGTTAGCTCATGTATGTAATGTAAGTTAGCCTGACTGAAAAATCCTCTAATTATATGTTGCAGCTGCATGCTTCTGGTGCTACACTCAAACCCTTGGACTCCATGTGTGCTCAGTGATCACTGGTAAACACCAGTGCATGCTTTATTATAAAGATGAATGCCCCTCGCTACACATGAGGTGTGATGGTCATATGATTTTATTTACTTCCTTCAGTGCTTGGCACCATGCAGCACATTCATGTTGACTTTTAATAATGGTATTTACCTAACTTGCTCTTGGATTATGTTGCATTTTTTTCCTAAACTTGGAAAATGTAGCTTTATTGACTGTGTGGGATAATTAAGAGAATAATCCGAAGCTCACCTTTAAAGGTTAAATAAAATTTTATTTTACTTCTGTTTGTGCTTGTCTTTGTTGACTGATTTGGTTAGTTTTTTTTTTTCCTCTCTTCACAAACCCAGTTCCAGAAATGTGGGGGTAGCAGGTAAAATGCAGTTGTACCAACTTTATTGTATCTTGTAAATATAAGTTCATTCTGAAACCCCTGCAATACATTCCAAAAAGGTTTGGGTGCAAACAAAATGCTTGAGTACAAAAGGTGCATCCAGAAAGCAGGGAAGGGGCAAGACTCACCACAACAAATATGCCCCAGCAAAGAATCCATCAGTTCAAAAATAACGTTCCTCATCAAGCAATTGCAAGGATTTTAAGTACTTCATCCTCTACAGTGCATAATATCATCACAAGATTCAGGAAATCTGGAGAAATCTCTATGGATGTCACCACATGTGCTCAAAAGTACTTTGACAAATCATTGTCAATAAACACTGTCGATCATTGTGTCCACAAATGCAACATAAGACTTTACTATGCACAGCAGAAATGTCAAAAACAGCACATATGTCAAAAATGTCCAGAAACACTGCTGACTTCTTTGGTCCTGAGCTAAAATGGGCTGATGCACAGTGGAAATGTGTACTGTGCTCAACATTTTGGATTGTTTATGGAAATAATCAACGCTGCGTTCTTTGGGCCAAAGTAGAAAATTACCATCCAGACTGTTACCAGCATAAAGTTCAAAAGCCAGAGTATGTCGTAATATTAGGTGCATTAGTGGAAAACTTGCATATCTGTGAAGCACATTAATGCTGAACATAACATATGCTGCCTTCTAGATGCCGTCTTTTTCAGGGACGTCCATACTTACTTCAGTATAACAACACTAAACCATGTTCTGTAGATATTAAAACAGCATGCTGACATAATCAGAGAGTGCGGGTGCTAGACTGACCTGCCTGCAGTCTAGATCTGTTTCCCTTTGAAAACATGTGGCACATTATTAAGCTCAAAATACGACAACAAAGGCTGGGGCTGCACAGCTGTAGATTTGCTTAACAGCCCTTCAGTCCCTGAACATTATTCACATGAATGGTGAAAAACCACAGTGGTAAACGTGCAAGAATTTGGAAGTGGGATTTAGAGGGGGCGTACCCTTGTTTGGGGTGGATTTTGCCTCAGTCTAGCACCTTAAGTATAACAAGTTGTCCTCAGACATTACAAATCACATCTGGCCCCGCAAGACTGTGTAGGAGAAAGAGTAATACTGAAAGAGTGGAAAATATAAGATAGAGAGAATATATGAGAGAGAGGGGGAGAGAGAGAGAGAGAGTGGGAGCATTAAACGAAATGGATATGCCAGGAAAACACTGCAGGATGTCCTTAGGGAGGAAGGAGAGAGACCACCCTCCTCCCGGTCTTAATGGCAGCCAAGCACTTATGCTGAGATGCATTTTTGGAAATCATACACACATACACACATACATCGATGTGTGCATACGGTCAGCATATTGAGCATTTATACTGGGTCGGCCTCTGGAGTCCATCGACAGAATGAAGATAACTGTGTGCACGTGATAAACCTACACACTCACCACAGCCCTGCAGGAAGCGGCCTGCTGACCTGCATCATGACTCACTTTGACCGACCAGTTACAGCGGTCATTGCGTGGTCACTGAAAGTGATATGTCAAAGCGACAATCTGGGGAAACTTACACAATTTTCTCCTTTGCCCAAATGTAGTGAAGGAGCTAAGACACGTTTGGTGTCTGAAGTTTCTTTCTTTAGTTTTGCAGTGGAGCTATGAGGCTAATTTAGTTGACAAGTAACTGAAGTGTACAGAGATCCATATTAAGAAGGGCTACTTCCCATTAGACCGGAAATCTGACTCCAAAACACTAGAGCAGGGATGTCCAATGTTAAAAGGGCCGGAGTGGCTCCAGGTTTGTATTCCATTACAGCACGAGCACGGCTCATATGACTTCTCAACAGGCACACATCATCCAAAGGGTTTTATGAGTGTGTGCCCAGGGGCCCGAGCCAATAGGGGGCCCCCATGCGCAAAGAGAAAAACGAAACAGCTGTGTTGACTTGTGGTGGGAACTTTAATATCAGAAGAGCACAAAAAACAAATCAGTCGTTGCAGTATGGCTAGTATTAATCCTGATCCCATTTTTTTAAATGACCGCTTCATTTTGTCCACCGATCACTAGGCGATGTGCATGTGTGTGTCTTTATTGAATAGGAAATTAATTTCATTTTGGAAAGTAGAAGAATTACTGCTACTGGGTCCTAATTGTTTGGTGACATGCTCAGCTCATTGGTTTTATGTAGCGCTATTGTTAGAAAAAAACTTTGTATCTCCAAAATGGTAACTTTACAGGAGAAGGAAAAAACATACTTAATTTTTAATGTAAGTCAATGGAACCAGACTTTTTTTCAAGCTATTTTGGGCTATTTCTTTTGGTCCATTCATGATGAAACTTAGATATAATGTAAAGTCCAACGAGCACTTTCAAATTATGCCAAAAACAGAAAAATGATAAATATAGAGATATAGGGTTTTCCTCCAACAGCAGCAATATACCAAGTTGCAGTACTCTCACTGAGGATGAGAAATATGACTGCAACGTTTCAATATTTTATGCTGTTCTTGGTTGAGAAATCAAGTCTGAATGAAAAGGATTGAGCTTTTAAATATTACAGTTTTGTACAAAAGTTCACTAGAAACCCATTCATTCATTCACCCTCTACTGTCTGACCAGCTGAGAAGAATCACTTTCAGAGGCTTTATTCACCAAGTATCTCGATGCAAATGTTTTTTCCTTCTTCTGTAAAGTTACCATTTGGGAGAAATGAGGTATTATTCCGACAACAGCGATACAGTAAAACCTTTTCTGTCTATTTTACTGTATCGCTGTTGTCGGAATAATAACTCATTTCTCCCAAATGGTAACTTTACAGAAGAAGGAAAAAACATACTTTACCTTTGGAGTCAGTGGAACCAGACGTTTTTCCAAGCAATTTAAGGCATCTTTGATAATAAAGTTTCTTTTGGTCCATTCATCATGAAATTTACACACAATGTAAAGAGACATTTTCAACAGACATTTTCAAATAATGTCAAAAATGGAGATGCAAGGTTTTGCAGCAATATATATAATAAAACATTAAATAGACAGTAACAGAAAGTAACAGAAAGCATGTGCTTAGTACTGAAGTACATATATACACGATGCACAGCTGAAAGAACTGAGCAGCAGTTATAAATATATGAATGTAAACATATTTAGAAAATATGTATATTGCAAAAAGTTAAAGTGTGAAGGGTCCTTGTTTAGGAGGATTAAGGCCAGGGCAAAGAAGTGTCTTTAGGGTTCTCCCTCTGGGTCCCCGCTGAGGTTGAAACCGCTAAATGAAAGAATGACCAGTTTGTGAGGGGTCAGCGCTGACTTTCCCTGCCCTCTTCCTCGTCGTAGATGAGTTAAGAAGTAACGAGTAAACACTTTACTATGTGGCACTTCTGTTCACCGGAATTTATGTGGTGCATTCTGTCTGATATACAGAGGCTGAAGGCAGGAGGCCTGGCTGTTGCCCACTGTGTGTGTGTGTGTGTGTGTGTGTGTGTGTTACCAGAGTCACGGATTGGTATGCAGATACACACTCTAGTGAGCAGTGGATGTGTGTAGTGATGAATTGTCCACCATTTGGTTTCTTAATGACATGGCTAGGGTGTGTGTGTGTGTGTGTGTGTGTGTGTGTGTGGGTTTGTTCTTGTATTGCTATACTTGTGTGGACCCCACGTATTCACTATGATAGGTCTATATGAAATTTTTGCTCAACTGAGGACATTTTGCTGGTCCTCCCTTGAGCATGTGTTATTTTCACCACAATTACTTTTTTTTGTAGTATTATTTTTTTTTGTAGGTGTAGTATTATTTGGCTACAATAACACAAAAATGAATAGAGGTCTATGGATGTCCTCATATATATATATATATATATATATATATATATATATATATATATATATATAGTAAGACAAACGTGTGTGTGTGTGTGTGTGTGTGTGAGTGAGCCATACACTTTAAAACAGTTTCATCACTATTGTCATACTTATCACTGTACTTGTTGTATTTTGTATCATCGTAATTGTGCATGTTACTTTCTCATTTGAGCAGTTATGTGAAATGCCACCACAAATCATATATTTGAGAAAATGCATATTGAACTGAAATAAAAACCAGATGTCTTAACAACTAAATAAAATATCAGGTTTTCTGGTATTAAGTTTGTCCACCCGTTGCCTTCATTACAGCTTTCTTTTCTTATCAGAAGACTTGCTTTCAGTGCTCTGCAGGGGTATTTTTTCCACATGTCTAAAGTTCAGTCTTACATGTTCTGTTTTCTCATGGTCCAAGGAATCCCAAACACATTCAATAATGTTGAGGTCTGGGCTCTTGGGTGGTCAATTCATGTATCTGAGAACACCAGCAGTTTCTTTCTTTGACATTTTTTCAGTATTTTCAATAATTTTGACAGCTGTCAGACCCATTGCGATGAGTCGTCTTCTCACAGTGGAAGGATGGACACAAACACCTGTGGATGTTTTCAGTTCTGAGGCAGCTTGATTTTCTCCTCTCTCTCAAAGAGGAAAGCTATTAGTGCTGTTTATCTGATGGGGACAGTTTTGTTGGTCTACATCTAAACAGCTAAACCCCAGCAGGCAGTGTTTAATATAAACATTTGGGCATGATTGGGTGCCATCCTGCCTCAGAATACTATCTGAGTAGGCAGCGTTTATGTTGCTTCAGATACAGCCATTCTCTAATATAATGGGAGATAGTGATCCTCTGCTGTTTGCAATGGGGAAAAGCATAACAACCAGTTTGGCCAGTCAAATCAGGCCTTGTAAGTTGTAAACCAATCATATCAGACCTTGACGTCAACCTTGTACCTTCTTGTTGAAAAGCACCTGTTTCTTTGCTAGAATGTTAATTTACAGTCATATGCAAAAGTTTGGACATCTCTAGTAAGTTGATATGTTTTGATTATCTAAGGCTACGTTCACATTACCAGTGTGGCACAAATCAGATTTTTTTTAATCCAACATGAGCCACTTTCATATGTGGTCCTAGATCAGATACGTATTGGATTCGTGGCCATGCAGGTCATTTCAGGACGCTGGTTCGTTCACATTAATGATACATTTGAATCGCTTACCTAAACAAGTGTGAACCATCGAGTCAGATTTGATCAAAAAATCGCATTTGAGCAATGAGGCTTGTAATGTGAATGTAATGTTAATGTTTTAGTTTTTATCAGAAAATGCTGTCTGTAGATTGCTTTTTTACTCAGAAGATCAACAAATTATGTTGAGCATGGGTACTTAGACTTTGGCATATGACTGTACATGTCCATTTTCCACCCACAAATGCTTTTGTGCTTGATAACTGTTGCTAGGTTTACAGAATAGTGGCAGAAATCCCATTTAACATCATGTAGTTATGTTATAACTGAAGTTTGTGGGGAGGAACATGCTTGAAACCCCTCCTTCTTCCAATGTAACACTCTGTAAATTCACATCCTCACCTTCCGTTCCCGTGACCAAGGGGCTCGCACCACATCTCCTTCCGGTTTCTCAGTTCTACATCAGTCTTACTACAGCTATGATGGGGGTCTGGCCTTAAAGATACAGGCAGAAGCTGCCGAGAACTCCAGCCCAGATTCTCAAACTTCTCCCCCTCCCTCAATCAGCCTTCTCTGGCATAGTCTGAACACACAAAAAGGATATTGTTTATATGGGTACTTGTTTTGTTTATTTTTCAAATATTGCAGTACGTATTACTGAAACTGGTTTTGTTGTAATGTCATTTTTTTTCTAGTATTATTCAACTTTAGTGCATTATGGAGGCAACTCTGGCTTACGCTGGGTGTGTTTTTTTCTTCAGGGTGGGGAGCACTGTTACTACCATGGGAAGGTGCGGGATATCCCGGAATCCTTTGTGGCGCTATCCACTTGCCACGGATTGCAGTAAGTTTAGCTTTTGTGCACACACAAACATGTACATGCAGCTGTGTCTGATCCACTCGCACCAGCACAACGCACACTACTAATACACTACCACAGTCAGTGTCACTGCAGTACTGAGAATGACCCACCACCCAAATAATACCTGCTCTGTGGTAGTTCTGGGGGGTCCAGACGATTGAAGAGTGGGGTGAAAGGAGGATCACAAAGTATCAGAGAAACAAATGGACTACAGTCTGTAACTGTAGAACTACAAAGTGCACCTATGTACTAAGTGGAGCTAAGAAAATGGACAGTGAGTATTAAAACAAGGAGGTGCACTTCATGAAGTGGTCAGTCAGTGTAAACTGAACAGAAAATTACAGAGAAGCATCAACAACTAAATATAATATCATATGTTATCTGGTATTCACCACATCCAGTCTTTATTACAGCTTCCATTTAGTTTTTCAAAGAAGTCTGCAGGGATATTTTTCCAGACCTCCAAAGTTCAGTCTCAAAAGTTGTCTTTTCTGCTTCTCACCATCCAAGTAATCCAGCACATTCACTGATGTTGAGATCTGGACTCTGGACTTGTCAGTCCATTGGTCTCAGAACACCAGCAGCTTCTTTTGTTTGATTTGCAGATTTTGTTCCTTTTTGCTCGTTTCCTTTTCTCACTAATGGCTGCACATCCTTTCAGACCCATAGCGCTGAGTTCTCTTCCCACAGTGGATGGACAGGAACACCTGGAACACCTGTGGAGTTTTTCAGATCAGAAGCAAGAGTAGTTTAGTAGCCTCTGCACTGTATTTAACACCTATAAATGCAGGCACAATGAGGCAAAAGCTCTAAATAATCCAAATCGCCTATAAGGTACATCATGACAGTCACTATTCAGCACCAAATAGGGTTTAATTAGAACGGTAGTTAATGTGCATCCAAATCTTACACAGTAGCCAAGTGAGGACACACACACAGTAAGCCAGACTCATAAATAAAGGCATTCTGGAACGCAGCAGTGTCACGTTAAAGCAACCATTATCTCATTCAACAATTAGAGCTGTGTAATTACTGCATGCTTCCTATCGTCTTATATAGTTTTAGTTCCGCATTTAGCTTCCTCAAATGTGTGGGTGTGTGTTCTGTTTGTGTTGAGTGCCTAGGCCTGTCACAATTATTACATAATCACTTGATAACAATTACTTGAAACTGATCACAATTATTTAATCTGACCAGTATTATTTTCTGCAGTCGTTAGCTTTCACAGTCAGGTGTCTGCATTGCAACAAACAGAAAGCGAATGTGTGCTGTGAGTCTGTTGGGCCGAGAAAATGCGTGTAAATAAAAACGCAGAACATGCAGGCCCGAGGTGGGGCACGTGGAAAGGCTTATTCATATTTTAGAAGGGCTCACTGATTGGTGGTGCTGACGGGTCATTCTACAGAAGCATCCGTTTTTGTTTCCCTAGCATTTACAGATACATTACACTTGAAAAACATGTTAGGGTTACAGTTTATTTACATTTTGAAATAAAACAAGTTATTTGAACAATTATGCCTTCTTGAGCCTCGATTTAGCAATATTGGTTTTTAAACCAACTACCTAGAATTCCAAGCACCTCAGAAGAGCTCGTCCCCCATAGTCATGTGTAAAGGCTGAGTGCCATATTTTGAAGTATAAAACACGTTTTTATAAAAATTTTACTGCAGTAATCTACACATGACTATGGAATATGTGAATTATATGACATAAAGAAAACAAATGTCAAGTAAATATTATAAAACATAATGAAAGTTCCCCAGGAGTCATGTAAAGTGGTGCTTCTGCATAACAAACAATCTCTTATTTTGAATTAAAAATCAGACTGATGACATGACTCGATTTCCGTTTACCTGTTTTCTATGAAGAAAACCAATTTGTGAAGAAAAGCACACGGTCAGTCGGCTGCGTCTTTTCAGTTATGAGAAATTTTCTCATTTAGCTCATGATTTCGTATGAAGCTTTTAGCTGAGGTCACTGGTGTGACCGACTTTATTCTTAGGTAATTGTGAAAAAATAGAACGCAAATGGATTAAATTCCATATTTTAGTGGCAATTCCATGATTGACAACATGTGGTTTGATGCTCTGTAGCAGTGATTTTTGTAAAAATGCATTGTTCGTTTAAAATGTCACTGATGTCTCGTCTCTGGTGCTACCTAATTTATGTGTAACACCAGGGACAATCAGTGACACCAGTGACTCCTATGGACAGATGAAAAAGTGGACGTTTCTATAGAATGACCCAGATAGAAAGAGCGGAAAATCAGAGCTAGGAAAAAAACTTCTCAGATATCCTCTTAGCAGGTGTCATTTTAGCCCCAGTTAGCTGGATCCATTCCTGTGCTGTGGTGTGCGGAACGTTTAGCTTGCTAATTAAACTATCGTTAGCTTAGTCAAAACACTACAGTCTCAAGCTCCACAGAACACGCTCAGTTCTGGCTTTCTGTCACTCCAACACCAGTCGCTCGACTTTTGCTCTCTCAGACATTAGTTTTATCATGTACACTTGTTTCAGAAGAGCAGCAGTTAGTTAGAATCAAACTCGTACTGTAGTGTGTGGCGCTGTTTGGGTCTGTAGCCTGCTCGCTACGCTAACGGCAAGCTAGTCAATCAAGCTACAGACCCAAACACTATCTAACAAGTATAATTTCACCTTTATGTCCTTTCAGCTGCATTTTGTAGGCTTCACTCCCTCAGAGTTATCATTTACACTTGAGTCAGTGCTTTAGGTAGTCATATTTGAGCAAGTTCTAGGGTGAGCAGAGCTGTTATCATGCTAGCTATACCGATGCTAACCAGCTCCTCTCTAGTTAGGTAACTGGCAGATAGACAGTTTGACATTTATTGAATGATGGCTTTAAAATGCACCGTGTTCATGTTGTGGTGAGCATGTAGGTATTTTATAGCACCTTTAGTGGCAGTGGTGAATAATGTTTGTTTAATTTGAGCCCAAGCTGTGTCTGTCATCAGTTGGGAGCCACTAAGCAACGACAGCTAGGAAACAGCCAGTTTGGCCGGTTATACTTTAACAGCTGCGTACAGTTTCAAATGATCTAAGGCGGTTAATCACAAAATGGCAGTTAATTGTCAGTTAAAATTTGTGACAGGCCTATTAGAGCCATAGAGCCACAACAATGGACTTTTTTGATTTTCCAAGAAGAGGCACAGAATACTTATGGGGGGACAGGGGCTCTAATTCCTTCTCAATTGCAAGCCAGTCCCCCTCCCTCAGAGTTCTGACAGGTCAGAGTCCTCTGATGCCATTAAAAATTGTAGTTCATTTAATTCTCTTTTAACACAGGTTCGACCTGTATTGAGTTCTTGCATCATTGTGCTTTTTCCGACGTTAAACATCATTTTCTTCCTGCTGGTTATGGAAGCTACACTGATGTTGACTGGTTGTTGTCGTGCTGTTGTTGGCTGGATGGCTCGATTTTCCACATGTCCACAAATTTGCGTAATTCAGTGGTTGAGATGTAAACAGTCATTGGTTTGGTTTGAAATGGTTCATGGTAGAGACACTTAACACATCACATTTCTTTTCAGTGGTAGTGATAAGGGGGTCGATAATGGAGCCTTTCCCATCAAACCACTCTGGATGGCTTTAATCGGTGACCAGGGCCCTCAAAAATGAAATTCTGCCATTGGTGTGTTTTGTATTTGTGTTTGTGTTACGACTTCAGAATCTACTGACAGTATGTTGTTAATAAATGAAGGGACTGTAATGCAGAGTTAGAAATGGAGATACCCTCACATACACTGGCAGCCCACCGTGCTCTTTGTGTGGCGGTCCCAAACCTGGTCGTTTTCCCAGACTGCTGCTGCCTGAAGAGAACACACACACACACACACACACACACACACACACACACATACACACAAACACACACACACACACTATTGTGTGCTCCTGTGGGATAACTGAGTTCCTTTAGTCTGTATTTTTAGTGTGAGAGAGAGAGTCAGGTCAAATCCTTTCACTCTTTTTCTTTCTCACTCTGTCTATCTCTTTATTTCTGTCTCACTCTTAGTCGATCTCTCACTCTATTTCTCTCTCTCAGTCTGTCTCACTCTTTATTTCTCTCTCAGGCTGTCTCTTTTTCACTCTGTATCTCTCTGTTTCTCTCTCAGTCTATCTCTCTCTTTATTTCTCTCTCTATCTCTCACTCTATTTCCCTCTGTCTCTTTCACTGTCTTTATTTCTCTCAGTCTGTCATTCTCATTCTGCTTCTGTCTCTCTCTCAGTCTATCTCTCTCACTCTCTTTATTTCTCTCAGTCTGTCTTTTTCACTCTCTTTTTGTCTTGCTCTTATAGCCCCTCAAACTCTCTCTCTTTATTTCTCATTCAGTCTATCTCTCTCCTTCTGTCTTTTTTCTTTCTCAGTCTCTCTTTCTCTCCCTCTTGCCCTCTCTTAAAGCCTCACTGTCTCTGTTTCTCTCTCTCTCTTTCAGTCTGTCTGTCTCTCTATATCTTAGTCTGTCTTTCTCTCTTTTTCTCTCATTTTTTGTCTCACTCTGTCTAAGCTCTTTCTTTATTTTTGCCTAACTCCTTTTGCGTCACTTTTTCTTTTTCTCTCCTTCCTCCTTCGCTCACTCTCTCTCACACACACTCTCTTCTCTGTCTCTCTCTTTTTATCGTTCTTTCCTATTTTAAAATATAGTACAAATAAAAACCCTTCAGTGAATAGACGTTCATCCTAACTTTTGACCACAAGGTTGTCCATCCAAGGTAGAGTGACTAAAATACCTCGTAACGAGTTTAATCTCTTAGCTTTTAGGAGATTAGTCCCACTAATGTGAAGGAGAGGGCGTCCCAAGAGTGTTTGTGTGGTGTCATGTAGTGTGTGTATGCGACATAATATGCAAGACCAGTTCACCTTGCTCTCTGTTCTTCTAAATCTGTGCTGACGGAGATTGATTCAGCTGATTGAGTCCTGACTCCAGGACGTAATGACATTGTCTGGGTGTGTTCGTCTGGATGAGGGAGATGTCTGGATGAAGACAACACACCAGAGACATTGGCTCTTGGGTCATAAATGTAGATGGTCATAAAAAAATGCAATATATTTCAAAAGGCATAGCAAGCAGTGGTGTTCCCATGGTTAAGGGGTGTTGTTAGGCAGGACACAAAAAGAAGTAAAATCACTTTAACCCATATGGAAGAAAAGTGTACACATATACACTGTATGGTCAAAAATATGTGGACACCTGACTATCAAACCTGTATGAGCATGTTGGACATCCCATCCCAAAACCACACACATTAATACAGAGTTGCTCCACTCCTTCACTTTTGTCAGAAGGTTTTCCACAAAATTGTGTTTGAAAATTTGTGCTCATTCAGTCAAAAGAGCTTTTACAAGGTCAGGCATGAGTTGGACAAGAAGGGCCAGGCTTGCAGTTCATGTTTGAATTCATTGAGTTGTTTGGGAAACTCTGGGTCTACATGAGTCAGGCAGTAATTGGATTTCTGCTTTACAACCAGCCAATAAACTCACAGAATAAGAGGTGACATAAGGATGATGTAAAACAAACCTTAGGCTGCAGCTTTTTGTAAAACATTGTGCCACTTTACCTGAAACTATGAACATACATCATCTAGAAGATGAAGATTATTTATATCCATTTGGTTTGTGCGCTGCACCAAAAGTGTTTTGCTGCGTCTCGCGGCAACACTACTTGCTTATTTCTGGTACTGCCGTCTATGCGCATCGAAAGAAATCAGAGTAAGACTGCACAATGACTGAGGAATCTGATTACTGAGCTTAAATCCAGCCTCTTTATCAGATTTCTTAAACGGATTTCTAGATCAGAGATATGGTGTTTACATGACCATTTGAATAATCGGATAACTGCAGATATTCATTTATGTTTGGACATTTGTGTGCATGTAAACATATTCTGTGTCAACTAATGTGATGGTACACTGTTTACTGTTTGCACTTTTGTCCTACATCTACACTTGTCTGTCTGACATCAGTTTTGGGTGAGAGTATTGCTGGTGTTTGACTACTGCTTCTTCCCATTTCTCACATACAGTACTGTGTGAAAGTCTTAGGCACCCAAGACACATTTTTATATATATATTGGTCCTAAAACAAGGGGTAGGGGTAAAAAGAAGAAATAGGATTGGTCCTTGATGTCAGCTTTTATTTAGTAACATTTGAGATGGAACTTCCATGACGGTGTAAACAGACATGGAAAAATGCTTGTTGTCTGCTTGTAATAAAACAGCATGACCTACGTTAATGATGGAGTTTGAATTCATATATTTGAGCTTTAGAAACACTTACTAGCAGATTTCTGTCTATAATATAAGGCATCAAAAGTTGTGGACTCAAATGGCGTGGAATAACTGTTTATGGAATGATCCCCACATGAAGACCTATGGGTAGAAGTCATGTAAAGAACAGATGTGGGATTTTAGCCTGAGGGAAGTTCTTCCTAAGTTCTTCGGCTCATGTTGAAAATGTAGTGACCTGCTCTGTTCCACAGGCCACGCACACACACACACACACACACACACACACACACACTTTTATTAGGCACTAAGTAGTCTGAATGTTACTCTAAATGTTTGCAGTGCTGAGTGCATAATACTCCGTTGTAATGCATCTCCAGAGCAGCCCATCATCCTTACACTAAAAGCTATTATACTGCCTCAGTACTTAAAAGACACAAGCAGAATACACAAACAATCACACACACACACTCCTGCACAATTGAGGGCTGAAGTGTGGGAATGCTGCGTTTGGGCCAAAGTGGTGTCCAGCCAAGCACTTTCTCTGAGCTTTTGCAGCAGCGGTAAAAAACCAAGCAATTCTGACCTTTGGAGCTGTGCTGACGTTTAGACTTCTTTTGTGAAGTAGGTGTTTGTGCGTTTGTGTATGTGTGCACTCTTGTGTTACTCTGTAAAACCTGCTTGTACCAACTGTGCAAGGAAAAACCTAATGGTCCTTAACAGTAATTTATTTCGTATGAAATAGTTCCAGTAAACATCATTTAAAGCTGTACTATGTATGATTTGTTAAAACTGAAAAAGTAGTATTCAGCACTCAGGAAGAAACAAAGATGCTAAAATATGGTGGCCATGCGATGCTGCGAGTTTTCAAAGCGGCTCACACTCTCTGCTGAGGACATGTTTAGCTATTGTGGCTGCTGAGATAACAGTAGATCACGTTCTGATTTGTCCTCTTGTCGCACCCTAGAGTGCCGATCCCCTTCTGCTTTGTCCTCTTTCTCCACATACGGTACTGATAACATCTTCAATGGTACTATATCACCCCCTAGGGTACCGATCCCCTTCTGATTTGCCCTCTTTTGCCCCCTAGAGTACTGATCCCCTTCTGATTTGCCCTCTTTGCCATAAAAGTACTGATAACATTATTGGTTCTATTTCGCCCCCTAGAGTACTGATCCCATTCTGATTTGTCCTCTGTTGCCCCCTAGAGTACCGATCCCCTTCTCATTTGCCCTCTTTTGCCATAAAAGTACTGATAGCATTATTGGTCCTATATCACCCCTAGAGTACCGACCCCCTTCTCATTTGTCCTTTGGAGTACCTATCCCATTCTGATCTATCTTCTATTGCCCTCTAGAGTACTTATCCCATTCTCATTTGTCCTCTGTTGCCCCCTAGAGTACTTATTCTGATTTGTCCTTACTCGCCCCCAAGAGTGCCTATCACATTCCAGTTAGTTCTCTGTCACCCCCTAAAGTACTTATCCCACTCTGATTTGTCCTCTGTCGCCCCCTGGAGTACGTATCCCATTCTGATTTGTCCTCTGGCACCCCCTAGAGTACTTATCCCATTCTGATTTGTCCTCTGGCACCCCCTAGAGTACTTATCCCATTCTGAACTGTCTTCTGTCGCCCCCTAGAGTACTTATCCTATTCTGATTTATCTTCTATTACCCCCTAGAGTTCTTAGTGTTTTAACCACCACAGTAATGTAGAACACACAGGGTTTGTGACGCAGGACTGTACATTTGCAATTCAGCATTGTCATTTGTGTTCTTATTTATGTGTTCGTATTCTTTATTTATCTAAATTTAATTTTTTGGGTCTAGTAGGATAGATTTACATACTTCAGTGCTCAAAAAACATTAATTTTCTCATCCTGAACATCTCTATTCACCCTCTGTCTGGAAGGCTCTGTTAGAGCTCCTGTGTCTATAAACAATGAGCCCAGCCTGCTCTGATTGGTCAAACCAACCAGAGCAGTTTTTATAGTGTGTCCACTCTTCGACACACCTGTCTTGTTGGTCCATCTTCTAGATGTAAAGTCAGAGATGATAGCTTGTGTTGCTGCATAGTTAATATTACTCTTCCTCTAGTCCATCACAGGACGCTGCCCACAGGACGCTGTTGGCTGGATATGTTTGGTTGGTGGACTCTTCCCAGTCCAGCAGTGACACTGATGTGTTTAAAAACTCCAGCAGCACTGCTGTGTTTGATCCACTCAGACCAGCACAACACAGAATAACTCTCCATCATCGTGTCAGTTTCACTGCAGTTCTGAGAATGACAACAACCCAAATTATTAATGAACCATGGTGGTCTGGTGGGGGTCCTGAAAACCCCCTGAAAGGGTTACAAAGTATGTAGAGAAACAGATGGACTACAGTCTGTAACTGAACTACAAAGTGCTCCTATATAGTCAGTGGAGCTGATGAAATGGAGAAAGACTCCCAGGAATACTTATGTTTCTACTGAAGTGAATGCTTTCTATCAGTGTAACTCTGTGACCTTTTAACTGTCATGTGTTCCTGAGGTTTAATGATTCTCTCTCTCTCTCTCTCTCTCTCTCTCTCTCTCTCTCTCCTTTGTCTAGTGGAATGTTTTTTGATGGAAACCACACATACATGATTGAACCAGGAGAGGAGGGCAATGATAGCGTAAGTACAGCCTTGTTTCACGCACTCACCCACGTGCATCAAAGAAACGCATCTCACAATTATTACAAAATCGCCTTCTTACGCAATACATGTGTGTGAATGAGAGGGAGGCAGGTGAAAAGGTGAAGATGCAAGGAGTAGAGGCCTGATCACAGTTATTTAATTTGACCATGGTTATTTTCCACAGTTGTTAGCTTTCACAATCCTGAGTTTATGTCACGTATAACATGTGAACTGGGTTCATTCTCATGCATTGGGTTGAGGCAAATACATGTGAATAAAAGAAAGCAGTTATCATGTTTATTGAGACACATCACAGGTCTTGTGAATACGACTGAAGTTCTCACTTCTGACTGAGGCTGTAACGCATTCAGAGGAGCAGTGATGTGATGAGATTTTTTCATGCTCGAGCAGTTTCTGTCTTCATTTGGGAGCTAGTAAGTATTGACGTCTAGGAAGCAAGATAGCTAATCAGCTAGCTTGGCAACTTTAGGCTTACCTTAAAGTTACCTTTAGGCCCAGTTCTTAAAAAAACTGTTGTGACTGTAGGTTAACATACATATAAAAACAGAAAGAGGTGATTTTGAAATCTACTTTGAAACATCGCAAAGACAAGATATGTAACGTTTTATTTTAACTTGTTATTTGTGACTATACACCTTGCCTATACACTATACACCTACCTTGTTCGTCCACCTTGTACATGTAAAGTCAGAGACGACAGCTCATCTGCTGCTGCACAGTTTGTGCTGGTCATTCTCTAGTCCTACATCAGTGGTCACGGGACGCTGTTATCTGGATATTTTTGGTTGTTGGACTATTCCGTGTCCTGCAGTGAGACTGTGGTGTTTAAAAACTCCAGCAGCATTGCTGTGTCTGATCCACTCAGAGCAGTGCAACACACACTAACACTGTCAGTGTTACTGCAGTGCTGAGAATGATCCACCACCCAAGTAGTACCTGCTCGTTCTGAAGTTCATGCCTGCAACACATACCAAAAAGCTGAGACAGGGGCTATTTAATACTAAAAACATTGTGAAATGTTCAAAAAAAGCATCTTAAACAGGTGATGCACTCATGTTTGGGTTTAAAAGGAGCATCAACAAAAGGGCTGAGTCCTTTGTGAACAAGGATGGTTGAGGCTTGCCACTTTGTCAAAAGTGCATGAGAAAGAAATCCAGGTTTGACAATAACATTCCTCAGCCAGGGATTGTGTTTTACATATAAGTGCAATTCAGAAATCTCTGTGCATAAAGGCAAAGGTTAAAAACTGAAAATGCATGTCCAACACCTTCGACCCCTTAGGCACTGCATAAAAAACGAGCACGCTTCTGTGTTGGATATCACTGCATGGGCTCAGAACACTTTGAAAAACAGTTGTCAATAAACATTATTCATTACTGCTTCCCCAAATGCAAATTAAGACTGTACTGTGCACAGTTGAAGCCATATTTCAAAAGTATCCAGTAAAAGCTGCCAACTTCTCTGGGCTCACTTCATGACTGAACTGGTGCACAGTAGAAATGTGTATTTTGGTCTGATGAGTCAACCTTTCAAATCATATATATATAATGGACACATTTCAAAAGACAAGTTGGACTAATTCCAGATTGTTACCAGCATAAAGTTCAAAAGCCAGGGTCATGGTATGGCAGCTTATTAGTGGGTACATCTGTGAAAGCACTATTAACTCGTTTTGGGGCAACATATGCTGCCTTCTAGATGCCGTCTTTTTCAAAAGGGTCCATGCTTATTTCAACATGACAGTGCCAAGTGTTACAGCATTTGCCAGACTGCCTTTAATGTCGTTTTGGTCCAGCCCCTCTTGTTTGCAGTTTTAGTTCCAGATTGCTTAGTTTGCTCCAGTTTGCTTAGTTGTCTGTAGTCAAAACAGATATTGAAGAATGGCCATATATGAAATACAATTATTCACACTAACTAAGAGGGCATTTGCGCAGTCTGAGATTAAAAAGCCAGAGGTCTGGATAACATACACTTACCTTTCCCAGTCCAGAAGTGGTGAACTCAGTGCCTCCAGCGGTCTTCTCTAAACAACTTTTCTGCTTATGCTGCTTACTGAAATGCTGGTTTGCTCATGTGTGTACAAAGCAACTTATCCATAATTTTTCCCTAGCCGGGAGCGCTAAAGCAAAAGGAGTGACCCAGAGCCGAAGAGTTAAAAAAACAGGGGGCTATTCCTGGCTGAGCAGGTCATATCATTTCAGGTCCATCACATAATCAATAACGACATCTGAGCCTTTAGTTCCATGTCAGCAAGGCTACTGCTATTAGCCACTGATGGCTGCTAGCGCTAGCAATCTTAATATAATGAGACACAGAGTACAAAGCCGGGCTAGTTCTCCTGTTCCTGTTATGTTTTATAGGACTTATGAGTGTTGTTTTCACCCGGTGAGGACTGTAGGGAGAGATGTCATCTCTCGACAGTCATATAATGACACAATTCATTAAAAGATTGAGACTGCTAATCTGATTTATCTGCCAGCCGGCGGACTAATTATGGCAGTTGGGAGAAGTGAACCGTGCAGCTTTGTGGTGCAATGGAGAGGGATGAGGATAAAGAGTTACAATGTCAGACGTATCCGTTTACCATGAGCTGGACATCTTAATAAGAGAGAAGAGAAACGGAGAGGGTGTTAAGGCCAATTAGCACAGTGTTTCTGAAGTGTTGTTTAGGCCGTCTGATGGAGCAGATTGGCCTCGATTTTAATCAATGTTTCATTCAACACCACCTCTGTGAGACGCATGACTTACATTCATCGAAATCCCACCCCTTTTGTTCGGCTGTTATTTTTTAGGCTGTTTTTTTTCCACCAGCAAATGAGTGAAGCTATGAAACTCCATAGAGATCCATTCAAATCACACATGCCCAATGTAACTTCATTTAAAGTGATGGTTAACAACAATCTTATAATCTTATTGGACTAGTACTAGTACTAGTACATAGTATTAATGGCCTTTTTCCAGAGGGGGAACCCTCAGTGCCTTCTAGGCCTTTAGAGATGACCTAATGATTTCTGGCCACCAAAGAATACATGTCTGTTTTTGATGTGCTGTCCAGCAGGCCAGCTCACTGAGTCACTGACTGTCTGACTGAGTGACTGACTTTTATTTTAAAGCTGCTTTAAAACTGTTTAATTACAAAAGACCAGAAGAAACAAAGAGCTGATATTCCTGCTGATGTGCTTACTGTACTGAAATTAAAGTCATGAAATAAATCAAAAAGATCTTTGAAAAAAAAAAGCGACACTAAAAAAAGTACAAAAAAGTAAGCATTATTATCACAAGTTTAAATTTAGGGGTTTCGGATTTGGGATAGACACCTCAGATAAAAAAGTACACTATGAATTATTTTGTATATGTTTAGCTCATTTATCTCAATTAATGTCTTGGGTTTAAATAGACCATAACACCCTTGTAAATATCTAAGATCTGAATAGTTGATTGTTTTTTTTAATGTGGGATGGCAGTTTGAACTAATTTGCTATAGCGCCTCATATACGATAAATGCCTCTATTGCCCTGGACATTTCTTAAAATTGGTCATGAAATTTATTGGCTTAGTGGCCCTAGTGGCCAGTGCAAAATTGTTACGTGTCTACTGCTGGTTGGACCACTCCCAACCCAACAGTAACCCTGACTTGTGTAAAACCCCCAGAAACACCGCTGTGCCTGATACATAGCAGCAGTTCTGTGGTCAGAAACTGACCAGTGATGAATGTGGTAGAGCATGGCTAACGGCTGAAAACAGTCTGTAATTGTACGCCTCTACAGTGGAACTATAAGGTAGCCAGTGAGTGGACATAGGCATTTCTAATAAAGTGGGCGATGATTCCTCAGACTATTGGACTTTCTCTCCATTAAGAGCTTCCTTAAGTAGAAGTGGCCTGTGATGATGTAAGCTCTCTGAGTTTGGATGCTGTATGGTGCACGCTACAGGATCCAACAGCCATGCATTATTCATCTCGTCCGGAAAGTGCTCTGACGTGGGAGGGATGGAGCGGGGAAGAGAGTGAGTGATAGAAGGATGAAAGAGAATGAATACAGAAGTCTCTCCATGTCCACTGCGTCCTCCACAAGAGAAACAAATGGATAGTTCTCCTGTGTAGCTTCCAGTCGTCCCCATTGATAGCATCTCTCTGAACATAAGCAAGTTTCTTGTCACTGAGCATTAGCACTGTCATCTTTCTAGCAAGAAGGCAGCAGAGTTGCCAATTTTGTAAGCGTAGTGTTCTTGTAATGATAATTTGCTTAAATAAATGTGAAAGTGGACATTGAGTTGTGAAAAGTAAAGATTGCTTTTAAATTTAATTTCACTGTGTTTTGTTAGTAAAATACAAACCCAATTCAAAAAACGTTGGGCCAGTATGTGAAATGCTAATTCAAAAAGAAACCATTGGTTAATAAATACTGTTTGACCTGTTTCAAATTAGAAACAGGACAAAACCACAATATTTGATGTTTTACCTTAAGAAATGTATAGTTTTTTATTTGTAAACTTTTTTTTAAATCTTATTAAAAAGGACATGATGTGCATTTTTATATCTGCATATATACATGCATTTATATCTGTGCATTTAATTATAGTTAATGTTGTCAAAGATTTGAATTGCCTATTTCAGTTATTAAAGCTGCTGGTCTGGTTGCACCCTTTGACTTGCTGGTTGTGCCACCTGACTTTTCAGACTAATTTCAAATGAAACAGGCATTTGGCCCTGGGGAAGCCTTTGTCCTTGAGCGTGAGTTTAAACTTGCATTTTTTCAAATATATAAATATTATAATAATAATTACAAATTCAGAATTAACATATATTTACAAAGAAACAATAAAAACAATATTTGATGTTCTTTGTAAATGGATCAATGACAAATAACATTTTTAATCTTATTAAAAATGCCATGATGTGCATTTGCATACCTGCATTATAGAGTTGCTGGTTGTGCCACCTGACTTTTCAGACTAATTTCAGATGAAAAAGGCACCTACTTAGACTCTTGGAAACATTTGTCCTTGAACCTGAGTTAGTACTTAGATTCTTTCAGATACATCAACATTATTATAACAATTACACATTTTCCATAAAAAAGGGCTACTAGCTGGTTTATAATTTGCAAACAATAAAATATTGGAAACCTAAACACTGATCAACTTACAGTGTAGGACTCTCCTTCGTGAACTGTGAGGGAGGAGATAGCTCTCGTCAATATTTAGAATTTACGCTGCAGTACCTATTTGAATTGCTTTAATGTTCCTTTAACATCAAAGGCTGTTCCTCTAGCTCCTGTAGCATGGCTAAAGTTACTGTAACCGTATGTTCACATTAAGAGGTGAAAAGTCACTGTTGTCGCCTGAGATTTATCTCTTGTGAGAGATTTTGAGGCTGCTTTTGTTGTGATGTGAGGGCATGAACATTGTCAAGCTTCTGTCAAGAAAATGCAAAATATATACTATATGCATTGCTGTTTTGTTTAAAACATGAACTACAATTAGTGTTTACAATTTTATATGTTTCCTGGCCATATTTTGAATGATATTATTGGGAATAGGACAAAAAATGCCACTGAGATTGCAAAGTTTGCAAAGCAGAGGCTGGGAAGTACAGACCCCTGCATCTGCAATTCATCTGAGGATTTTGTCTGAGCCTATCATTTAGATTGTCACTTCACTGTTTCAAAGTTAATTTGCATAAAGTAAAAAAAAATCAGCTTATAGCTTGTCGTTCTGCCGCTGTGTCTCTTGCCACTAAATCACGGCTACAAATCACGTACTCCCACAGGAAATGACTGGTCGCCTGTCACTTCGTTGCCTGCTAGCTTGAAGGGACGATAAAACTACCTGCACTTTACCAAGCTGAAGCTTTTTTGCCTTAATGTGGCTGATGTGATGTTTTCAGACCTGTCCTATAAACCACTGACTTTAGGTTAGGCTGATGCCACGCTTGCGCTAAATGATGGCGCCTGCGCGGTGAAAAAAGTTTCTATTAAGGTCGTACGGGACACAAATTGGATATGTATCTGATCTATGACCACAGGACATCTGATCTGAATCGAAAAGATCACATTTGTGTTCTGACCCGAGTCGTATTAAGACAAAAAATCAGATTTGTCCGATCGAGTCTGGTAATGTGAATGCAGCCTTTCAGATGTGGTCCTAGATCTTTTATCCACACATACAATGACTGTGCAATATTTTGCTTGTTTCAATGAACTACAAGTGAGAAATAATTAAACAAAATGAAAGAAGTGGCGTGATGCATATGCCATAGGGAACATTGGGAGGGTTAAACATGACCGAGCCTTTTCAGTAGCCCTTTTCCGGTGGTTTTGTTTTGACAGGTTAGTGCTGACCCAAGCAATTTGTGCATGCTTACAAGGTATGAGTACCAGTGACCAGGGTAATTCTTTGATCTAATTTGTTCAGACGTGGTAATGACCCACAGAGATGAAACCTCTCTGCTCAGCCATATGGTCCATGCATCTGTCATCCGCAGTGCTGCGGCAGAAAGAGGAGAAGTGCAACCCTGCTTGGCCTCCATACTGTCTCTCGCTGTGGGATGCTGCAAAAGAGCGGCCCGAGCCAAATGCACCTCGTATCCTACTTACCTGTAGTTACTTACAGAGCAGCCAGTGGCAAACAATCCTTTTGAAAACATGGAAAATTTTAATCATGTTAATCATGACCAATTGATACATACTTACACAGCAAGCAGGTGTAGTGTATATTTGCAGTTCATACGTGGTCACTAGTTTGGACGTGTCTCGGTATGTGTAAGTTCAACTTGAGCTCTTAATGATGTAATTAAGTTTATGGTTTGGAACCTGTACTGACTCTTTATTTACTGTTCTCAGTTATGGCTATTTTTAATATTTTGAAGACTGTTTCTAATGTGTTGAGTGATTAGACTAGTCTGGACCAGACTGTTTCAAATGTGTTGCATGATTAAACTAGTCTGGACTAAGCTGTTTCTAATGTGTTGAGTGATTAGACTAGTCTGGACCAGACTGTTTCAAATGTGTTGCATGATTAAACTAGTCTGGACTAGACTGTTTCTAATGTGTTGTGTGATTAGACTAGGTTGGAGTAGACTGTTTCTAATGGGTTGTGTGATTAGATTAGTCTGGACTAGGTTGTTTATAATGTGTTGCATATTTAGACTAGTCTAGACTAGACTGTTTCAAATGTGTTGCATGATTAAACTAGTCTGGACTAAGCTGTTTCTAATGTGTTGAGTGATTAGACTAGTCTGGACTAGACTGTTTCTAATGTGTTGTGTGAGTAGATTAGTCTGGACTAGGTTGTTTATAATGTGTTGCATGTTTAGACTAGTCTAGACTAGACTGTTTCAAATGTGTTGCATGATTAAACTAGTCTGGACTAGGCTGTTTCTAATGTGTTGAGAGATTAGACTAATCTGGACTGGGCTGTTTATATGTGTTGCGTGATTAGAGTAGTCTGGACTTGGCTGTTAATATGTGTTGTGTGTTTAGACTAATCTGGACCAGACCTTTTATAATGGGTTGCATGATTAGACTAGTCTGGACTAGACTGTTTCTAATGTGTTGTGTGATTAAACTAGTCTGGACTAGGCTGTTTCTAATGTGTTGCGTGATTAGACTAATCTGGACTAGACTGTTGATAAAGTTTTGTGTGTTGTAGCGATGGCCTGAGGAGACGCAGACCCACACTGACCAGAAAACCCAATGTGAGCTCAGAGATACACAGTCGCAAACACTAGATTGGGACTAGATTGTTTGCATGCACAGCAAGTTTAAGATCTACTTACAGATTTCCAATGATGTTCAAGTCAGGGGAGTGTGAGGGCCATTTCAAAGTTTCCTCTTGCTTGCTTAAAGTAGTTCATAGCAGCTTTTTGAAGTGTGTTTGGGATCATTGTCCTGTTGTAGAAGGCAGCCTCTTTCCATCTTAAGTTTCTTGACTGAATGCATCACATTTACTTGAAATCCAGGGAATCTGCAGAATTGCAGATTTTGATGTTGTGAATTGGCTACAAACCTTTGACCTCTGAAGGTGAAGATATTAACAGCAAATCCTGTAAGTTATGTGGTGAAGCCGCTGAGGATTGGGCTCGTTGTTCCACCGATGCTTAATGAGATTGAGATCAGTGGAATTGAGAAGCCGGGACAACACATTGAATTCTTCTTTATGTTCCTCAAACCATTCCTGAACAATGTGTGCAGTGTGGCATGCTGAAAGAAGCCACTTCCAGTAGGGAAACTGCTGACCATTGCCATGAAGCAGTATACCTGGTCCACAGTGATGAATAGGCATGTGGCATGTGTTTAACTTGATGTTCACTTGAATGCATAGACCCAGTGTTTCCCAGCAGTTTCCCCAGAGCATCACACTCCTTCCACTGACATGTCTTCTTCCCAGAGTGCATCCTGGTGCTTCCCCAGGTAAATGACACATACGTGCCCAGCTGTCCTCATCATGTAAAGAAATGTCTGACTCATCAGACCAGGTGACCTTCTTTCGTTGCTCTAAGGTCCAGCCCTGACACTTTTGTACCCATTATAGGCTCTTTCGATGGTGGACAGGGGATAGCATGGGCACTATGAATGTTCTGTGGCTGTGCGGCCACATATGCAGGAGGGTGTGTTACACTGTGTGTTGTGACTTGTTCCTTCCGTACCTATCATCAAAAGTTTTGTCTCGTTGGACTAGATGGGATAACCTTCTTTGCCCTGCTGCTTCTATTAGCCTTAGGTGGTTCGTGGTTGTCAGTCAGTAGGTGCTCTTCACTGCGCCCCAGCCTTGCCATTTCAGAGGTACTCCAACCCAGTCGTCTGGTCATAACGATCTGGCATTTGACCCATTCGCAAAGTTGCTATTTGAGTGGAGGATCATTCTCAGCATTGATGTGGTGGTGGTGTGTTAGTATGTGTTGTGCTGGTCTGAGTGGATCAGACACAGCAGTGCTGCTGGAGTTTTTAAACACTCACTGTCCACTCTATTAGACACACCTGTGTTGTTGGTCCACCCTGTAGATGTAAAGTCAGAGATGATAGCTCATCTCTTGCTGTACAGTATGAGCGAATCATCCTCTAGTCCTTCATCAGTGGTCACAGGCCACTCCCCAGAGGATGCTGTTGACTGTATATTTTTGGTTAATGGACTGCTCTCAGTCCAGCAGCGACACTGAGGTGTTTAAAAACTCAAGCATCACTGCTGTGTCCGATCCACCCGTACCAGCACAACATTCAGCCCCTTCTTTTTGTTGTGTCTGTGTCTCTCAGAAAGTCGTGGGTTTGTGTTATTATGGCATGCTTTGTGCCAGCTTTCGTTTCCTCTGCCAGAAAGAGTAAGGTGGGATGGTGGTGGTGGAGAGTAAGGGGGGCTGGGTAATCCTCACCCTTGTGGGGGGGTGCAGTATGGGGAATACTGTGAACACACACACACACACATTGAATATCCTTTACCACTCAGATCCAAAAAAAACCCAAAGAAGTGTGCCATCCCCCAACCTGCTTTCTATTCATGATCTAGTTCCCCAGAGAGAACAAGCTACGATACACACCCTCACACACACACTGCCCCCTCATCACACACACACACACACACACACACACACACACACACACACATCTATCTCATTTCTATGCCAGTACATCTGAGAGACCATCTGCCTCCAACCCCTAATCCTTCACACGGTGCCCCCCACTTGAGTGTGTTTGGGGGTGGGGGTGGGGGAGGGGAGTGTGTGTGTGTGTGTGTGTGTGTGTGTGTGTGTGTGTGTGTGTGTGTGTGTGTGTGTGTGTGTAGGCCAAAAATGGAAACACGTATTGCTTTTTTTTTAATCAGCAATAAATCACAATTAGGCCAACCAACACAACATACCATTTTACGGACACCCAGTTCAACCAAACATTATTCCATAATATTCCATTAGTTGGCAGTGTTGTAGTCTTAAGGCTGAATTATACGTCTGTATTTGCATATCTGTGCACATGGGCGTGTGTCGCGCGCAGGTGTTTACGTAGGTGTCTGCCAGCATACTTGCATGCAAGTTGAGCGTTCTGCACTAGGGGGCAGTGTCCAAAACAGAATGTACAGAAAACAAAGAGCCTTACTTCACTTGTCCAAGAAATAATAGTCACTTAATATAATATGTTATTGGAATATGTTGAAGATACTTCCAAACTACAGCTGAAGACCAGTTTTGACATTACTGTGGAGGAATTCTGGCTCACTGTTTTTTCCAGAATTGCTTTAGTTTGGCCACATTGGAGGATGAACTGCCTGTCTAAGGTCCTGCCCCAGCATCAAGTCAGGACTTCGACTAGGCCACTCCAGAACCTTAATTTTGTTTTTTTGTTTTTTAAACCATTCAGAGGTAGACTTGCTTTCATGCTTGTCTAGCTGCAAAACCCAAAGGCACTTGAGCTTCAGATCATGGACTGATGACCGGACATTCTAGAGGATTTTCTGCAAGAAAGCCGAATTCCTTGTCCAAATCAAAATGTACATTTAACAAAGAGAAACGCCTTGTGTTTTTCCTCTTTCTCAAGAAATATTACTCCCTTTTTCATATTGCAATGTTTTTAAGATGTGTTGTATAGGCGTCTTCATACAACAGTTAGTTCGGGCCAAGCAAGCTGATTGGTTGAGAGACGTTCTAACCATGGTGATATTTCACCATAACATCACTGGTTTTTCACAAACACTGTATCATGACAGACCCTGGCTTTTGAATTTTATACTGATACTAATCTGGATTTACTTCTTTGGCCTGAAGAACACAGAGAGGAGGGACTCATCAGTACATGACAGTACATGTTCCCACCGGCCATCAGTCCTTTTCAGATGAGCTTGAGCCCAAAGAAGTTGGCAGCATTTCTTGATGTTGTCGATTTGACTTCTGCTATGCGTAGTACAGTCTTAACTTGCATTTCTGAATGCAGCGATGGACATTGTTTATGCACAACAGATTAACAAAGTATTCCCGAACCCATGCAACGGTATCCATCACAGAAGCACAGTGGTTTTTAATGGAGTACGAAGGATGGAAGGTCATGCGCATTCGATCATGGTTTTGCCCTTTATGTACAGAGATTTTGTTGGATTCTCTAAATGTGTTGATGATATTATGCACTGTAAAGGGTGAAATACCAAAAATCTTTGCACTCACTCGCTAAGAACATTACTTTTAAGCTGTTGGATTTTATGATGATAAAGGACTAGGGCTTTCTTGTTGATCAGGTAAAATTTACATATCTTTTTTCAAATACAGGACAAAGTGGATTTACAAATCACTGTTTTCTGTTTATATCTGAACATTTTTTTGGAATACAGTTTGTACAAAGTTAGCTTTGCTTTGAAATGTTTGGCCTGCAGTCTGTGTTGACTGGTGAGTAAAGGCCTTCTGTCAGCAAATGACCAACCAGCCAAATGAGTCACCACTTATGAAGCATTTACACTTTATCACATACTCATGTCACATATAGTCTATCAGATTTGTATTAGCATTAAAGAGAGAATATCAATTACAGTTTGGAGCATATGAGGTGTAACTACCTAAACCCATCAGCTCTTCGTCTTGGGACAGTTACATCAAAGACTCGGGCAATTATAGAAACGACTCAGTCCCTCTTCACTTTGGTGAATCTATCGGGGTTTTGAGAATAAGAGACAGCAATGCGTTCGTCTGTAGTGATATCACTGCCTTTCATGTTAATTAATGGGCAAGAAACTATGTAAGCCTTTAGTGCTAGTAGAACCTTAGCCAATCAGAATTAATGACCCTTGTGAATACAGATTACGAGCATGTGCAGACGGTCAGGGAAAACGAATTTTTGGAGCTGCAGCTGCCATGTTTCATGTGTCTTATTTCATTTTCACTGCACAGAAACATTAACAGTACTGACAGACTGTCGGTATCTGATTTATATCCTTCTTTTTTCTGACACATTTTTGTCCACTATTTGTTTTCGAGATGTTTTGGAATGTTCAAGTGGAAACAGTGTGCTTATACAGAGTTTTTGATTGGATGAACTGTTTTCATAGAATGATCGTAAAATATCATTGTGTTTACCCAACTTTAATACAGATGTTGATGAGTCCATTATCAACACCCTATTAATAATGCAGCATACTAGAGCAACCCCCCTAGCCACCACCTCAGATGGTAGCAGCCACCTAGCAAGAACCTAGCATCCCCCAAGAAACCATTTGGGATATCATTGGATTCACCATGGATAGCATAGCAACCATCTAACAACACCCTAGCATCCAGCTGGGATACCATTGCAACCACCTAGCAACACCATAACATCCAGCTGGGATACCAATAGCAACCACCTGGAACACCTCAGCATCCAGGTGGGATACCATGTAGCTACAGCCTAACATCCAGCTGAGATACCACAGCAACCACCTATCAACACCTTAGCATCCAGCTGGGATACCATAGCAACCACCTAGCAACAACCTAGCGTCCAGCTGGGATACCATAGCAAACACCTAGAACACTTTAGTATCCAGCTGGGATACCACAACATCCATGTAGCCGCACCCTAACATCCAGCTGGGATACCATAGCAACCACCTAGCGTCCAGCTGGGATACCATAGCAACCACCTAGAACACCTTAGTATCCAGCTGGGATACCACAGCAACCACCAAGAACACCTTAGCATCCAGCTGGAATACCACAGGATCCATGTAGCTACACCCTAACATCCAGCTGAGATACCACAGCAACCACCTAGCAACACCTTAGCATGCAGCTGGGATACCATAGCAACCAACTAACAACACCCTAGATTCAAGCTGAGATACCATAGCAACTACCTGATAACCATAGAAAATACCACAGTAACCACCTGGCAATACCCTAGAAACTTGGAATTTTTTTACTCAGTTTTTTTTTTCACTTTTTTGTAGTCCTTAAAATAGCTCTGCGCCCCTGTAAATATCCATGATTTGTTGGGCACATCAGCCCTGCAGTTTCAGTCTAAAACTGGGGGAGAGTACGTTTGATTTTTCCCCTGAACTACCACTTTAAGAAGTCATGTTGGCCACTTGTGCTTGTGGCAGGTGACCCTCTGGTTGTCAGGGGCAACGAGCAGACACAATGCACCACTCATGATAAACAAGAGCTTTAATTAGCCCCCCTTTTTTTTTTTTATCATGGTCAGTGCTCCATCATATACTCTGCCCTTTCATGCTGCCTAGATTCATGAAGAATAACAAAATTAAATCTAATTTTGGAAAATTATTTTGTTCTCTTAAGATTCAGGACCTGCTTAGTCGAGCACATTTATCAGAATAATGTCAGGCTTTCTTTATCCAAAAACATCAAAACACTGTAATTCATCTGTAGTGTTTTATTAAATATGACAAACTAGACGTTAGAGTCCAGCTAAGGTCTTCAAACATACAAAAGACAGTGTGCAGCATGAATACAGAAAAAAACGTTAGTGTTAAAATATAATATTACATTTTCACTTCATTTTTTAAAAAACATCACCATAAGGCATATGGAATGAAAGTTGTAACATGTAACCCCCTTAACAGCACCAACCATTCAGATCCTTTTAAAGCATCACACAAATCCCTGTTGCCAAAAGGCAATTCCATTTTTTTTCTAAATATTTCAAAAATATGTAAAGTCATTCAGAGTGGCTGGATTTGAAATGCTTCATTCAAAAGTAACTTCCCAGACAGAAAGGTTCATAGCAGTGATCGGAACCGGATGTCTAAAGAGTTTAATGCCCATAAAAACTACATCTCTGAGAGCTATTATATATAATGATCACCAGTAAACTGCCTAAAGCCCATACGTCTTAGAATCCATTCATAGAGATTTACATGCAGGGTGTTGTATGGCAAAATAGTCCCCAAAGAAAGTTGACCACCATTACCATTAACCACATGTTACCATTATCAACTCAGAAGATGAGTAGATTCATTGGTGGTTTGGGTTAGAAAACAAAATGGCTATTTTTCTTGTATATTTGAGGCATCATTCCATAGCAAACCATTCTGAATGACTGTTTACATCTCAGCAATTTAAGTTGGAACTGTGGAATTCCACTTTAAGCAGACCTCTGCTGTCTCCTTCATAGGCCGCAATTAAAAAATAGACAGTTAAGCATTTAAGCAGGAGCAACAGACAGGCAAGCAATAAGGCAAATGTTCAAAAGCTTGTTAGAAAAGAATAAAAAACAGAAAAAACAACATTTAAATTCAATTCATATATAAAAACTGGCACATTAAACATTTAAAACCTTCAAAATTACATTATAAAAAATGGAGAAATCTAAAACCAATGCATTGACTAGGCTTAATTAATCAGGGAAACTTGATCCCTCCACTCACACTGCCCAGCACACTAACAGTGGCAGTGAGAGTAAACAGTGTTATCATATATGCACGTATTAGTAATGCTAAGCTATATTTATCATCCCTGAATACTAAATACAAGAGGCACAACAAAAACAAGTTAAATAACCCTGACACAATGGCTTTACCATGTAATTGAGGCACCCGATAACATGTATGAGTGGTGTGTTGTTTTCGCTTGCTTGCAGCGTTTATAATGCAGTGCATGTTAGTGTTGACATGTTAATATTAGAAGACGTGATTAATCGGTGAGTATAAGTGCAAAGAACAGTCATTTGTAGTACAGTAGCTTAGATGTTGGTGGTCATGTCTAATGACTGTGTGCTAAAAGATCAAGAAAGTACATATATATTCAAGCCAAAATGGCAGGGAGCTCCCTCTTTCTAATCAGAGGAGTCCCAGACTTCCACAAATGAGGGCAGTCTCTTCATCCGTCATACGTATAAAAGGGTGACTGGACAACCTCCAGTGTTGGTATTATTAGTATTATCAGTATTATCTCTGCAAGTATATCTGCTGATACTTCCATTAACATCACAGATGATGTGTCTAGAAGCTTAAGATACTATTACTAGCGATGTGTTACATTTGACATGCCAGTATTTCAATACTGTAATCACTATTTGGGTATTTGTTACATTAATCAAAGAAAGACAGAAAATATACAGGCTCAGTTCAGTCAAACACAACAGTTTTGCTCGGAAGGCTAATTTGTTATTCTGAAACATGAGTGCCTGAACATAAAAGCGCTGTTAAAGCTGAGAAGGCAGAGACAGTGTGGCTGTTAACTAGGCTAACTACTCTAGCTGATGTTAGTCAGGACCAGAAATAAAGAAAATACCTTTATCTGTTAAATAACCTATTGGCACGTTGCCCTCTGTGGAGAAATCACCTTGTGTAGTAAAGGATGAGTCGTTATCAGCATCCAACCTGACACCTGTTAGCTCTATCAGCTCATCTGAAGAGGCAGCCCCCCTCACTCATCCTACATGAAAACCTACTGATGCCCCTCAGCTAATGTTAGTTAAATACAACATTATTACTGGATCTCTGTTCATGAATTCTTAAGGATTCTCACATAGGCACATCTCTAACTACTACTACTCCTCATAATAACAGCAACATTTTTTGAGACAGACCTTGACTCTGAAGCAGATATCACCCAACATACTTACACATTCGGTAATGTTCATGTGTGAGAATACTAGTGTGTTGCAGTGGTTTGCATTAACTGAATCAAGAATTAAACTTTTCTCTCTGTTATCCAGCACAGGCCTAATATCATGATACCTGAAGACAATTTTATGATCTACATATATTTAAGTATAAAAGAGGACAATGCCTATAATAGTGTTCTACCAACTGTGCAGCACCATATTCAGTTGTGCAGGGCTAATTATACTCTCTTTAATTCCCATCGTTTGATATTCGAAATTCTGATGTCTAATCTAAGTACTGATGATACCAAGGATATGCCAAGAAAAGCTTGTAATTTCAATGTAACGATACCATATCGTCATTTCTCCCACCCCTAGAGTATACAGTGGAACCATCTTTTTGTAGATGTCACTCTGTTAGGACAGGGATGTCGATTTCGATTCCAGACATTCGTGATCTTGTGGAGTAGCGGTTTCCCGCGTACCTCTGTGAGGGACCGTAGCTTTGTGAGGGAGCGTGTGAAGGCACATAGCTTTGTGAGGGAGCATGTGAAGGCGCATAGCTTTGTGAGGGAGCATGTGAAGGCGCATAGCTTTGTGAGGGAGCATGTGAAGGCGCATAGCTTTGTGAGGGAGCGTGTGAAGGTGCATAGCTTTGTGAGGGAGCGTAACCATAAGCCTGCGAGGCTCCTGCTTCAGACCCATATCCATCCGGGACTGACATTTGGGCCATGTAAACCTGGGGCGGTACAGGCTGGGTAGGCAGGGTCTGGGCATACCCTTGTGCAGGGATGAAGGCTGGAGCATCCAGAACAGCAGGAGGGAAAGGCTGAGGCGCATAAGTAACAGGTGAAGGGAGGCCATTGGTTAGTAGTGGTTGAGCGGAAAGGCTGTTGGTCATGACAGGCACCTCTGGTAGAGGCAGCCAGAACGGCGAAGGCAGCTTCTTACACATGCAGTACCACATGAACATCAGCAAGGCAGCAAAGATGAGGCCACCAGCTCCACCGATCGATACGTACACAGCAAACTCCACGCCGAACAGGTTATCATAGCGGGCGTTCAGGTCCTTGGTGTGGAAGAGGAACCAGACGGACGGCGGCATGGCAATGGCTCCAGCTAAAAAGAGGAGCACTCCAGCCACCAGGTGGCAGCCCGAGCTGTTGACCAGGCAGCGGCTAGTCTTGATGTTGTCTGGCGTTTTGGAACAGCATGCCGTCTTACACATGCCTGTCAGGCTGATCAGCAGGGCCAAGCCGGAAAAGAATAGCGCTGTGAAAAAGAGGAACAGTTTGTTCACTGCTGTACTGTTTATTTTTATCCCTACTGAAAATGAGGTGCACCGAAAGGAAAATACTACACTGTACAGGATTCTGGGAGTATTTTGTAAAATAGCAGTGAGCAAGCCAAAAATCAAACCTGTCTGGTAAAAGAAGATCTAAGATTTTGTTCATTTTGGGCTTAAATTATACAGAAAACTGGGAAATCCAACTTCCACAAGACCAGAGTTTAAGAATTCTTTTATATGAACAGCTTAATGTGAATACATCACCACAGGGTTTAATACGTTCTAATCTTTTTAGTGTACATCTGACAACATAGAGAAAAGGCATTGTTGTTTATATTAGCAGCAATAAACACCAACCTGCTGGTAAACAGAACTGGAGTAGCCTGATGTCCAGCTGGTCTACTTTAGAGTACCACTCTGCATCAAAGTAGTAGCATCCTGTGTAGCCCTCTTGCTGGACACACTTGGTCCACAGGCCATCGTAAACGGTGACGTTTTTGGCATTGCGGTTGAAGGTGATCAGACGAGTGGTCCTCCACTGTGGGATCACTGTGGCGACAGCTAGAGCACCTACTGAGAGCATGGCGATGATGAACGCAAACGCGTTGGTGGCATGGATGTCACGGCAAGACATGGTGACCAACTGTTCTGGCACCAAACCTGAGAAAAAACAGACTGGTAGATTAGAACGTACTCAGAGCAAAATTATGATAGCTAGATCTCTGGCTGTACTAGATTCAGTCATGCATATTCCAGTGCCTACATAAGTG